>NC_139348.1:132963151-133340651 GCF_055883805.1 Amblyomma maculatum
TTTCATTTATTGAATTGAGCGCTGTCGTTTGTGGACAGCGCTCGGAGACTTACGTGCGAGCGTCGGGAAGTAGTTTACTTTTTTGTGCTTTGGAAATAATGTGCAAAGCTCCTGTCCTTTCTTGCTATCGCTTCCCTTAGTACTTGCCTTCGCTATCCTCTCCCTATCCCTTTTGTGTCTCGCCGAGCGCAGCTCGGAAACTTCAGATATTAGATAGCAGTTACCGTAGCCGCCTACACTCTTTTCATTCATTTTAAGGCTAGAGCCTTTAAGCGCTCATATTCACGGTGACCTTCCGTCAGTTACATTTAAGTTTCACAGGAGCTGTCAACTCGGACCTCTCCTTTCATATGGAAGAGTGATATCACAATCAGCCTGCGAAGACCCTTGCATTCACGTTATCCCTAGGCCACGCAGGCACGTCATATGGCTCGGTTAAAGTGGGGCTATATATGTTGGCTGGTAACTTACGCTATCGCGTCATCGCGAAAGTGGGAGTGCAAACAGAGAAAGAGGTGCTGTATTGGAGGGCTTCGCAACACCACGTGATAGAGCCTTTCGCCTCATCACAGTTCAATAATATAAAGTACCTCCTCTAGTTTTGTGCATATTTCTCTCCTTTTTAATGATTATTTCAGTAAACCACCACCAGCACTGCCACCAAAGGTCAAGATTACGTGTCAACATTGATGTTACTGTGGTTTGATTTTAAGGTTGGCTGAAGGTGACATTTCTGGCATGATATGAATCTCGTCGTTTGCGTTGAATAGAGCTATCCCTCTGATCATTAGCGCAGGAAGCATTTGAACAGAAAGGAAAATCTATGCGCTGTGAGTCACGAAGGAATAATAACTTCCCGTAAATCTCAGTTTAGAAGAGAAACACTGCAAAACACATACGGTGACAAGTTACAGGCTGTGTTAGCTTTGCTATGCGAAAGTCCTTAAAATACGATGCTGCTGCTTTCAGTGAGATTGAAATGCGTAAAAAAGCACTCCAAATATTTTGCGTTCGTTTGATTTGTTTAAACAGTTCTTTGATATCCGAAACCGCGCAACTGACTTGCATCACTTTTCCAAATGAAAAGCCAGACGATTTTCATTTCGCCGATAGACCGTCAGTATAAAGACTGCTCATCTTGCATCGGGCAGTAGGCAAGCTTGCGTATCTGAGGCATCGTGTTAGTCTAACATTACATGTACGGTGCGGCGGCTTCGGAACAACGTGTACTCAAGCAAACAGTCTGAGTCTGAGAATATTCCTGGCTGAGAGGTCCCCTAGCCTTCAATTACTTCCGGTCGTTGCCTTGCGGTTGTGACGCTTTATTATAAATGAAAAATGAACACAGTTTTCTTTTTCTCTCTAGTGGAATATTTCTGTATTCTTCTTGTGTCTTAGAAGCACTGAGGGTTATAAAATGCCTTCCTTCCATTCATCCTCCACTGAAGAGCTGGCCCATTAGAACAACGCTATAATAGGCTGTAAAGCTTCGATTACACATTTTACAGAGTAGTAATACTTCTATGGGGGAACATTATTAAGAAAGATACCAGTGGCTCAAACTGCAGACATGTATTTTGTTACTTTGGTGAGTGCAAGGCTGTCAGGCATATCAGAGTGGAGTATAAACAGTGTCGTAGAATGTGGAAAGCGCAACCGACAAAGCATCGACACATGCTTTAGCAGAGATATTTTTGAAGGGAAAATAAGGAAAGAAAAGAAAGAATCGGGGAGGTTTAAAAGTCGCGGACGAGGCTAGAGCCTATCGGAAAACACGCGGACGTTGAGGCGTGCGGTGAGAGCAAAACAGAGACGATGACGTCACGTGGTTGAGCAAAAAAGGTTCAAAAGCAATATCCTCCGAAGGTGCACAAGAAACCAGTTTCAAGAAAGAAATGAAAGCAGGAAGAAGGAACACAGGGAGGCTCGGGGCGTCGATGGGAGCCCGTATGGCCGAAGGACGTGACCTCAGGCCTATTCTGTCGCTCTAATTTATGTATTCTATATTTTGTTGATATGAGGTTCGTGCACTTATGCTACGTTTTCTCCACGGCGTTCTCCAGGGTACGGAGAAAGAAAAACTATCGAACAGGCACGAGTTAAAAATACAATCGCTGGAATTCACGACAAAAGACAAAACATAAAATGGCCCAAAATAATATTACCTCCAGCAACCACAGAGCCCCGAATATGAGGCCACAAGAAGAGGGAGTTACTGCCGGGGAACTTCATGCCAAAAATATCTTCGGTAAAAAAAAATCGATAGCGTTAAAAAAATAAGCTTGTGTTCTTAGCGTGGCCTTGTCGAAAAATAGGGCTCCTAATGGACGAAAATTGAGCTTATGAGGAGTACGAGCGTAATTCATGCCGAGAATGTTATTTTAAGTGACACCGCAAAATGAAGCTGTCTCAATATACTCAAGTGACAGATGGATATATTCCTCTAGGAATTATTTCTATGACATCCTACGGCATGGATGGCAATCTTTCAAACAACGAAAACACTTATAGATCGATAGACTGTTTACGTACAGCCGTATCCATCGATTGCAGGGTGAAAGCTTATAAGAAATGTAGCCGTGAATTGTTGAATAAAGAGATAGTGGTTAAAAAGGTCGTAATGATTCCCACATCGCCCATAGATGTTTTTCATATCATAGCGCTAACCGATTAAATACTGGCGCATATTCAATGCCCACAAACGGCAGAAAATCCGGCCGAGTCGAAGAGAGCGTTTGCAGAGAGAGTGTAAGCAACGAAAACCTTCTAGGTTGATAGACTGTGTACGTACAGTCGTATCCATCGATTGCAGGGTGAAAGCTTATAAGAAATGTAGCCGTGAATTAGTTGATTAAAGAGATAGTGGATAAAAAGGTCGTAATGATTCCCAGATCGCCCATAGCTGTTATTTTTTTTTATTCATAGCACTAAACGATTAAATACTGGCGCATTCAATGCCCACAAACGGCAGAAAAGCCGTAGGAGGCACACACAGCATTTGTAGAGAGAGTCCATTCATAGATTTCTAAATCGAATGTATGTATTAAACGTGTTTTGATACGACACCTACGTTGAGTGTTTTTTTCCCTCCGTGAGCGTTCAGCCCCCCAACTCTTAACACTCTACCAGTCCATATCTGATAAATTTGCGGGGATCAAAAGGAGCTAGCTATTAGGCATCAAAAGTGCCCACAAAACAATGAGAACCACGACGGTGCGCTTCAGAGGAGAGGATATCTAAAGGACACGTAATTAAGGACAATCAAAGCTCCAATGCAAAATTGGAGAACACTTTATCTCGCCATAAGCCTTACGATTACGGCGAGACAGCGTTAGTTGGTCCCCTTAACGACCTGGGTCCCTCTCTGCTTAGCACATCGAAGACACGGACGCTCGCTTTTTATTATCATTTTATTATATTCGTTTTCGTTTAACACGAAACGCACAAGGCCTCCTCTTAGCCAAGTTGAAAGAAAATGCCTCTATGAAGCAGTGGTATATGGCCTCACTCGAGTCACACATACCAACAGAGGTTCGATTATCATAGAATTAGCTCAATAATATCAATGCCACACTAACAATTTCGATCCCCATTGAACGCGATCTGCTTTGAGGTTTTCAACAAGGATTGAATCATCCGGTGCTACACGACCATTTTGAATGGTCATTGAGAAGTTTCCTTCGGGCGCATTACGTGACATCGATGGTGTTGACGGCCGCTCTCGAATGTGATTGAAAACTCAAGAGCGCTTCAGGAAGCGGCTTCGAGCCAAGCACCTAGGCTCGGGCTCACTTGCACTTGAAAGTTGTCGTGTGACAACGTCGAGATGCGTTGACTTGAATGCAGACCGAGTTCAATGAGGGTCAAAAGAGTTCGTGTGACATAAGTATAACATTATTAGTACGAAAAATTTGATTTATATTCTTGCATACTTCAATCATTTTTGAGTCTTATTGCATCTTTATTATCCCTATTTTTGTTATTATTTAGTTCCTTTCGGTTCCGGGAGACGTCAAAAGCCTCACGAGAAATCCGTAGACACAACAACGATGCAGACAACTACGGGCTTTCAGCTGATGAGACCGTCGAAGCCAATCTGTTAAAATGTGATAAGCTCAGGTCTCAATAAAAGAAAAAGCAAAAATATCAAAAAATACATATTGTAAACGACAGATAAGTTAGCAGATGACACGTAATTTGACGTGGGCGGGGTAAATAAAGCCACGCAGTGCAACGGGGAAGAGTGCGTAATAAAACGAGTCAAGTCTCGTAAACAGCACAGGATAACAAAGAATAAGAAGTAAAAACATTGTCCTTGTAGTTCTTCGTCTGTTCTTCGTCTTGAGGCACTGTTTTCCACTTCCAGGTCTGAAAGCTAAGTTCTCGCCCACCTTGCACATGAGGAAAAATATATTTGTTGGAGGCACATAAGAGGAACTCCCATAAGTGCGGTAAGGCGAAAGCCTTTCCTGCGGCTATTTGCACTCGTTTGCCTCTTTTTCACTTCATTTGCTTCTTTTCTTTATCGTTTTTTCCTGCTTTTTGTCAAAATTTTTCTTTTTTACCCTTTGTGCTCCTCATCTAGTTGTTTTTTGTTTTGTTAATTACGACGTTTCTAGCCCAATTTCGAAGTCCATGACTGCTTTGACATCTACACACTCTACAGACGCCAATATTTTGACGTCTAATTGACGTTTGCATACTAATCAATTAATTACAGCACATCAAGAAAATTTTGGAAACGGACACAGTTTCTGACCCTCTACCTCATATAAGCATTCTTTTACTCACCAAAGGAATTCATTTCTCGACACTTACGGTGTGACACCCGCAACAGAGGCACAAATCCTATCCACATTCATCAGCCTATAAACGCGTCCGCCTTAAAAATGCAGTACAAGCTTCGAATTGCTCAGAAATTCCTTCACGTTCGTCCACTCTGTCCACTTTGAAAGATTTTAAAATATGTGGTCACTCAGAGACAAAGTCTTCGCTTCTATAAGTGTGCACGAAAGACCACCTGCAAAACAAAATGCTGTTGTTATTGTACACATAGTTACTGAAATAAGTGTGTCCTATAGGCGCCATGGCTTGCAATGTGGCTGCAGCGGACGTATTGCAAGGTTAATTAGAATGGCTATGGGAGACGTCAATGTTATATAATTATGCTCAGGATGATTAGCCAAGGTTTTAGCTAAAATGCTTCTGAAATTCGATATACACAATTTCTTATTTCTACGACTCACTCACTCTTGACCCCCTTTTGACCACTGTAGACTCTCTTTTTTTCCTTTTTATATTTTCGAAAATTAACTGAGGGCTGCCTTTTTTTGCACAGTGGGCTACATATAGCCTTACTACGCATGACAATGTGGGCGGTTGCATCATCACCTTATGAGTTAAATCAATTTTATTGCTCGCTGGAGCTAGCAGGCTATTCACGAGTGTGCTATTATTTAGTTCATATGCAGTTTTAGCTTTGTGAATGCTCTCTTCCATTCAGTATTTGTTCTATTAGCGATATTGATGTGTGTCATATCTGCACATAATCGTTTCGTCTTCGATATTAAATATACGTGAAAATTGTTTTCCAAAGTTATCATATAACAGTAAAAAGAATGTATTCGCTTTAAAACAATTTATTCCATATCTCTGCATTTTGTTGCTTTGTTTTAAGCTATGCCTTTTACTGCGTCCCTCGTCGGTCACATATGAAACTGTATGACAAGGGAAAAAATATTTCAGTCAGATAAATATTAGCCACTGAGGACTGTCGCAGACAGAACCGAAACGCAACAACGTAGACCACTGTTCTGCAGGAAAGTGTCCCTTTTTTCGCAAAGACATTGCGGACACCCAAACGGCAAAATAAGTTGGATAGAGCAACAAATGCTTTGAAGAAAACAAAAGCTAACAACATTGAATATGCGGACATTTCTTCAGATTATGTCACCTTTCTCGTTTGCCTTTCTGCCGTGAGCAGCATAGCTGCATACTGCTCATTGTGTAAATTTAATTTCGAAAATTGTTTACCGAAGAGGGCCACGTCTGATTATGGTCTTCTTTTGAGAAGGACCCACCATAACCAACGTCCGCAAAACTAAGGATGTGGAGGCCTCTGGGGCAAAATATGGCCTCGTACGGTTCCCAGGTGTGAGGAAACGGTACTTCTCTCGCCATAACCTTGGAGGCGCCTTGGCCTTATTATTATTTTGCGGGGTGTCGCGCCGTCGCTATATATAGCAGCGCATCAATTGCTTGGCGTAAAGCTGAAAGCTGGAGTAAAGAATAGTGACAAAGTGTTCAATCAATGAAAAAAGTGAGGGCAAGAGTCTGGCTGGGGAAAGGGGAAGGAGAGAGGAGGGTACACCATCATGACTTAATCGGAAACACACTGCCACATAGTGTCACTCTATCCCAGAAGTACAACCGCTGGGAATTTTGTCTCGGCGTTTCTCCCTTTTTCTCAATGCGTCTTGGGTTTTTGTCCACAGCGCAGAGATCCGGAATGAGATAAGAGGAATCGCCGGAGGGTGCGGGAACGAGCGGGCAGCGTCTGAGTGCAGATGGAATTTACTCTGTCCCCCTCATCGGTTATTGCGTGGCCGGTTAGGGAAATGGAAAGGAGGAAAAAAGTCACAGCGCAGGGAATTGGATGCCACTCTCGCCCACGTCGCTCTAATGGAGTGCCAACGCTCTCGGGGCTCAGTGGGGCGATGAAGAAATGTATGCTTGCGGATTGGCTCAATGGCTGGAGATGTCGGCACAGCCGGGTGCTAGCGAATCAGCCTCAACACACACACACACACACACACACACACACACACACACACACACACACACACACACACACACACACACACACACACACACACACACACACACACACACACACACGCACACACACACACACACACACAAATACTATTCGGAGTCTACGGAATGACATAATTTCTCCGAGGAATTGGAAAACAACGGCTCTTCTGACGCTAATATATTATTCCTTAGGGCTAAACAACTTGAAATAAATAAAAATCGCTCCATCGTTTGTAAAGTAGCACGTGTGTATCTCTGGGCACCATATTAGGGTGCGTTTGTATTCCTGTTGGTGATCCCGTAAAAGAATTTGCGCGTTATAAATTGTAAAGTTAAGCAGTTAGTTTTAATCTAAAAAATAGTGTAGTTAAGGTTGGGGCTCTATTATGACGCTAAAACACTTTAGAAAAACCCAGTCATTATGAGTCACGTTGCCGCCACCATTTAAAGCCAATGCTTCGCCTACCTTGAAACAAAGTATATAATCATTTCGTAAGTGTTTTACTCACTTACATTGTAACCTCGCTCAGGCAGTTATGTCTGCCTGTGAGTGAGCGCTTACACAGACTCTCTTTTTCAAGTATTGTTCACAAGCTCGTGCTGATGTAAAGAGAAAAGGAAAAAAGAAAAAAGAATTCAAGATCTCTTTAAGGTACATCTACCACGCATTGCTCTTTTTAAGCTCTCTTTAGCAATTATCCGTTGCGAGCTTGATTGAGACAGCCAAATCGATGCCCCTACGCTCCGTTTCCTACCACGCCTGGGCAGCAGGGAAGAGCCAGCTGACGGGAACAGACGGGTGAACGCTGACAGTCTTCGTGGTTAATTGGCAGGAGCCATTAGTCGACCTCGGAGTGGGATTACTTGACGCTTACCGGGTTTTAAATTTTGAAGCATTTACCAGCGCGGCTTACTTTCGACTGCTGTGCACCGGAAAGCACGCTACATGGGTTATGCGGCCGAGCAGCTGGTCTACAGGCACAGAGTCGTTTTTCTTTCGTTTTTCTTCTTGGCAATAGCCGCTCCGCTCAGCGGTGCTTGAAAGGTTGGAGTGAGGTATACCTCTTATGGTGCGAAAGCGTCCCGTCGCCGGCATCAGCTAGAGAACACGTTGGGCTTTCTCGTATGAAGACAACGCTTTCGGCATGTGGTCAGAAATGCGAGAAGGGAAAAAGTTTGGGACTCTTAAGCTCCGCATGTAATATCGTATAATAATAGTAGTTGTATATAATATATAATTATGGATTATAATAATGTAATATAATGTATATATAATAGTAATAGTAATTGTGTATAGTATGACACGACAGCGTTAAAGGCCCATTACCGCGGATGCCTTCGCGAATCCGCAAGCGTACATGCGCTTTCCACTCAATAAATCAATATTACTCACCAATCAATCAATCAACATAATCATGTATCTTACAAAAATTATCCTAATAATACAGTCTTATGCTACCGCAGTATGTGAAAGATCACCAAATATACATAACATCCAGCTTACCGAGCCGTATGAAAGTGCCTGCGTGGCATAGGGGTAGCAAGTCCGACTCGGAATGCAAGGTTTATTCGGGTTTCTATTTTCTTCATCATCCCATATGACTTAAGAAAGTCATTAGCAGGCCCTGCCACCTCAGGCAAGTAATGTACATCACTAAATCTAGCACAGCAATAATTTATAGCTAACGCGGAATATCGGCGTTAACGAATTTCAGAAGTTTAACGTGTCTCAACCCAGTATAACGTGCGAGGGCACATGTGTGGTGTATATGAGCTAGGAGATAATAGAAGTAAATGACGCTTTGCTGTCGGCTCAGAAAAAAAGCTCGTAAGGGGGACGCATGTCGTCCAAATTTCCAGGAGTCCGGGACATAACGCCCAACGAATATGCCATATTGGCCTTGAGCTCAGAATGCCTTATTCGAAATCCAGGGCTCCTGGAAGACTGTACTCTGATCTCACCCTCCCGCCATAATGGCGACGCATGGCAAGCAACGAGCAACAGCTTGAAGAACCGTGAAGATTAAGCTACACTCCCATCCCTCCTAATTTCCTGATTACCCAAAGCGCGGCCGAAAGCCATCCCTTCCTTCAAATAAAAGCTTCATTCATTCATTCATTCATTCATTCATTCATTCATTCATTCATTCATTCATTCATTCATTCAGTCTTTTGTCGCAAAAGGTGCGCCGAGGTTTATAAAGAATAAATCCAGGCACTCGAGTACTTTTCTACAAGGTTCCAGGTTGCTCTGTTATCTTTCGCAGCTTCACCGGGGAGGGGGGGGGGGGGGGGTGCTTTTTCGCAGACTTTAAATTGAGCGCTGACGACTCCAATGAGCATTCGGTCTTCAACGACCGGTGAGCGTATTACCTGCTATTGCCATCGTAGTGTTGCGTACCTCTTTTGCGGGCGCAATTCAGCCCAATAAAGAGTTTGTTTCAGTGCAACACAAGTATCTGCGTTTGCTGTTTTCGGGGTCGCTACCACCATGTGACAATATGATACAGTGTGAGGGACACTTTCATTCAATTAAACGAAACAGCCCTACTGAAAAATCAAACGTTCTACGGTGCAATAACCTCACACAATCTCATCAAATCGCATAGACTCTCATGCGGTGGACATCATTATCATAAAATATCTGTCATAATTTATGATCATCATCATCATCATCATCAGCCTGATTATACCCACTGCAGGGCGAAGGCCTCTCCCATATTTCTCCACTTAACCCGGTTCTGTGCTAGCTGCATCCACTTGACCCCTGCGAACTTCTTTATCTCATCCGCCCACCTAACTTTCTGCCTCCCCCTGCTACGCTTTCCTTCCCTTGGAATCCAGTTTGTTACCCTCAGCGACCATCGGTTGTCCTCTCTTCGCACTACATGTCCTGCCCATGTCCATTTCTTCTTCTTAATTTCTACTAGAATGTCGGTAACTTGAGTTATTTCTCTGACCCACTTTGCACACTTTCTATCTCTTAATGTTACCCCTACCATTTTTCGTTCCATAGCCCTCTGGGTTGTCCTCAACTTAAGTAGAACTCCCTTGGTTAGCCTCCACGTTTCAGCCCCATAGGTGAGTACAGGTAAGATTCCACTGTTGTATACTTTCCTCTTGAGCGATACCGGTAAGCTGCTAGTCATAATCTGCGAGTGCTTGCCAAATGCGCTCCATCCCAATCATATTCTTCTTGTTATTTCCTTTTCGTGGTCCGGGTCTGCGGTTACTACCTGTCCTAAGTAGACATATTCGCCTACTACTTCCAGTATTTCGCTACCTAATGTAAACTTCTGTTCCTTCCCGAGGCTGTTGAACATTACCTTAGTCTTCTGCATATTGATTTTCAAGCCTACCTTTCTACTTTTCCTGTCTAGGTCATCAATCATTATTTGCAGTTCATCCCCCGAGTTGCTTAGCAAGGCAATGTCATCAGCAAATCGCAGATTACAGATGTATTCTCCATCTACCCTTATCCCTAACTGCTCCCATTCCAAGTCTCTGAATACTTCCTCTAAACAATTTATGATAATGTTCACAAAATTATGAGATCTTATGCAATTATATATGACATGTATGTGATTTCTTATGTGCACTGAATGAGATTGTGTGAGAAAATGTGAGATTGTGTGAAAATGTGAAAATGTAAGCATGACAACAGGCCCTAATACCGTGAACAAAAATCAAACGAACTGTTGAGTTTCTCTTTGGCACACTGTCATTTTCAGATCAGCTGTGCTCTGGAAAATTCCGAATGAGGAGAAAGTTATGAAATACCAAAGTACTGAGAAAAAAGTTGGGGTAGTTTATATGATCGCGTTTTTTTTTTAATCACGCTCTTAGATGTTGGCATAAACGCTTACAAGTTATTTACCTTTGCCTGAATTTACTTGGTTCCACTTTACTGCCACCTTAAAATGTACTTGCACTGACACCCCGCTGTTTTGGGAGCTCCTTAAGAGGCAGTAAGAACGCCGCTTTGACAACGGTCGCGACACAACAGTGCAGATTTCGAATACGGACAAGATAGACGGCTTTTCGGGCTCTGTATTCCCGCCGCGGTTCCCTTGTCCCGGTGATTACGCAGTCCAATATTCTGGATAAAAATCGACAGGCCGGTACGTACCGCCTTCCAACCAATGTAGGTGAGTCTCTGTAGAGTTATTCAGCGTTTGCTCGTAGACATCATGATAGGTCCCAAGCTACTCTGTGTCGGTTAAAACCGGCGTTTTGCACCAAATCAATGTCGAGCTCTTCTGATACTAATTGCTCTATACCTCCCACAGCCAGAGTTGTAAATTTTGTACTGGCTAGGTGACGCCCTGAGAGCTGCAGGGACGACTAATGGAATGTTCACGCAACATTTGTTTTTGCCATAAGAATTTTGAGAATCAGATTCCTTATTGCGGACACTATATCCGCAGCTTGCGATGCGTCCGGTCATCGTGGCTGATTTCATAGCAGATGAAATGCAAAGAACGCGTGCGAGAAATAGCTCTCTAATGCAACGTCTTTCATTGCCTATGTGCAGTTATATGCTGCGCCTAA
Source organism: Amblyomma maculatum (assembly GCF_055883805.1). NCBI lineage: Eukaryota > Metazoa > Arthropoda > Arachnida > Ixodida > Ixodidae > Amblyomma > Amblyomma maculatum. Next base: position 132,974,519 of record NC_139348.1, read on the forward strand.
CCCCATACGACACAATACCATACCATATACCACACTATAGCATGGAAGAGCACTGATTAAGGATAGAGGGCGGAGCCTAAGTCGACCCAACGTTTTGACAAGTGAACTTGTCTTCGTCTACGTCTTTGTATTCACTCAGACGAAGGCAAATCCACTTGTGCAATGCTGGCTCGACTTGACAACTGAGATTCTCCCCCCTTTACCTCTACCCTTGTTCAGTGCTCTTTGACGCTGTGTAGCCATCTTTCTCTCGTTCTATCCTGCACACTATAACATATAGTACCATAATACCACACCATACCGTACCGCTAAATACAATACCATACTGCACCATACCATACTATATCATATCATGCAACAACGTACTATACCATGCAATATCATACCATACCGTATATTGAAATACCACATCATACCAAGGTTTGGCAGACTCAGCGGCTTGGCCTATCAAAGGACTCGACAGAAATATGCCGAAAGGGAAGAAGGCAAACACTGTTATTAATTATGAACGTACCGCTACAGACCATCTTATGCATATTACAATAGAAAACTTCAAGAACTAATCTAAAAAAAGGAAGGTCTTCGCTCATTAAGATGGCAGAGGTAGATACGAAAAATTACGTTTATTAAAATGAGTGACGTCAGAACAGGCCGCGGCCTGGATCTTTATTTTTAAAGATCATTCTATCTTTCAAGATACTCAAGGTGCATAGCCTCACCTCTGGGGAAAAAGCAGAACGCCGGAAGGATGAACCCGCACGCGCTTTGAAATTGAACCAATTATGGTTCTTCGATCATGCCCTAACCTTGTCCTGCCCTAGCCACCTTTCAAAGGAGCCCCTATTTCTGCCGCTCAATTTTTAGCAAGTGGGGGAAGCGGGCGGGCCTTAATGAGAGCGGTACAGGTTTCTGCAGCGAAAATACGGGCTTGATTCGATAATACAATGTTTGAGGCGTCGTCTTGTGGCCTGTTAGGATTCAGAGCTGTTCTCAGGGTACTCGCGCTTGTTTCTTCCCTTAGAGGCTAGCTAAGGTATGTGCCAGTGCGGCCGGGTGCATCCATAGCAGTTCCATGTCTGCATGAAGCGGGCAGGGTAAGGCCCCGGGCTTAGGCACGTAGACACGTTTGTCCCTGAGGTGGCCGTTGATGTAAAAAAAAAACTATGTTCTTGTAGAGTTTGTTGTTCATCATTGAAACGCGGATCCTGCAGTTTTCGGTGGCATTTAAGGCAAGCAATAAAACAGTACTCGATTTGAAGCCAGGAAATAGGAATCATCTTGTCATTTTATTTTAGGCTACACTTGCGGTTTTTCTGGCGCCCTTGATTTCAAGACTGCCAGTTTTAGAAGATATTTATCAAATTACTTTTTCTCGGCAACTTCCTGCCAACTTTTGCTCAGTGTTGTCTGGGACAGAGCACAAGAATGCGGTTATGTTGTATGCTCGATATTGTGTTGAGATGGCAGCGAGTAATATAAGTGCGTGACAAAAGCAGCATAATAAATAATTGACTTGCATCACTTTTCCAAATGAAAAGCCAGACGATTTTCATTTCGCCGATAGACCGTCAGTATAAAGATTGCTCATCTTGCATCGGGCAGTAGGCAAGCTTGCGTATCTGAGGCATCGTGTTAGTCTAACATTACATGTACGGTGCGGCGGCTTCGGAACAACGTGTACTCAACCAAACAGTCTGAGTCTGAGAATATTCCTGGCTGAGAGGTCCCCTAGCCTTCAATTACTTCCGGTCGTTGCCTTGCGGTTGTGACGCTTTATTATAAATGAAAAATGAACACAGTTTTCTTTTTCTCTCTAGTGGAATATTTCTGTATTCTTCTTGTGTCTTAGAAGCACTGAGGGTTATAAAATGCCTTCCTTCCATTCATCATCCAGGGAAGAGGTGGCCCATTAGAACAACGCTATAATAGGCTGTAAAGCTTCGATTACACATTTTACAGACTAGTAATACTTCTATGGGGGAACATTATTAAGAAAGATACCAGTGGCTCAAGCTGCAGACATGTATTTTGTTACTGTGGTGAGTGCAAGGCTGTCAGGCATATCAGAGTGGAGTATAAACAGTGTCTAAACAGTCTAAACATATAATAAATAATTGATAGCTTTGTGTGCATTGACAATGACAGGCTTATATTTAGCGGCATTTGATTAGAAAAGTTTCTGAAGCAAAAGAGATGTAATAGGTCGCAGTGAATGAATGACAAAACATAAAGCCTGAGTGCGGGCTGAATGCCTTGATCACGAGATCACTGGTTCCAGGCGCAAAAATTCATACAAACGAAATATCCTTTCCATACTTACCCTGGGGTGGTGCAGTGGTAAGAAGCCCAACTACTGTGCCGGAGCACCCGGGTTCCGACCCGACCTCGGCGGCTGCGTTTCGATGGAGGCGAAACGGAGTGGCGTCCATGTGCTGTGTGATGTCAGTGAGCGTTAAAGAACCCCAGGTGGTCGAAATTTCCGGAATCCTTCACTACGGCGTCTCTCATAGCCTTAGTAGCTTTGGGACGTTAAACCCCACGAACCTCCTCCATCTTCCTCCTCTTTGGCATTTTTTCTTTTGAGCAAAAGTGTATTTAAACCCCCGCGATTGACGATGGCGCTGCCCGTACGAAGACACGTCCGATTGTCGAAACATTGGCTCACCTTTAGAACTGAGGCTCACCCTGAGCAATTGTTCATGGCTCTTTTATGCTCTGCAGCCATCTTTTTTCACTCCATCTACCTTGGCAGTTTCTTGTGCCATAATAGCATGTTTTTTGCATTCTCAGTATTTTTGAGGAGAGCAAGATCGAGCCTCTAGCACACTAGAAGGGAGAAGCTCGGAGCTTTCAGAAACGCCGTTTCAAACTTTCGCATAGCGTTCAGCCTCTATCACGTGAGGATGACTCTAAATTACAGAAACATTTTTAATGCAAGAAGTGAATCGGTAATCCCTCCAACATGAAAAATATTAGGCGAGTATTTTGTGTGGCGGCTCATGGACAAAAAAGGTTACGTTCTGTACCGACATGACGTTTGAAACTAAGCTCTCGTTAACATTTGCTGGTATTTCGCATCTTTTGGCAAAGCAAAGGGAGTCTGTCGACAATTCAAGAAAAGTTTATCATATAAGAGAACGAAATAAAACTTAAGCAGCTTTTGGAACTCCCCGAGTACACATAGACTCTAAAAAAATAGTTGTGCAAGCGTACAGGTTAATGTTCGTGAGGCGATAACATGAAAGTAGTGGAAGACGTGAAAAACAACGATATCCAGTTCATGCGGGCCCAATTATAACCGGCTGTTTAAATATTTGCGCTAGTCAAATCGTCTTTGAAGGCAAACATTCTCTGTTCGGTACTCCAAAATTGCTTAGGAAAGCGCACTGGCTACGGTGGTAATTACGCTGCTCAAACGAGAAAAGAAATTGTAACGAGATTTTGCAAAAGAAAGAAAACTACTACGAAGCACACGAAGAGTGGACCATGTAAGTTCATCTTAAACAGAAACGTTTCTTACACTTCGAAAAAGAGGGTCGGCAAACGACCGATCATGTTAGAATAAACATTTGACAAGAGGGTAACATAGGCTTCAGATAGCGATTTTCTCGTAGCATCGAGCGCTCTACTTAGCTTATTCAGTTTTCGTCATTCGCAATAAACAATTTCGTAACGCTGTCTCAGCTAAGTTAAGCAGAAAAAAAATTATTCCTTTATGCAAAGTGCAATGATGACAAAGATTCACGTCAAGAACAAAAATAATATGTGATATGAAACCTAACTGAAGAAACTAGTAAGGATGGAGCACATCAACAATTAGCGCAAACAGGGAAAGTAGATTTCAGAACCTCGCTGCAGAAAGCATATTTGGCTTTAATGTAGGATTATTACTTAACTGAGTCGCTTTCGGACGTTCACTCTCGATAGAATCAAAGAAAATATTACTTAGGCGCTTCTTAATTATCGCGCCTTCATGTTTACAAAGGATTCAATTTTACAGTTCAGATTGAGCATCGCTTTACAAAAGTTCTTATACCTAGGGACTTAGTGACGAGAAACGAAAACAATCTCTAGTACTAAACACTGGATATAAGCCCCTAGCAGAAAAATATTTGTAGCACACAGAATATAGGGTGTACAGCGTTTTCACACACTTGAGTTATAAGGCTTGACACTATTATAAAATGCTACGCAGAAGTTCACGGTATACAGCAGACTTTGGCTGTCACAGGGTCGAATCATAGTGCCGTCCCAAGAAGAATCGTTGTTCTACCCGAACATGTTCCACTAGCGATATTCCGCCGTAATCTTTGAAGGAGGCGGAGTGCAAGGACAAATTCATAAAGTCGCTTTCGGTTGGCCTGCAATTGGCCGATGTCTGTGGGGCTCAATATCCATGACAGCCGGACAGTAAGGCCACAACATGGGAGCTTTGGTTTGGTTCGTGGGGTTTAACGTCCCAAAGCACCTCAGGCTATGAGAGACGCCGTAGTGGAGGACTCCGGAAATTTCGACCACCTGGGGTTCTTTAACGTGCACTAACATCGCATAGCACACGGGCGCCTTGCTTTTCGCCTCCATCGAAAAGCGGCCGCCGAGGCCGGGATTCGATCCCGCGGCCTTGGGAACAGTAGTCGAGCGCCGTAACCACTGCGCCAACCCGGCGGGGTAACATGGGAGCTAATGAGACGTTTTCTCACTTGAATCTGACTGTGTCTTCACTGGTAAAAGAGAACTGCATTCATGCTTCGCTTTGGGTTATGATGGAGAATGTAGCTGCACTGTGCCTTTGGTATGTACAGGAGCATCTAGTCTTAGTAAGAACTCGTGATCAGCAGGGCGTTCTTTGTTCAAAGCGTTATTGCGTCTAACCCTGCCGCACGTTGGAGCGTAGTTACAGGCGACGTTAAATACCGCCTCCTGGCTGCCTGTTCCAGCCCCACTACGCTTCGATATAATATGCATACACAGCGAGTGTGTTCAAAAAGTTTAAAAATACATACGCAAATTCTATATTCCCCCATAAGTAGCGTGATCATGCTTCACAACAATATTATGCCGTATAAGTGGCGTTAAAAGGGCGATACCATTGCAGGGAATAAACCACTCTTCATATCCATATCTTTTACGTTTGGCTTTTCATGAATAGGCGAATATAAGTAAACAACTGACAATTTACGAATACACACCTTTTTTAAATTGCTACAAGAAATCGTTCGCGAACTTAGTAGTAAATACATTGACAATTGCCTTCAGGATGTTTCAGAAACATGAGGTATGCTACCATAAATGTCTGTCGCGTCTTGCACGCGAAAATTATTATCGTGTTCAAATAGAAGGCCCTCAAAGGAAATGACATTTCAACAAAACCAGGTAAAATGTTATGGCCATCGAGAGCATCAAAGCTGTATGTTATCGATCTTGTTTATGAGTATTCCTCAGATAAATAAAATATCTGCATAACCTTAATATTTTAGACCCTCGGCAACGCTAACGTAGAGTGAAACTTCGGTGCATAAGAGAAGTGAGAGAGAAAAAACCGACGTAGAAGAAATATGCGACGTTGTTTTGTGTTTTTCTCGTATTTTAAACTACGCAGAGAGGTAATTTTCTAGGTCATGAAAGAAACTCAAATGGATACTGAGATTATGAGCACGCTCAAACATTCTGGCAAGCACGTACCCAACCGGGCGTTATCAAGCACCCGTAATCACAGGTTGCACGTGTCCCCATCTAGTGTAAGGCCGGTCTCCATACTTGTAAGAAAAACCAAAAACCGGCAGAAAAGAACAAAAAGTACTGGAATTCCTAGGGTACGACAAAATGCCAAAAAGGGAAGAAGACACAAACGCACGAAGGGCGCCTGCAGCTCTCGGAAAGGGCGCACTTGTAAACAATGGAGCCCCAGAGATGATAAAATATGGGGAGCACTGCAGGCGGCGCACTGCTGCAAGACGTGTCGCAAATAACGAGGTTCATAACGACAGCACTTGCTGCATCGTCTATGGAGCATCATCGTTTCAGGAAAGACTTTTCTGTCCTAAGGCTTAATTTTCCTGTGAACACATGTTGAGACTCTTCCGTGCCTTTTTTTCAATTATCGACTGTTTGCAGCACTTGTTCTCAGTGCTTTTCTTATGTGTAGAGTGTGCTCGTCCTACTCCCGGACCTCCTGGAGTGAAGCTTACGCGCTGAAGCACTTTGCGCCGCATTTTGTCCTCTCTTTTCTGTTCGCTATTTGCAAAGCTCTCAGAGAACTGTATGGTCACACCGCCGATTGTGATGCTCATCTTAACTACTGCTTTAGCGTCAATGTATCGGCGAAACTGTCACTATTTTGCTTTTACGCTCGTGTGTTCCTCCGGTGTTTCTTTCAATCTGCATTGGACTAACGTTTCCCAGAAAGGCCATACTACGTGATGCAAATTATTTTTATTACCATCGCACATAACCCGAGCGCTGAAGCGCGTAACAGCCCTCATTGTCTCCGGCGGTATTTCTTGCGAGAATAATAATATATAAATAGGTTGTTATCCCTATAAAAATGGCAAATGAAATCATTACACTTATTAAGGCGAAAGACTTACTGAGAGAACGTGTCCGCAAAAAGTGGAAGCAAAACATGAACGAAAAATACGAAAGCAAAATGTAACGCTATATATTACGTCACATTAAGATCAGACTGGTAGTCATGGATGTGTTTACAATAACATCTCGTTCTAACCTGGATAATTTGCAATGATATGCGATATATAAATGTCATATCAGGCCTATGCCATGTGCGCCATTATAAGTTTGTCAATAGTATGTCGCTTGCCATGAGTCAGTCAGATCAGAGATCCAGTGAGCGTGACTATGGGTTCATGACGTGTGTAAGTAAATCAGTCATGACCATAACTGGTGGCTAGTCATGACTTTCTCAAGTGCTGAGTAATAAAACGATAGGAGTTACTAAAAAGCTTCCAACGCACACGTTTTACATTTATCCAATGCAGATCTTTGCGGTGATCTCAAAGTTTTTATCCTTTTATATTTGAACGACAGAACAGTATTGGCAGTGTGACTTGGGCTATCACAGAATCCCAAATTTCGCCGCGATCTGAACATTATTACCGCCTCACTATTACAAAAAATACAAAATATTGTTACGTGCTTATTCTGAGGTCAAAGTGGAGGGTAGACTAACGTAGCTGTAGAAGAAGCTTGTTGAACACACATTACAAGCGGTATTGAAGGACTTTGGCACAAGGGTAGTCATGACCGTTCCGCTTGCTTAGATGTCCTTCTTTCTGTTAGATCCTAGGTGGAGCCAAGTTTTTGGGTAAATCGGCGACATCCTTGATTCATAGCGGCAGCGAAAGAACACGAACACAGAAGAAAACACGCAACACACGAACGAACACTTCACTCGCAACTAGTTTTATTGGCAGCCGCGTTTACGTATATAAACATTATTCACTTCTGTCAGCTTGAGGGAGGACAAGCAACCATGTGCAAGAGTAACACAAATGCACGTCTAACCTTTTTGCAAAGTAAAGGTTAATTGCTGAAGTATACCACATAAATGGTAAAGTTCTCTGGGGTTTTGTTGCCCAAAAGCAACTTTGGCTTTGATGCGCCAGCCGCATAAAAACTGATGCATTACTAATGCAGATATTGTCTTTTTCTCATCAAAGGCGTATCACTGAAAGGCGATATCTGTACTAACCATGCATCAATATTTATGTACACTTCAAAATTTCAGTTTTCTTCGTTCGGCATTAAGATACGTTTCTGGTGTTACTTTGACACATGGATGCAGTGCGAGTCCTCTCTGTAGCGCGCAGACACGATGAACCTTTATGCACGCAAACCCTGCTCCCAAAAAACAGCTAGTCGTGAGTGAAGCCTTCGTCCGTGTGGTGCGTGTTACTTCTTTTTTGTTCAACTTCCATTTCTGTCATTGTGAGTCAACGTGTATATATGTATCTCTCGACTTAGACCTACCCTTCGCGTCCTATAAACTTTCAGTTCGTCCAGTGCTCCTAATTGAGCATATGTCGTGCCACTTGCATTAACCACATGACGGCACATGAATGTTAACTACGCGGGCTCATGATAAACGGTCATTTATTCCGTATTCTGGTCGGTTCACATGCCGAAACCGTGCAGAGTTGCTAACTCAAACGGGGTCCGTTGAATAGGGGACGAAATTTTCCTGGTAATATTTATTAACGGTTCCAAACTGTGATTGTAAAAAAAAGGCTATCTCGTTGTTGCTTTTACAGGTGGTACTTAAAGCAATGCACGTGTAATTTGCATTATATAACCTAATAGGTTGACAATTAACTTAGTCTGACTACTCATTTTATATTTCTTTTCAGGGGCATTGTTATTGCGAGATCTAAAACAGTGAGCATCAAAGCTGGTTACAACTTTTTCTACTTTCAATTTTTTAATCCCAGATGAAGCCCGAAGTATCGAAGGTCAAACGTGCGCATTTCCTACGTCTTTCTTCGTGTTTCTCGTTGGTCCGTATGCGGTCCACTATCCAGCACTAAGAGGCTACTACCTCGCTCTCATGACATATCTGAAAGCGCGCTTAGTTGAACAAACAAACAAATATTGATTGCTTACTCCGACTCACTATACTCCACCGCCATTTAGGAAATTGTTGGCAATAAAATAGTTTGGTGTCGCGCCAATGACTTTGGGGTTTTCCAATCCTTGTAAAGGTTTTGGAGCTATTTTACAACTGCAATAGAGGCTGTACAAGAAGGTATTACCTGCCTGACTTCTGGAGTCCACCATAAATGCTTTGTTGTCCCTAAAGTTTAGGAAGTGTACGGAACCGTTGTGCGCACGTCTGTTTTCTGCGATACATTCTCATTTTGCCGTCTTGTAAGGTCGTACACTATGTCGAGGTGACCGGGTGAAACAGGCGGCCAAGACCAGTGTTGCTCTCGTCAACTGAAAGCGCCCTTACGCGCATAAGACGATAGCTCTTCTCTGAAAAGACCCACGCTTCTTGGGTTGTCCGAAGACCGGAACTTGTTCCACCAACTTCCGCCTGACGTGTTTCCGCACTCCGTTTCCGGTTCTAGCGACTCTCATCTTGATTCCCACACCGGAAGCTGCTGGCCCGGCACCTAGCAACTTCTGGGTCTCACGTGAGGTTTCATGAGAGAAGGACATCTGAGTTTATTTGCCTGAGTAAACTCGTTCTTCTCATGTCCCAGCTGTGAGCATTGGCTTCACACTCACATCGAAGGTCGAGGTGGCCGGGTTTCTGGCGATGTTCCTTAAGTACAGTGATTCTTACCTGGCATTGATGATCTATTCACTGAGCTGAAGCAGAAACGCACAGTAAAACCATTCGTCCTGTGATAAACAAAACGAAACGTCTTGAGAACGTGTTGTAACTCGATCTAACACACAACATCAGCGTGCAATTCGGCGAGCGAATGGAAAGGCGTTGTGTTCCATTAATGCTTCCTTTTAACCGGGTTAGCGTACGCTGCTTCTGTGTCATCTCGGCCAGAAGGGCACGGCAGCCAAGCTTCCATCCTGAAGGATCATTAGCTCATCGTTATGACACAGATCATTGCTGACCTTCTTGTAATACAGACGGGATCCCGACCACAATGCCAACTCCTTCTAACGCCACCATGCCTGCAATCTGCGGATGGGTTTCATTAACTACTATCGACAACTTCTATTGGCAATGACGTTTACAAGGCACTCCATAGCGGCCTCCCAGACTATAAAAGCCCACAGCGAGGACAAAATCAAAAGGCTCGCAGCTGGCGTTTCCCCCCTTCTATTAAAATAACTTCAGTTGTTCGGACTTTCAGCTCTAATCAAGGGCTTCTACAGAAGAGGGCGATTATAGCAACAACAGCAAACGTTTTCAAATCTTGAATGTCAACACTACATACTCACAAAGAGTTTTCACCGCTCATAGAGACTAAATGTGGCAGCAATTCAATCGAATATATAAGATTATGAAGATTAACTAAAATTATACCAATTGACGGCGAACTAAAAGAGAGCTTGATAGCATCTTTTATTCTTAATTGCTATAAAAAGCTATAGTAAGACCAATCAATGCGCACGGTAGGTACCAGGATATACAAGTTGTTGCGATGACTCCATATTTTTCCTGTTTATATCAATATACATTTAATGAGTCTAGAGAAAAGTTGAAGTTGTCGTGCTCGGCAATGAAATGATGCGTTTTCAAATTAGCAACTTTAACTTAAGGAAGCTGATGAGCAAGATTCCAATATCTGTGTGACGTAAACCTTGCTCTGACACACTGATGTCGCGCCAAATTAGATCAGCTGAAAGCAGTATGTCGTTTCCATGCACTTTTTTTATCTTTGATGATTGGTCTCCCTACACTTCCATAAATATCTTTTTTTTTATTTAGGTAGTACCCTTATATAAGAGCATATGAGTCTTTTCGGTTGGTTTGAAGCCCTGAAGCATGCATTATCTGTGTGAGAATTTTATAATAAACCACAAATAAGCATTACTCAGCGATGTTTTAAATATTCTCTGTTCAGTGGCCTGCTGGTGATGCTCTAGGTGTTGTAGGGTTCCAGTAAAAACGTCCCCAGAAAAAACATCGCCGGACACAAAGTCCCCACTTGTGTACAGCGCATAGTGATTGCTTTATTTTGAAATGTGGAACTGATTTTTCATTAGCATATAATCTCAAGCTACAAAGTTATAAAAGATCACCAGGTTATGCCTGTAAGGCCCCGCTTTAAACACGCCGTGAGGACGTGGCCACGTAGCGTGAGTTGCATGTCTTCTTCATCGCGCAATGGTCATAGAGGGTCCTACTCCCGTCTCGCCTACTTATTGTAAATGAGCTGTCCCAACTGAGAGCGTGTACTATTTGAAGTGTACTTCAGATGATTCAATTTCATATTAACAAAAGTACATATTTATTCAAGTGTCAAAATGCTAAAACCACATGTGCATTTTTCTCGTATTCGAAATATCACTGAAGTGTACTTTCAGATGCACAAGTACTATTTTTGATGAATTTTGAAACTATCTTTCGAATACTCAATGTGTTTTTATAATAAAAATTGTATTTAAAATCAATTGAGATTGTATATGTAACGTTAAGAAATAGGAAACGTGCAGAGCGGACCAGAGAGGGCATGTAGTGCGAAGTAACGATAACCGATGGTCGCTTAGGGTAACAAATTGGCCTCCAAGGGTATAAAACCGTAGCAGGAGATGGCATAAAGTAATGTGGGCGGATGTAGTTAAGATGTTCGTAGAGGTCAAGTGGATGCAGCTGGCAAAGAATCTGGTTAATTGGAGTAATATTAGCCATGTCATCATCATCAGCCCCGTCCGGCTGATGATGATGATGATGCTTATTACTTTGGTGATGCTGTCTCGCGACGTCGCACCATTCGACTACTGGTTAGTGCACTACCAGCTAACACTTACCAAAATTCATTACCGTGATTTTTCCCTTACAACGCCGACGCTGATTTTAATGCACCACTGCGCCTTAAAGCTAGCGCACTTTTAGAGGGGCAAATGAAAACAACTAAACATTATGCGTGTAGAGAAATGAACTGACGCAAACGAGGCGACGCATGGCGCGCCGGCAAACAGCAGCCATTAGCTCCCTCAAGTCATACCTGTGAAGGCAAGGCTTTAGTGTCCTCTTAATTTTAGAGCGCAGCTCTTTGGCGTCCGTTCCTGGGTTTCGCGTCGGCGTCGTCGTCGGCTTCGTAACCAGCTCCGCCCCCCTTTCATCCCCCCAGCGCTAGCGGCGACCGACTGATACCGCTGGATGCCGCTGACGCCGCTAGAGAGTCAAGATAACGTGACTGCATAGAACACCGTCGCCGCCATGCAGAAAGAGGAGGGGAGGGTCCCCCCCCCTGTTCCTGTGTGGCGGATAGGGTGCTCTTCAGTTGCCGACGCGCCGGTTATTTCACGTAGGCCCCGGCACGTCGACGAATACGTGACCACCTTCCCACGGCTAGACCTGGTTCTTGGCGCTGCGGAAGCGAGGGTATCATATTGTTTGCGTCGGCATCGGCGGCGTTGTCCCTGAAACCAACTCCGCAGCTGGGGTTGACTCACTATCGGCGTCAGCATCAGTCAGTCGCTGCTATCTCTTCCCTCCTCCCTTTATCGCGTTGTCCGCTTGCTGCGCGCGCTTCTGCCCCCATCGTTCGCCGCTGGGTGTACACGCCGCTCCCCTCCCCCCTCTTCCTGCGAGTCTCCGGTTGTCAAAGCGCCGGCTCGAACTTAATTCCTTTCTTCGCTCCTCCTCCAATGCAACCCCTGTGCGGTGGCAATCAGAGAGCCAGATCGGTGGCGGCGGATCTGTATATGTGCACCGCCCGAGCCGAAATTGCCGCTGCCGTTCGCCACTGCGAAATTATCTGCCAGTTCTTTCTGAGCCATGAGCGAGACGAAAAAATTATGTGATAGCGCATACATGTGTTGCTCGATTTCTTTGCCTCAATCTATCGAAAAGGTGAAACAGCTTATTTGCTGCGCTCAAGTTTCGCATTAGGAAGTAACGTAAACGTCGGTAATTTTTACTTGCCAGCGAAGTGGAATAAGTACTTGCCCTACTATGGCGGAACGTTCACGATGCTTACAATAAATTCGAAAAGCACGGTTAACATGAATCTTAAACGATATCAAAACCTCTAAACATTATCTGAGGCAGGTTCTCATAGTGTGCGGAATAGCTCCCTAAAATGCATTGTCCTCTCCACGACGTACGTTCAAATGAGCCACGCAGATGACTTTTGATTGATTTGGGCCTTAAGCGTTTTTGAACAAAGGAAGCATATTTGATTCAACGGGCTTTCTTTTGCATTTTGCTTTCATAGAAATGGGACCACGTTGGCTCTAAATTTAACCTGCTGCCACCACACTTCCCGACTTCGGTAGCCGTAGTGGTATGCTTAGGCAGGAATAAACTATACGTGGCTCCAGCGAGGACTTTTTTCAATGAAACGTTATGCGGCCTATACTCGAAATGCGGAATAAGGGCATCAAACAATACTATAATCCCGTACCTTTCGTAGCTAGAAGGCAAGCGCGTCGTGCTGTCGCTATTAACATCAGCTGATTTCTGGTTTTCGTGCACATTTTTGTTTTGTTTCTAAAACTGCGCTAAGCTTGTCTTTCTACTTTCCATGTCTGCTTTTTTTGGCGCAGTCTGGCGCATACTGGAAGCACAAGAAACTACTCCGTACGCACCAGCAAGTATAATTCATTTAGAGGCAAATATAATATATGATCGCTTGTGGGGCAAGTAAGGGCATCTGCGGGTAGTGTAAGAAAATTCTGAGAGGCGTTACTGCGCCCGTCAGTTGGGATCAAACGGGCATAACGAGGCGTGTTTCCACACCGGCAAAAATAGTAAATGTAGCCTCTTCCACTAACAAAGCTGTAAATGCGTTCACTCATTAGCCTAACAGCGTCTTCAAGAACCCACATGAAAACCGGGGGGTTTACTTTCTCAGCGTGATCGTCAGCTGCCTTCAGTGCCTTGTCTCGAGAAAACGTCGCCGTTTTCGCCCCCTGTAAAGGGTGCACATTTGCAGCGCTACTCTTTATGCGGAGAAGCCATACACCTGTGGGCACCGCTGTCACTGATGGAACTGGAGAGCGATTATCTGTTGTTATACAAATATGTTCCATTAATCCTGCAGAAAGCATGACCAGAGAGCTCAACGAATGAAGGGTTAAAAAAACCTGAGTTCAAAAAGCTCGTGTAAGCATTCTTGCTCCCACCTGTTTACGACTGTTGGACAGAGAAAATATTCCTCGATTACACAATCCAGCGCTGTTTATGCGCAATAACATATTGAAAAAGTGCGTGCTTTAAAACAATATAATGTGCAAAGTTCAGGCGCCCTAAATAAGGATAGTGCAGAGATACGAAGCTTACAAAGTGTAGGTTTGTTTAGGTTTTGTTAGGGAAGATAAATTATGATATGTAAAATTTGAAACAGATTACCTTTCTCTACATATTACTAGCAGATCACTTTCGAACGCGGAACTGGCACTCCTTTTTAAGAAGATCACCACATCTAGAAAAACGCTGTCGCACTGGGCGAGTGATTTAGACTAGCAGCTGCCCACGCGACCGCTTTCATTGAAGTCGAATTGTTAAGGGTGCGGAAGCAACGTAGCTCTTCATTTATCTAGGCCGTCTGCAACACTTTCACTGATAATATTTTTCTAAACAATAAAATTCAAGTAATCTAATCAGACTTTACTAATAATTGACTTTGATTCATCAAATACTTCAGAATAGGATAAGCGACTATCAAGAACGCTCGGTTAGTTTCAGTGGGCTGCAGCGCAGGTATTTATATATACAGCATTACCTCCACTGCGTTCATTTGCGAGTTTCGAGTTATTTCTCCACCTTGCACGTAATTCGTTCCACACATGGTGCCATGTACTCGTGTGCCACTTGCTGTTGTTGTTGTTGTTTACCAAATAGCATGGAACACACCCACACGGGGGGATCGACTAAGAATTGGGTAGCAGAGAGTTTTTCATGCACACTTACATGTCTCAAAAGGAAATTATTTTAGTGGTAGAGGAGAAGGAACGAAAATGTGAAATAAATGAAATAAAAAGTAAAAGGTCATAACGCTCACGGGAATTTGACGCTTGGTTTTGTAGAACAAGTGATGTTAGAAAAATGTAGCAGCGCAAACAATTTGATTACAGCAAAAACGTTTGCGTGGTGGTAAAAACAGACCCGTGACTGTGGCCAAGGGTGGTGACACCAAATGATAATAATAATGGCTTACTTAAACGGAGGACAAGCTGTTGCAATGGCTTTTCATCAACCGTCTTCTCCGAATTCTGAAGCGGCGACAAAATAATGAAAAAGTATCTAATGATTACTGTTCCCCGCATGCTGGTTCATCTTGTATTGCGCAGCAAACATCGTCGTCATCATTGACGTGGCCAGGCACGAGAGTACTTTCCTATCGCCGTAGCCAATGGCGTCTCGCGTAAAACTGAAACACACTCCTTCACTGTTGTTGTTGTTGTTGTTGTTGGCCTCCTGACACACGGGAGGTGCCCACCATGAAGTATCGCCAAAGTGAAGCGTCGTAAACACAGGAAATATCGTCACGTTCTTCAAGATCCAATAGGAAACATTCTCGCTCTGTGCATTGAACATTCTTGTCTTCATGAAGCTCTATTTGCACCACCGCTTCATTTAACCTATATAAATGCGCCATACACACGCGCCATCTCACATAAGACAGAGATAGCAGCCGTGCATGACAGGTTAACGAGCTCATCAAACAACGAAAAGCCCGACTTGTGTCAAGTTCCCGAGAAGCTTACCAGGCGCGGAAGGGAGCCAAGTTCGAAGCAGTAACAGCGACTGCGGCTGCGACCGACGACCCACTCTCGCGAAAATTGGTTCAAAGATAGTTGAAACTGTGGAATTTGTTTAGAACTTTAGTCGCACTTAACCGGGACAACTGGGATACACATGTCAGGCTGCCCTTAAATAATGTGGAAGCTTACGAGCGCACGATATTATTGGCAGAAATAAATTATATTTGATAAAGCGAGCAGCAACGAGCATCCACTGTGGCTGCCCTATGATACCCTTGAAGGTAATCACTAAGTTTCTTATACTTTTCTTATATACAATTTTTCTTATATACTAGGGCCGTTTTTTAACCTACACCAGCTGCACTAGTGTAGGACATCTCCTATACCTCCATTGGTTTTTGCTACACTAGTGTAGCCGGTGTAAGTTAAAAAAATGGCCTACTATATACATGTGGAGCGACATGAGTAGACTGCCCGACGCCGATAGATTCAAGGAATCGCAAAAAAAAATTAACTGAAGAAGCAGCAATCTGTAAACGTACTGGAGACAAACAAATAATGAGAGACATTTTCATTTTCACCGGACGAATGCAGTGAGTTGCTGCGTTTTGTGAGAGCGTGAATAGAGAGTTTGGTATCTAACAGCGGAATCAGGTATTGTATTTTTCATAAAATAATAAGTTAAACGTAAACTCGGGTCAAATTGGAATTTGAAACGCCGCTATAGCACACTATACACACCGCGAAAAATGCAATACACACGCTAGAAGTACTATACAAGACATGGAAAGACTAACAATCGTATTGATAGTAAAACGAAATAATCCGAAAATGCTATACATTATTAATAAACAACTATCAAGTATAAATGGATGTAACAATAATTTCACAATACACTCAGACGAGAAGGGCTACTAAAAAAAATTCTTTACCAGGCAACCCACTTACATTAAGTTTTCTCCATAAGGGTATGTGGCAATCTGCGGTGCATGGCCGTTTTGACACAATTATTACGAAGAGTACCTCCAAAGGTTTAATTCAGGTGCGCTTTTTTAGGCAAAACATGGATCATCTTGCTTTTTCCTTCAAGCGTATAATTACTGGTCCCATTTTTGGTGTCAATATCTTCATCTTGGGCACCGAGCAGCCACACTTTCAAACGTTTGACGTGATGAAGCAAGCGTGCACGACTGAGCAGTACTAGGCCGATGCAGGCATCTCAAATTAGTACCAATCAGAAGCACTCGTCAAATAGGCGGAAATTTCTTGGCAAGTTAAAAGCATGCGCTTTTTGTAAACGTGTTTCAACCCTTGCACCAGGATTTGACTCCCTATACCTCTGGTAGTTTAATGCCTCCCACGTGCATGCGATCAAAGAATTGCACGGTAAGGGTTTAGAGCAAACTTTAATGACTTCGCTTTGACATCCATCCTATTTTGGGGTTCCTTATATGACGTGAGGCTGGCTGCTTCTTGACGCCGTTGTATACTCAAGTGGCTTTTTGACGCATCCGCGATTCGCGAAGTACTTTCCAGGGCTCCCATCTGCAAAGCAATATCTCCTTACTGGCTTGGCAAG
The DNA here is from genome assembly GCF_055883805.1 of Amblyomma maculatum. Taxonomy (NCBI): domain Eukaryota; kingdom Metazoa; phylum Arthropoda; class Arachnida; order Ixodida; family Ixodidae; genus Amblyomma; species Amblyomma maculatum. Next base: position 132,991,455 of record NC_139348.1, read on the forward strand.
GAGTGAAAAATTAAAAACAGGCGCTGAGGCGGGTATTAAAGGCGGGGCTTTACTTCGGTTTGTGTTTGGTTTTGGCGCCGAAATAACATTAAACAGTGAGGCAACCGACAGTTAAAAGCGCGAATCGTTTGAGCGCATGTTTAACGAAGATTATTACCGGTACCTCGTTCGCAAGTGGGTCACCGTCGTCGGCACACTGCTGCAAGGAATTTGCGTCCGGGTACTCAACGAGGAAAAACTGCGGAAAAACAGGAACACCCGTTAGCGCTCCCGCTTCGACGGCTGCGCGGAGCGCGACTGCATGCGTCGTTATCGTACTCAAAGCGAGTGCAGTAGAGTTGCCGATTCTCCTCCACCAAACAACCTGCTCAGCATACTTCTGGTTTCCTTGGAATATGTGCTGTCTATTCGCGTTCGCCTAGTAATGCTGTAGGCGCTAGACGCACTCTAGCTAAAGTCTTACTTAAAATGTGAAACAACAGCAAAAAAGCTCCAAGCGGCTGTGATATTCTAAAAGGTATATAACCCGTTGCTTCAGAGCTCCTATTAAAGCAAAAAGATGGTCCAAAGGGGAATTGATATGTTACGATATATTTTCTAGCAATAAAGAACATGAACCTAGGCCCATAAAACGAGGGCGCAAAGGGTAGGCATCAAATATATTTTATTGAAATATATATATTTGGGTTTCTAGGACTAAGAAATTGTAGCTTTTGAACTTTTCTCAAAGCGAATAAAACGTGAGAAAACACTGTTTGGAATGGTTTGCCATAGTTTGGCATGACTTTGCTGGTGGTTTCGCATTGAGACTCTGGTACAGAATTTGGCAAGGTGGTCAATGTCATTAGTTACTTTGGTTTCTAGGGAAGGCTAAGACGTACTGTCTGTTTCGGTTCTCGGTGGACACCTACACGTACAATGAAGGGCACACAACTGTAGGTACCGTCTTTGAAAAAAAGTAACCAAGCTGCATGTTTGCTTCTCGCTTATATTCAAAAGCCAACATGGATTTCTAGAGGATCACAACTCTTTAAGAAGTGAGGGCAGGAGCTCGCATTTACTTTGCACATATTTATAGCTTCAGAAGTGATACGAAGTTTCTACTACCCGACTGAGAAGGGGAATAAGCATCCTGGTTACTTTTGGCAAAGACAATACAAATGTCGTTGGTTCGAATGCTCAGCGCAAGCTAGGCTATGACTTGACTAAGAGATTACTGCTAAATGGGAAGGAAAATATCATGTCATCATACTGAAACCTGCACAAGGAATGGTTGCGTCACCGTTTTAACACAAAACTGACACAATTTGACACAATTTTTGACACATTTTTGTTGCCATTCTCTCTCCATACTTCCTGCTCAGGCTACTTATGAGGCAAATAATGCTTTAGCGTCAACATAAGGTGTTATATTATAATGCCTCATGAAACCGTGAAAAGCGATAAGGGACAAGGAAGAAACCAACAGGACAAAGCACGGAACTTCAACTAGTTTATTACAACCTTGCGCCACATTTTAAACATTAGTCGGAATCACACTATAACCTAACAAATGATCATCACACTAATGCACAGCCAGGGACATCATGCTATCTCATGTACACGCCTGCGCACCAGTGTTACATGATGATCGTTTGCTAGGTTATAGTGTGATTCCGATGAATGTTTAAAATGTGACGCACAATTGTAATACACTAGTTGAAGTTCCACGCAATGTCCTGTTGGTGCGCGCCAGTGTTACAAGATCGTTTGCTAGGTCATAGTGTGATTCCGATGAATGCTTAAAATGCGACGCGCCATTGCAATAAACTAGCTGAAGTTCCACGCGTTGTCCTGTTTTTCTCTTCCTTGTCCTTTGTCCTTTTGCTCTGTTTCATGATGCATTCTAACAAAACTCGCCAACTAGCCCGCCTCTCACTATTATAAGCTGTTGTCCGGCAGTATACATTAAGCTTTCCAATTTTCTCGCTCTCTGCGCATGCTTTTTTGTGTTATCTATTAAATCTCTATGGTCGAAAACGTCCCTTGAGCGTAAGATACGCTCACGATGTGGCAGTGCTTCCAGCGCCTTCTTTCTTTGGTAAAACTCCACCTCTTACAATGCTGCACTCTTTTTTTCTTGAGTGGCCCTGTCATGAAGTACGGTGTGGTCGATATAGACTTGAATCAGCGGACACTTTCCCCTCCTGTTAGATTTAGAAATGGGACAGCATAGGCAAAAACATAAGGAAACCTTGGGACTTAAAGGCATACCAGGAGGCTAGAGTAAAGAGAATGTACATAAGTCTTCCCGTTATATTCCGTCGTTCGAAGGCCATTAGTACTGGAGAAAATGCATGTTTTACTCAAAAAAAGAGATCCCGTATCTCGTAATTCATTTTTATTCTCTGTCACAGGGCTTTAGGTTGTATTTGCTCAACATGGCATTCGCAGCCCGCACTTAGTTGTTCAGAAAATATTGCTTATGTGCTTGGCTCAGAGCTAAGTGCACTCGGCTGCAAAGGCAGAATAGCTGACTTCAGTCTATAGATTACGGTGGTTCTTTTCAATGGAGGTTATGTGAAAAAGGCACCTTAGTGCATTGCCAGCGCGTCTTAAGTCGAAGCCCAGGCGATCGGTATAAATCTGGAGCCGTACATCACGGCATTTTTCATTAGGGATATCGCGCTCCAGTATTTTAAAACCCACAATTTGTAATCTAACCTTTGAAGTTCTGAATTCCGCATGCAATAAGAGCCGTCAGTCGACAGCATTAGGCATAACAGCATAACCGCCTATAAAATCCTTGCAGTTAGCCTTTTGCTTTTGAAGGTATTTTCATCATTTACTTCGTGAAACATAAAACCAAATATAACCTTCTAGTGAAAGAGCGCACATCAGTAATACATGCTGCTTGAAGTGTCAAGGTGCACAAAAACTATTCTGGTCAATTGAAAGTCATAATATGAAATGCGGATAAGTAGATGTCAGCTATAAACTAAAGACAATAAGAATATGTTCCATCTACCATACAGCAAATTTGTCTAGACTAAAGAAATTAATAATGATAACAACTTCCATGCATAAACACCGGAAGCAGGTAGCATACGTACACAGGGGTTGGATTTTCATCGCTGCTACTTAGGGCGTAACTTCTCATTTCCATGAATCAGAAATGAGAAGTGATCCCTGACAAAGTGCATCTAAGGATATTAGTGGCGCCTCACCCCAACTTTGCAGAGGTCCAAACAAAGCATCTTTGACCTTAAAATTACCTAGTAATGCAAGACAAGTCATCCGTATATCCTAATTACTTGATTCAAAAGTTGTTTTTTTGTATCACAGTAACAACCCCAAGCATCCCCCAAAACGTTTTTGAAAAGTATTTTTCCACAGAATCATAATCACATGTTTGACAAGGTATTCACAGCACATTTAGAGTGATCACCGTAGGCGATTTATTTTCTTTCACCCCTGCATCGACATGACACTGCCACTGTGCGAAAGCTGCTATGGAGTATAGATCTTCCCCACTCAAGACTGCTTCGTAATACTCATAAAACTGCCAGACCTTAGAACCATATGAAAATCCCGCGTCATAGCCAAGTACTGTTCGGGGTTTCTCCAAATACTTCTTGTGTATTGTGCATATGCAAGTTTGTGCGTGCGCCCGAGTGGGTATGTGCAGTAATATGACCTTAAACACGCGTCCCATCTCTTCAACGACGCCTTCGCACAAATAAATTCGGCGCATAGGAGTAACAGCCCCAACCTTCGACTCTCATCGAATATTACATGGTTACAAATATTTATTTTTAAATTCTATATTATTATTAATTCATTAAAGTTAGTTCTCTCCATTCCTGCTCCATTTGCAGGCTCGAATAGCTGACACGCTTTCGTGTTGTGTTACGTGATGTACGCATAAAAATGCATATTTCATCGACGCTGGTTATTTCAGCACGTCGCTCCCTTTAAAACGGCAGTCTGCGCTGTTCGGAGTCTTCGGTTTCCGTGCTGCCACTAGCCGCTTTTATTGCCCCTGCGGGTGACACGCCACGAAGAAGAGACTGCCGCGCCGGATCTGCGGTCGTGTCGGGCCGCTGGGGAGATAAAAGTTGAAGTTCTCGAAGCCGCCGCTCAAATCACATCAAAAGGAGCCGATGAGAATGTCGCTTTCTCTCTTCCCCGCACATTTTTGCACGCCTCTTCGCACGCGTGCTTTCTTGGTTTGCGCGCGAAAGAAAAGGGCATCGGAAAACGCGCAAACTGTAGGGAGGGAACTGAAAGTGCGGCATTTAGCCGGTATCCCATTTCCGTTTTTTCTTCTCTGCCTGCCTGACTGCATGCATTGCCTCAAATAGCTTCGCTTAAAGGTATATTGATTCCATTTTTCTAAGCGCTAGAAAGAACATACGACTGCTTTCCAGGTTATAGTGAGATAACCTGTATAAACACTCGGGCACTTTCAGGCTCTTGCGTTTTCGTGACAATAATTAAATTTCATTGCAAATACAAGCTGGGCAAATGCCTCACTTTTCAATACCCATCGACAATAAAATATTTGTGATGGAAACGTGCACATAGCAAAACAACACGTTGTCATCAAACACCAGCGACGTAGAGTCATCAGAGCAAAGAGCAGTGACGACACAAGATAGCTCATCGTGTCTACGTCACTTGTGCGCCCCAGGGAGAGATCTACGCGTCAGCTCGTCTCTCATCGAAAGGCGTTCACAGGGTCTACGTCAATAAGTGCCCGCTAAGATTACTTTATCTGGCGTGGATTCCGTGGTGTTTCGAAGCTTATATTTTGGCAAATCATTGCATTGTACAGTTCTAATTGTCAAAGCAATACAGGTCATGAGGTTGTGTTCCAAGGGTTGAAGCGCAAAGCAATGCCTCGATAGACTCTGTGCGCACGCCCGGACACATGAGTTGAACTTTGATAAAAATGGAGCATGATTTGCTCGCTTCATTTTTTTGTAGAATAGTACGGCTTAGCCCGATGCACAAAATGCGCAGGTAATGCTGTGAACGACAACCAAGCCTAAAGCGGGAACCTTGTGAATTTCTACACCACCAGTAAGTACCGTATTTCCAACTGCCGCACCGGTGCATGCAGGAACACCACAGCAGCAAACACCGGTGAGCGAATAGCAATAAACTCCCGGCACAGAAGGTATCACAGCGTAGCTTCGTACGAGCGGTGCTTGGTATGGTGTACTTCGCGTTCGCGCCAGAAAAAAAGAAATGGCAGTGTTATAAGGGCTGCCTGTTATGCTCCCGCCTCAAGAGCATGTCTGCATAAGTGCACAGATTTCAGCAACGGGACCTCCCGTGTGTGCGCAGGGCGACTAATAGCGCTACTCCTAAGTCGTCGCCAGGTCTTGCAGGTTTCGCATCGTAGTGGCCGGGGACAGCACCTCAGAAACGGGCCAATGCTGCAATAAAGGTTGCATTTTTGTCACTGCTTTACTCGGAAGGTGAATCAGTTCAGACGTAAAATATTGTAACGAACGTATCGTTCACACAATCATTCTTACTCATTGTTGTATGAAAAACGTCCAACAATTTTTCAACATATCTTTCTTTGTTCAACATAGGGTAGAAGATATTAGTCGACATTTACAACACGATAATAATCCGAGCTTTCGTCACTGCTGCTGCTTCCTGCTTCGCCTCTTGAGTCTCTCTCGAGCGGATCGAAATAAAATGGCGGGCAATGTCCACAACGTCCGAGTCATCGGGAGAGCTAACATTCAAGTCGGAGTCTGAACCTTTGCTAAAGCGCTGCTTGACGACGGTATTTTCTTGCCCGTGTTGTCACACGCAAGTAGATGAAAAACGCAACCTGTATACGTCAGTACATTCTGTATCCACGTGATGACCAGCGTTGCCATTCGGGGAGGTCATGGGGCGTTCCGCCGCATCTTTGAGGTAATGCCGCGCTCGTGTTCGGACAAGTAGAAAAAGAACTGCTCTTCGTAATTGATTGAGTTTTGCATGAGGCTTTTCACTTTGCTGTCCCTCTGTTTTTTTATCATGGATGATTGATTAAAGCAACAACCACTTAACAGAAAATCTGCGTGTTTATACTCGATTCCCCACTAGTTTCGCGGCTTACTCGTGAAATGCAGCATGCCGAAAGCGGCCGTCATTAAAGAGATCCGTGTATACAGACACGATAATTCCATGGCACCAAATAATGAGGTTCTTGGCGTCGTTAATTTACGTGAACCCCACTCTGGGCCTTTTTGACAGGAAATCAGTTGATTATCACCGTTCTTGTCATCGTTCCTCTTTCGGAACAGGAATAATTACGTGAATCTTTTAACATGAAAAAGTCAGCAATGGACGAGGCAGAGAAAAGAAGCCCACAGGACGGGCACAACCAGATGCACATGTGTGATAAAACGGGCATAAGCACTCCCTTGGCTTGATGCTTAGCTAATCTGGCGCAAAATAATTGGGGGGAAACGGGCCTTTGATGTCACCAAGCGGTCATGGCGCTAGTGATATCAATGACATAGTCAGCATTTGATACGTTTGCATTTTCATCTCGGATAGTCACTCTTTTCGAAACGTGTCATGCATCCTGTCCCTGTAATCGCGATAAAGCCAGTAGCTACTAATCAAAGAAAAATCAATATATTTGCGTCTCACCTACTTTATTTTTAATGTTATGCGGGTGCATTCGGTTTCGAATGTTATCACTGACACAGTGGAGAGATTTTCTTCCGGAAGGTTGCAGGAGGAAGGGACAAATACCGAGCTCCCATTTCTTGCGTATATGCCGCCGTTACTGTTGTTTAGTTTCAAAAGAACGGATCCGCCCTCAAATCATTGCCAGTTTGGCTGGCTCAAGTGAACGAATTTGCTTTAAAAAAAAAAGGCCCTTAGCGATTGTTGCTACACCAAATGAATACCTTAATGCATGCGCACATAGACAGCTTCAGCCTTGGATCTTAGTGCTAGGGATGAGTTTAAATACGCATGTAAGCAGTTAAAAAATGAACTTAATTGCGATCTATTCGGTGGCCTTTTGAAGTATAAGTGAGTAGCTAAGCATATTTATTTGATTTCAATCCATAGTAGTTAAGATCGCCTCTTTGATCATCACAAGAGCACATTTTCCTGGACAGAGAAGAAAATATACGGGCAAAGGTAAATAAATAGAACAGTGCAATAAAAATAATCACATAGCAACCGGCCCGTACAACCACCCAGCCAGCCCTTCTCGAGCGGTGTAAATGAGCTGTACTGCATACCGTCTTTATTTCAATCCTTATCCAAAGTCCTTATTTCGCATTATCTCTTATTTTACTAACTGTTGGTTTCAGCTCGCTATATATCTACGGCGGACGCTGGGGTGCTATAATGTTATTTCTTTATTATTAAATCAAACCATCAAACATAACTGACAAACAAACACACGCCGTTGTGTTGCTGAACTCATGTTTCCCTATCGCCTTTAGTTGAAAAATAAATCATTTTCGCTGGAAGCAAAATATTTATTCCTGTGACCAACTAATGAATGAGAAAATGCTATGTATTCCCTTAGGCCGCTTTGAAGGCCTTTAAATCTCGTATGTTATTTTAAACATGAATACCAAACCTTCAGGAAACTTCGGTAAAACCTTTAACCAGTGATGCATATAAAATTTTGGTAATGCCAGATATAACAAAGGACGAAGTTTATTTTCTGAAACGTAAGGGTTAGGGGTGAATACAACGAAATAGAAATGGTCTAAAGCAATATTTCACGCTGGTTTATAAAAAATACATATCTAAACCCTGTTTTGGTTCTAAAACATTCTACTGCTAAGACGTGATACGCAATTACCTAGACAAAAGATCCATAATGCACCAGGTTTTTTTTTCCGGGATAACAAAAAAAGGCGCTGGGAGTAGAAAATAGACATGTAATTTCTAGCACCGGAAAAAATTATCAATTTTGTAAAAGAAAAAAGGGTTTCACTCTGAATTGGCGTAGAGAGTAATGAGGTTTGCTTCATTAAGGCTGGCCTATACAGGAATACTAATAGTTTTTCTGGTAATTTCTTCTAGGAAAATGCTCTCGCGACATTACAGTTTCCATATTTTTAGAAACGGAGCTGGTGTAAACAAATCTCAGATGAATATTTTTCCCAAAGATGCCACGTTGTGTTTATCATCAAAACACAAAACGCACTCCTCGTCCTATCTGAAATAAAACTCAAATAGTTTTCAGTTTAAAAACCTTTACTTCGCATATATCAAACAATGGGCGTTAATCATACAGGCGCCAGTCGACACCTTCAATCATATTAGCGAGGTATAGTACACGTTGCAATAGTTTAGTTTTTAAATTGCTAATTTTTTCATTTTTTTCTGCTCGAGAAAGATATGAACACTCGTCAGCGCTGCCGCTGAACAGTTATGGAACAGTCCAACATCTGAAGCAATAAAGTTTCGAAACGGGTCGAATTTATCCCCTATTATTACCCTAACTGAATGTTCTTGTTGTAAAAAGGGCTGCGCACAGCAACTACTTACCATCAGTCAGTGCTCACTTTTAAGGGACTCGACGCCTAAGCATTTTAGAGATCTGGGTGCTGTATAAGCCTTCATTGTTTATATAGTGAGTCAGGTGCTTTTTTTTTTTTTGTTATGTCTAGCCGCCACTGTTCGTGTTCCTTCTTCCCAATACTTGTGTTAGTGTGCGGCGTTTCATTGATCGCAGTCTTTGTCCCTGCAGCCATTTTCGGTTTGCATGTTTGCCTCATTTTTAGCCGTCAGCAACACAGACTAACCCATCTGGGATAAAACAGCAGCAGGGACAGGCAGGCACTAAACAGAAAAGTGAATAAATGTCTAATCTACCGTCCAACGGAGCTCTGAATTTTCTGTACATAATTCATGCCGCCCATCTGCAGACTCCTCGGTTATTGCCGTCATAAATCTGACTACGGGGCACGTATTGGGGACGAATATTTTGGTTGTATGTTGAGAGTAATATTGCGTGCGGTTCGAGACCTTTCCTCTTAAATTTATGGGCATACCTGATGACGTCAAGAAAGAAAGGCGCTTGCTGCTCGAACAACTGGTAAAAGCAGATGTCAACTATGTTGACTTCTAGCATGTGTAAAAATACTTTAGTCTCAGATTTTTCGTGCAGTAAGGTATGTGTCAGTCAAAAAATTTTAGTTTGTACGCCAGCTTTAAGAACGAAGGCAAATCACAGGAACCAACCCTTTGCCTGAGAGGTCGGTGTGGCTCCCGCGCTACAAAAGAAAGCTCCTTGAAGCCTTCAAAAACATGAAGCGTAATACTCGATCACCTCAAACTCATGCGATGCATTAGGACAGTGAACCTCAATGAAGAATTGCTGTACACAAAATTTGCGATGTCTTCCAACAGTAGTCTTCGAATCACGGTAAACATCTTGAGATGACTCCCTCTCATTTTCGTTATTAAAAGCGTGAAATTGTTTTGCTAAGGGCAGTAAATGTTGCATATTGACCTTAATGATTTAGTGGGATTCAAATGGCGAACAGAGTAAAATAACAAAATGATAAATTACTTAAGAAGAGCGTAAAACAGCGCTTGGGAAAACGGGACACGAGAACGACATACAAATGCGCTGACTAGCAACCCAATGAACAACCCAAGATCATTGAGTTGCTAGTCAGCGTATGTGTCTGTCGTTCATGTGTCCTGTTTCCCCTAGCGCTGTTTTACTCAATTCTTAAGCACGTATCAACCAGCCCGTATTTGCCCTCTTCTGCAAAACATTACCGCCCCCTGTCACCCCAACTGTGAGAAGCGAGAGCTTGGTAGATGATTGCTGAAATCATATAATTATTTTCATCATTGTTGCATTCATTGCGTTTTTGTTGCATCGTATTCTTCATAATTCTATCTTAAGGACAGCATCCATACTGCACTAAAAGCAACAGAAACACTGGGGCACTTAAGCGTGTGGTGTCAGGTGGTGGGCACCAACCCCTGTAATCATATAAAGGGGGAACCCAATTGTGGTTTATACTTTTATACGGTCGGATCAGTGCCGCGATTGTTTAAAGTGTAGGGTTATGACCATACAGTCTTTTTTAATGATGCCGGCGGCCGAGGACCCGTGATTTTGTGGTCCAAGAAATTACCCCCGGAAAGCCGGGGACCAATGGCAGCTGTAGCATGACGCCCATCATCGAGTCATTTCCATTCTGCATCTAGTAGGTTGTACAAAGGGCACCGCCAGCGCAATTTCTCCGCTCGTATTAATTAGCAAGCTTCAGAATTGACGCCCTATAGGTCAAGTGGATAGTAGGGTGCCTCGATAGCAGCGCCGCCGTTCAGGGTGGTGACAGCCTTTGCACAGCATCGCGCCTCCCGTTCACTGAAAACTTGCCCTAACAATGGCCATACGCCACGAACTTATAAAACATGAGCGAAATTGGTGTATTTAGGCGCGTCGGTAACATTTCCAGACGCGCACAACTGACCGCGATCCTATGCGGCGGAAGTATCAATATGGCGGCGGTGGCGGCGGAAGTATCAATATGGCGGCGGAGCCCGATGTGCCACCATCCTGAACGGAGAAACGCGAACTATCGAGGTAACCTTGGTAGATAGGGGAACAGCGGAACTCCACTTCGCCAGCCCAGAATGAAAGCCGCACCTGACGCCCTTTCAGCACAGCCTTCCGCGCGTGCGCATTGCCGCTCCGCAATATGGGCGCAAGGTTCGTACTGGGTCTTTATTCGTTTTGCACGTGGTTTATGGTGAAGGCCATGACTGATTAAAATATGTTGCGCATGGTGAAAACAAAGATCCCCAAAGAAGGCTGCAGATCGAAGTAAACACCGATACCAATTTGGCCAAGGGCAGATGACCAATGCCTGCATAAAGATACAATAGAAAAGAAACGCAGCACACAGCTCATTGAACTTGTCTAATTTTCTACCCAAGAAGCAATACTATGGCACTGAGAAAGCCTTCTGTAGCCGATTTTCGGAACTCGTCAGGAATAATACATACTCCTGCCTTGGCTCCGCTTAATATAGAGCCCTGAGCGCACCTATGCCCTTGCACTTATTTGCGAACTGTTTTAGCACACGTTTATGGAATCAGGAACATAGATAAGCATTTTGCATCTTCTGAGGCTATAACAGACGCATAAACTGTGACAGAAGGCAGCTATCACGTGGTGCACAGGATAACTCTAAGAAGAAAGCCGCGGCTGGAGCGGCGCCTTTCCAAAATAACAAAATAACTGTGTGTGCGCAGGAGACAGCTTGCGCATTAAATTCAGTTTCTGTTGCAACATTAGTTCAAGCTACGCAGGTAAAGTGGTTTATTGCATAAGCCGAAAGCTAATGTGAGCTGCTAAAAACGTTTAAATAAGTCTAGAAATAATATATTACTTTTAGGGCTGCTTACCCCGCAAAATACGATCACCAACGCGATGCCCATGCATAACAAAGAGCAGGTTGACTGCTGTATCTTGCGTGAAAAAACAAAGTTAAGCTTTTCGACATCTCTTGAAAATGTATCAAAAGTATAATGGAAACGCAAGGCTTCCATACCGCTAAAGTGCTTGAGAGGAAGCTACTTGCGTATGCGTGAACAAGGTTCATTCGCGGGTATCCTTCGTTCCGGAAACTAAAGAAAGCAATATTGAAGTCTGCGTTAACCAAAGAATTATCTACCTAGGAACAAAAATAAGAAATACCTGCACGGCAAAGCAGCTGATACACTGCTCGGCTGACAATGACGGACGGGTCTTCGAGCGCAATAGGTACGCAAGGTACGGAGGAGGGGAAGCGGTGGGTGTAACGTTTTGCTTGATGCCTAAAAACGCACGCTCGATCACCATGCTCTCCGGCGGTTACCGTAAAGAAACATAGTTGAATGTCTACGACCTGCGAAGAATGCTAGCATTTTCACGAAGTAACGCATACCCCTCAGTATATTTAGGAAAGGACATCCGGTGCTCCATCTTCAGAAAAGCGGCTAACGCACAGAGTAAATGACAACCTCAGTTTATAGCAGCGACAGAGTGTGCATTTGCGAAGGAATCAGGAAAGAGGAGCTTCGCCGGTACCAAATAAATGCCCCGGTGCAGGCCGGCTTGCATTCCCTGTTTAAAATAGTTTAAGGCGCAAAAAACAGACAAACACAAAGGTAAGTGACAAGGCGCTTCGTCCTGTCACTTACCTTTGTGTTTGTCTGTTTTTTGCGCCTTAAACTATTTTAAATATGAACCAAAACCAACTAGCCCAGCAGCAAGTGCTTTTAGATTGCATTCTCTGACCAGAGATATTTTTCGGCACGCATGTACACCACAACAGAAAAAATCCAACGCAAAGTTCGCGATTGGCGTCTCACCGTTAAGCTTTGCTGCTATTCATTCGCAACACAGAACCATAAACAAGCGGGCATTCTTTCGAAAAAGAAATGGCTCCTGCAGGCCTTACTTCGCTTTTCATGGGATTAAAAAGTACATGTTTACGCACTAAAATAGAAAATATGTTCTTCGCTGAATGCCTTTCCAAATGTGGTTTTACGTAGACGGAAAAATAAAAGCTCAGTGTTCACGTAAAGTGAAAGGTCGACAATTTTCGACATGTTTGGAAGCATATGCCAGGACGAAAACACCAAATCAGCATCACGCACGCCAGCCAGCATGCATCACAATGTTGGCTGCTTCAGAACTAACAACGTCGGATCGCTCATCGTCTCACCATAATACTCGAAACGAAAAAAAAATGGATTCAGCTTAGCACGGCTAAGCCGAAGCTGGGCAAGCTAAAGGTTTGTTAACCTTAGTTATGCTGTGTTACTAAGCCAGGTTAGACTCGTACAATTATGAATCTAGTTTACTGAGCGGAATCGCGATTAAACTTTGTCAGATACGGTTTTACGGTTTTCAGTGGTTTAACTACTCCATAGCTGTCTATGAACATCAAGGAAAGGCAGCCGAAGCTTTGATTCCAGCTACTCCTCCAATGGTGTCGGCGAATCTCAAGGACCCCACGGTCGGGTCTAGACGACACGAAGATGACGAGATAGTTTTGAAGGGGGAGCTCCCAGGAGGCAAGCCACATGGGCCGCGGTAGAAGGAAAGGGTAGTCAGGAGACTGGAAAGCTGTGTAAGACTGTGGCAGGCAATGCTGCATATTTGCAGATATATGTACCAGTACAAATATACTTTGCCAGCAGCGTGAAGAAGAAGCAGGTACGCGGAGTAGAAGCGAGTGCCGCCGGCTCCGCACACCACACGTGCGAAGAATAAGAAGGTGGCGCCATCTCCTCGCGCCGCACTTCAGTACAATTTACCGCGACATGACTTTATGACCTTCATTCGACGAGGCTAGTAAAGCATTCGCTTTAGGTTCACTATAGTGGGCGTACTACCTTTACTATACGTATATGTGACTTCGGCAGCGTGTGCTAGTGCAGAAGGGCAAAATCAATGCTTAGTACGCATGCATGGAGATGTCACAATCGTTTTAAATTATCCCTTTCTCACTAAAATACAGACCTAAACTTTTCTTCTGTTCTCTTAATCACTGGCTTCAGTATTTAACAGGCATAAAATGTGCAGGGCAAAGTGCTAGTATTCGGACACGTCCGTAGACGCGCCTGAGTAGTTCCCTAACCTAATCTAAAAAGCGAAGATGTGAAAAGCAATATCGCATGAGAAATGCTTTTAAGTGATATTTAGAAGCAATAGACAGGTTGTGTAATCACCGCAGTTGTAAATCTACGCTCATCCTCTGCAGGCTTCTCACTTGACACGCAATGGCAAACAATGCTTTCTTATCAAGCGGGCTCGGTTAGGAGTCACGCTCTCAAGGCATGCAAAGCAACGTATTGGAAAAAAAATGGAAACAAAGCACTAATTCGATCAGCACCAACAAATTTAGACAGATTACGAAAGGACTGAGTGAATCTTCGTTTCTAATTACACTAAATTTCATTAAAAAAATCGCATTATATTTGTACTCACTAATTAGGGATGCAGACAACCATTTAGACATTGGTCTGTAGATAGTTTGTAGACGTTGCCTTTCAGAGTGTAGTATAAAAAAAACGACTGTTAATCAAAAAACTCGTTTGATTCTCCCCTGCTCGTGCTTTGTATCCTGCGCTGCTGTTTCAAAGAATAGGTTCCCACAATGTGAAACATACAGTTCTACTTCAACGCACCTACAGATCAATGAATGCTATGTTCGGCAACACTCGAGCGGATGCCAGCCAGAGGATCAAAGCTGATTGTACAGGTTAACCACGATTGGCGCACTACAGCTAGCATGACAAAGAAAATTTTGTTTCTCTGGATGTCCTTCCTCAATAAGAATGGCACAAAAGAGAATGTCATTCATTCTACGAGGAATATAGCATGCTCCCCTTGCACTTCGCATATCCAACCTCTCGCAGGCTAGAAAACTGTACCTTAACTTCTCCACAACGGAATGACAGTGACTCTTGGAATAGGAACGTGATCGAAAATCAAGGGGACACATAAAGGCAGCCTTGTACGGCAGGAGGTGACATCGTCCATCGCTCCCGCCTGCCTGATCCCGTTGCGTATTCTCCTTTGCGTGCAAGGACTTTGCTACTCTCCTAATCACTAACCTCCTAAATGGAGCCTGTATTAACATGATAGCGTCAAGTTATGCGTTCTCCAGATAATCCTGTATTGTAGCTATTGTGAACCCTATGTCCTCAAAGATGCACTGTAGTTAACAAAACATACCCCAGTAACGCAAACGTTCCTGAATTTTAGGTTCTGCGTACCAGTTTTTAAAACCAAATGGTTCATAGGCGAAATTCTTGCCCTCTACATTCTATGTTGTACATGTAATGTCTTGTTTTAAATAATTACCCACACAATGAATATTTGTGCCACTGACTGGGCTGAAGGCCTACGGGGTCTACAAGGCCTTGAACGTAAACAAGAACTCAAAGCTGATTTTTTTATGAATATGACTAAACTTCAATAACTCGTTCCGTTATACTTTGTTACGGCCTCCCAAGCTGCGATAAAGGCAAGCTGTCGCAGGCACCGACATTGCAAGTTCCCAACTGATGCACCCTTTCACGACAGGCGAGATATAGAGCATAGAAAGAACCCCAGGCACGCGTCTACTGCCGCAGAGTGACCCCCCCCCCCCCCCCCCCCCCCCCGCAGGCTGGCACGCTGTATGGTCGTGCAATTAATCGATTCTTTGCCTCATCGGCCAAGATGTCGAGTGTACGTAACTCGATATACAGGCACCGTTAAGTGGAGGCACCAGCTGTTCGCGCCGCCACACAGCTCGTACAGCCTGCGGCCCTTTCATCATGTGCGAGGAAGGTGCGAGAGGGAACATATGTATATTCTGACACTGTGCTAGCATCTGCAGTAATTAGGGCTTGTGTGCAGGCTTTGGTAGCAGCACGTGACGATGGCTATATGCCTAACGAACGCTTAACGGCATTTCCTTTGCTTCTGGCATTAGAGGCTGCAAGATACCCATACACTCATTTTGCGTGTAAACGTTTCACCCTGTTAGCTCGAATCTATTTATTCGCTTGCGGAAGTTTGTTTGATTGGATTTCCTTTATTGGAAGCTATCTACTTTCGCATTAATTCTCATTTAGTTACTACTTTGAATCCATATCTAGCTCACAGCACCCCTCATATAATCACTATCGGTCACTGCTTGAGATATTCTTTTTCTCTAAATAATTTTATTCTTAATTCACTGATTCGCTGAGAGACTCAGTCAACATTTAACATGCTTCTAGACTCAAGTTACTGCTTGCCTGGCAGCTAAAATCTCTTAACTGCATAATATTATGGTTTATAGTACAGTGGAGTGACATGACAGTCTAATTACTTGAGCGCTCGCTCACTCATCATTCACTAATTCACTACTTCGCTCGCTCACTCACCCCCTCACTAACATGCTCCATCGCTCGCTCGCTCACCAACTCACTCCCAAACACACTAACTCGCTCGTTAACTCACTCGCTCTCTTCCTGAGACCTAGTGGCGCAATCTTAACAGAGCAGAAGCACTCGGAGATATAAATAATTCTCAGATCAGGCAGACAACCTTGCCTGGGAGCTCTGAGAGCAACGTTTTCATCTGGTTGCGAAAACTGCAAGAGCACGCAATTCAAACCCACCTTCAAAACTGCACAGAAGATAACGACGCTAATGTCTCTCCACGCAAGACGTCTTTCTCCTCCTCAAAGAAGCTCTCGTGAACATATCATTACGCGCAGAAAACTGCACGATGGCACAAAATCTTAAAGGCGCCTTCGACCATGTCTCAATGATACCATCCTCATTAAGCTAAGCACCATGGGGTATGGTGCAATGTTTTTCAGCTACGTTAATAACCTTCTAAATGACCGCATGAGAACAACGGCCTGGCGGAACACATTCCCAACAAAGGTATCCACCAGGGATTGCTTATCTCCCCTCCTACTTTTCAGTATCTCCATGATCGGTATGACCAGAGCTCTCGACGAAACCCCAATTATTGAATAAATGATCGACGCGGACGGTATCGCTGTCTGGACGACTACACGCTCTCTTGGCACCAAAGAAAGAACTCTGCAAGCAACGACCACGTGGTTGGAATCTCAAGTCGCCAAAGGCGGTCTACGCTGCGCGCCAGAGAAATCACAAATGATCAACATGCAGGAGTACGCCTACACATTCCCGCGAATCATCGAGTTCTAAGCCGCTGGCAAAACCAATTGTGGTGCCACTCATTCATATACAAGGACTACGTGTTCAAAGCGATATAAAAGCTAAAGCAAACCATACCCTACCCTACTACGCATACACACCACTCCTCATCAAATTGCTCTCATGATCATGTGGTTTACTCAAAACTGCAAAGGCATGCCGGAAGACGACACCATCCACACCTACGCGTTGACGTCACACGTTACTGGTCTACGTGCCATTTCAAACTTATGTCTTCTGTTTTTGGACGCTAAGTGAAACCCTTGCAACTATGAGCCAAAATTGAAACTGCTGCGCACTAACACGAACTTTCTGTAATGCGTTTTCGTGCATCTCACACTATGCTCTATGCTAAGGAATCGCTACGTACTATTTACAACACAAAACTACTGCACGGAAATTTGGAGTCTCTACTTCTTTACGTTCTATTGCTATTTCATTATCAGAGATTAGACAGTTTGGGGTATCGTACATTTCTAATGACTGCGAACGTTCGGGGAAAATCGCACTTCAATTTTTTTTATCACTGTTGGCAGCAGCGATGATTATGAAGCATACGTTGTTTTCTTAGCGAGTGACTCAAACTTATTTTCTTCAGATTATTACTTCCGCAATGAGCACTGGTTGTTCATTTTTGCTAAACAAAATAGCCTTTTTTTGTTGTTTAGACGTTTCAACATGGTGTTGAACCATTGTGATGAATGTTTTCGTGTTACACTAGTAGTCGGTGCGTGCATTAGTAACGATTCGTGCTTTTTATTAAGCGTCACGTCAGAACACACGCGCAGCTGACCTTTTCAGATTGTATTTTGGGCATAATTGTCATTCTTATTTTGAATAGCTGCTGATAACGCAAAACGCGCAAAGGCCTTAATGCACACAGGCCTCGTGATTGGCGGTTCTTAGAGATGGCGGAGAACGGCGCTAAATGTTCTATTTTCCTATGTTTGTAATGAATATGTGATGTATTTCTCAGGAACGTGAAGTGATCGCTTCAATACCAGAAAGGCCCCGGAGAAAGAGGAGATGTTCAGTACTGTCAGCGACATAAGGCGACAATGATAATAAAAAAAATAAACTGCCGAAATAAAAACTCATTGTAGCCGTCTGCGTTAGAATGTATTTGTCTACAGCAAACAACGTTTTCGTGTGGCCTCTCAGCATGGGGTGGAGCTTGGCGAGAATTCAATTAAACGCACAGACACAGCATTTCCAGACTCTTACAGTAATCTCCAGAGATTGCGAAAGGTTGAGGAAGGGCTGGGAAGTATCGCCGTGTCCGATGACAAAGTTTTTTTTACTTCCAGATGGAAGGAGACTGAGATAGGTACGAGTTTGGCCCGGTATCAATAACAACTCCAATCTCCTCCAGGCCTGCAGTGGAGGGTGAGTCGGTACATGATACCCTCGGTAATAAGGGAGGTCTGGACATCAAAAGATTGTTGCAAAGTTAGTTCGGGGTACGATCTTGCGTTTATACCTGACGTTTTCGAAACCCTTTCCAGACATCTCGTATCGCAGGCTATTCCAGGCGTTCCTTGTATTGGCAAAGAAATTATCAGCACAAGCTCCGTAGGAAGTACGGGATCTGAGAGGGATTCAGCAAGACGTGAGGAGAAGGATACAGTAATTAGAACAGAATATGTTTTAGTCTTCGTCACTGTCGCTCACAACAAACAAACAGCTGGATGAAGAAATTATTGCTTGGAACCTTCCAAACTTGAAGACAAAAGCATCACGATAATGCTTGCTAGGATAAAATTCGATATCCGACAAACCTCATTGGTGCGACAGCATTCGACAGATGTCTTGTTAGGGAGAGTTGTGACTGTTTCAATCGCCTTGACATGTCTGTCAAGAACGGCATGACATGCAGGATTGCAGCATACGTGAAAATGGATATACGACAACGGTAACTTAAAACCAAGCGTTTATTCCTTCGCTATAAAGACAACAAAATACAGATAAAATGATGGAAAGGCAGGCAGGAACGAGTGTGAATACTTGAACAATAATCCAGCACTTATGTTGGTTCTCTGGTGAACACAGGCTTCAACGCTACCTCGTTAATAAAAGCAAATAGAAATCTAAAATTGTTCCGGCACAATTGGTTACAACTTTTCAATAACTTAACCTGCAAAAAATATTGCAGTCTCCGCCACGTTATGCGCACCACACGTTTGGAGAAATTAAACGCAGCAACATGAAATGTTGACACTGCTCGGCCTCCTGCAAAGCACAGTGTTAATCTTGAAGACAGACTCCTCGGACAGCCTTGTGATTTACAGTGTAGGATCTTCAAGGGCCCCTTACATCTATCATATCTCACACTAAAACGCGAGGTTTAAGTATACCCGAGATAGGGTGGTCCATGCAGCCGCCTTATGACAAACATTGTGAACAGCACTGCTGTGGTGCCTAGAAAGTAAGGTGGGCAGCGGCAAGAGAAGGTGGAAGGGGGGGGGGGGGAGCAGACGACGAGAGTAGGCAGTGGCGGTGGATATTTGGAATGAAAAATCCCGAGCATACATATGGCACGCGGGAGCTCACAGCAGATCACATAGACGGCAGGTGTAAGACTGGCATAGAGTGCCACCCGAGTGACTACTACCAATTTGGCAGATGTCAGATGGGAAGGTGACATCGGAATTGAACTCGTAGCCGTTATATCCCGAGTCATGCATGCAACACGCCATATAGGGGAGTTAGGATGACTTGGCTCTACCGGAGTTTTAATATTATGTCGGTGGTCTTTCGCGTAATGTAGCAACATAAGTTATTTGTATTGAGATGAAGTGTTATATAACAGTCGCACAAATTAAGAGAGTAGTGATTTAGCGCGTGACAGAGTGCACGAACGAAGGCGTAAATTGCAAAGGGGAGTAGCTTACGGGAGTGATTAACGCGGGGAGATTATGCCCTTAAACGAGGAGCTTAAATATGCACAAATTATCCGCGGAGACACCGGTTTTCACGGAAAAGAAAGGCACCCACATCGTTCTCAGGCTACCCGAGGCAAGGTAGTTGAAACATTGTGGCGGCATCAGCATATTTCATTGCGATTAAGAATTCGGATATCAAAGAAGCTGTCACATGCAAGTGCAGTTTCAATTAACTGACCCAAAAGCTTTCATCGCACTAACTACTCAGGAAACAACATGAGAAACATCTATGCTTGCTCTAGAACTTTGGAGCTAGCGTCACAGTCATTTATCAGTTGCATGGCTGCTCACTGTCTTGTCGCAAAGCTCGCAGCTGTCTTAGTAGCGCTAGAGTGAACATGACTATCTGATCTTTCGCGTACTGAGCCCCGGAGAACTATGGCTTCTCTGCACTTTGTGCGAGCATTGTGTAACTGAAGGCGAGGCGCGACCTACTTTGCTCTGTATAGAAAAAGGGAGGACCAGCGCCTATTCACAAATGTTCCAGTGAAGTAAGCTTGTTCATATTCCAGTTCTTGGAATATGTCCGAAAGCATTACTTCGATTTCTTGCTGGCCGGATTAAAATGCGCATATATTCTGCCTGAGGCGCCTGCCTGTTGGCCCTGTCACTACGCATATTTTACTCGTCTCGTCTTATACCATATTCAGAGATGTCCATCTAGCATTGGAGCTCTTGCTCGACTTAAATTATTCTTACACTCGAATAAATTGCCTAGAGACAGCGCTATCTAGCACAAAGAAACCTTTTTCATCGTTCTTCATCTCTCTTTGCTTTTACTTTGTCGTATGCAACTTTCTTTTTGCAAATTCAAAAAAAAAAAAAAAAACATAAGACGGCTTTAGACGCCACGTTTGATGAGGAGTAATCAGCAAATTTTTGTGAATTTCAAATTTTCAAAAAAAGTCTATGAACAAATTTAATATGGATATTCTGCAAGTTTTAAGTTTTCATATGTCTTTGAATCACCTGTTAATTACGACCGCAAACCTAAAATGGTATCTTTAACAGCATATTACTTCGATAGTGACGCCCGATTTGTGATCGTGGGTCAAATGGCACGTTAACACTAATGACTGATGATAGCACCTAACTACAACCTGGATAGCTTTCATGGATGTTCTGTTGAAGGGCAACTCAATCTTAACTATCACCGCTAGTTTGCCTGTATATATCGAGAAGTTACACGGCTGCGACCGAGATAGTTTAGCAGACACAAGTAAAACGGTGGCGATTGCGCATTTTACAACTGAACGAGCGAAGAACTTCCCGATATCGCTTTGAGCTATGCATATAATTTGGTTCTCACCAGAAATAAAGTGCATTATAGCAATCCAATGCGATGGTTTACTGCGATAGTTCAATGATGGTCACATCTGTGTTTCAAAACTAACGACAATGGCTTCTTGTGCTACCTACAGAGACATGCTTCTGCAGGTTATCACCTGACCGCATATTTTAGGCCTCAATAGTCTCACCCTCTTTTATTGGATATATCGCACTGACAACTAAGGATGTCCAACAGGGACACTTAAGAGCGCTTACGGTGAGAATGCAGAAAAATTACAATGATTATCAGTAGTGGATTATGACAGTACCTAAAATTTCTTTACACTTTGCACTTAAACAAAGTTGCTTGTATATGCTTGAGTAATGCTATCTTGCACAGTGTGTATATTTCATGAGTCATAACAATAACTCTGAGCTACGACTATAGAGACTATTGCATTCAATCATTCATCACTATACCTTCCATCCCACCTGCGTTGCAACCCAGTATACCGGTCTGGAGAAGTCATTAAAATATACCGGCTTGGAGATCTCCCAATTTTGTGCCATTAAAACTCTCTAAACGAAGTTTTAATGGGTTTGCTGCTGTGCATTAATTTGTTCGACTGATTCAGGCAGCTGGCAGTTGGCATGCGCTTTTATGACAACAATTTTTAGCGTGCTAACTCTAGCCCTTCCTATCCGCCGAAGATACATTTCCTGCCTCTGTGTCCTTTTTTACTATCCTCTCCGTGAGAATGATGCCTCTTGCTGTCACACTGATCCCATGTGCGGGGGATATTTGGCAGGCAATTCCGACCGCCAATAAATGTCATTACCTGTCACGTGCCAAGTACCACCTCCTAGGGGAAAACTCAGGAAGAGGAACGGGATGTATGCTGCGCAAGTTCACTGCAGCGACATGGATATAAAGCCCCGCTTTAACCAAACCGCCTTCTTGATCTGGAATCCGATGGCCAAGGGGACTACAATTCAAAACTCAAATCAGTTACCAAATTTGGCATCTGCTGCAGATTCAGCACCACATGCGGTCTCATGCCGTCACGAAAACCACCGACGAATCAATGACAGGTCATGAAATTGGGAACTCTGTGTAAGAATAATAGTGATTTTCATGCCATGGACTTCGAACGTCAATGTCACCGGATTCCATGCTTCCTCATGATACCAGGATGTCCGGTTAATAATTAAAAGGAGGAACTTACTGCTTGTGATTGTTCGATCAATTCCTCAATCAGTAAGTTAGTAACTGCATGTCTAATAGCCTTTGACATCGTACTAAATGTGCATCTTAAACAGACAACGTTCTTAATTGTTTTGCAGACAGCGCTGTGTATCGTTATTGCCTTCAATAAAAACATCCAAGTTACCAACTAAAATGCTTGACCGATAGGCCTGCTTAGAAAAACAAAACGTTTCACATTTCACGGTGTAAGATTATTGGGAGGAAACCGCGTGTTTATATTGCGTGCCTGTGCCTCTCCATTGCGCAGTCTTTGTCACCTTTTTGCGATCTGCTCCAAAATGCGTAAAATTTATGGAACACTTAATGGCTCGCTTCCGCGACTCTCCTTGTGTACTCTTCCTTGCAGACATACCCTTTGTTACTCGTCTAATCACTAATGCTCTAATTTGCCCTTTTTTTACCCCATACATACTCATTAGCATACAATCGTAAAAAACCGCATTATGGGAAATACAACATACATAGATACAAATCCTCGTTTAAGCCAATTCGTTTCAACTTTTCTGCGTGGTCGAGGACCCAAAGTTTTCGCTAAGCCTGGTTACCATCTCACCCCCCCGTTCGCAAAGAACTACCCGTGTTGGGAGATCGATCCTGCTAAATCGGCCTTAGGACATGGTCTCATGAAGTCACGAGACCCGCAGAGCAGTAATATCTCGGCCTTTTCGCCTTTCCAGTGCTCTTGAATTCCCGCATTTCAAGCACTGATCTTCCTTCCGTTTTTCCCAAGCGTGGAAAAAACGAAGCGTACTACATCATTTTGGAGTTTATTAGCATACTTCGCGTAATATATACCTCATGCAATAGATAATAAAATTTACCTTACACAATGCACTTATGCAATGCGCATTCCCAATTTTGCATGTCGTACAATGAAAAAAAAAAAGGAATATAAGCCGAGCCTCCGCGAAGCATGTAATTCGTAAAAAAGAAGAAAACGCAACGCAGTCATATCCAGGGGGCTACTGTTTTACATCTCTGCTACAAAGAACGGAGAGCCTTGAGCGAATACTTCTGTCAAGTCTTCCCTGTCGACAAGCACAAGGAAAGAAAAAAATGCATTGTAGAAGAACATCAAAGCAAATGTGGGCTGAAACAAGCAATCCCTCGGAGAGAAGAAGCAAATAGAGAAGACTGAGCCGATGCCACCTGCCCTTCGGCAGTCATTCGGTCGTATCTTAATGGAGCCAGCTGAGCAAACATGTATTTTGATACGTCACTGTGTACGAGCGCACAATTAGGCTCCTACGATGAGCTAAAAGGACTGGCACAAAGAAGAGCGAGAAATAAGAGCGAGCTTGACGTGCCATACATGAGAGACGAGAAGCAACAGCGAAGCCTCCTCATGAAAAAAAAAAAGAAAAGGGTGCAATCGCGGATAGCATTCAGAGCACGCCCTCGCACGTGTCACGAGCACAGCTTGTGTCGGTAAGTGCACGCTAACATCCGATCCTTCTCGCTTCCGACATCCCGACGGCCAACTCGGAGCACCATCGTCATCATGCGGAGCTTTCTGGTCGAGGTGTATCCTATATATATGAATATCTGGGGATAAAAACCCCGTACTCCCTAGTGCGGGAAACGAACAAAAAGAGAAGGAGGGTATTCCGTGCAGATGTCGCATTACGCATCCGATGCCGCGCTTCTGCGGAATCCCGCCGAACGGTCGAAAGAGCAGCGCCACGCGCCTTGACCAGCTTATCAATTAACGAATGATTGATTACAAACGACAGAGATTCTTTGAAAGGCTAAAAGTGACTTGACAGTCACAGGCTCGACGTAGAAAGCTACTTTATTCATTCTCCCCCTCCCGCCCCCCCTCCATCGAAGAAAACTAAAGTCGCCTTACACGGCTTAGAGATGACATCGTTGTCTAAAAGAGCTCACAGAGCCATCTCTGAAACCCATTTACGACAACGACGAGTTTCATCTAGCTTGTTCAGGGAGTAGCTGCTGGAATGTTTTCTAATGAATGCTTGCGAAGCTGTTTGGATGGAGATTCATTCATTGATACATCTTTATTCATAAGGATGACCTGGCCCTAGAAGGTAAGGGGGTGGGCAGGACATCGAAAGTGGAAGCTTAGCCCTCTATCAAAGGTCGCATCATCATCGCCGCGTGGACACAGCTACTCAGAGCGTTGGCTTCGTTGGAGGTAATTACGCGAGATCGTGCGTGGAAGTTCTCGGATCGCGCAAAGTGATGTCCGAAACTCGTATTGGCAGCACGCTTACGTCGATAACCGTGGTGAGATGAGGTGCAGCTGCATGGCCATTTGGGCAAATCGCTTCGGCGCGTTTTATATGGTCCTTCTCGCGTCCTTGATCGATTTGGGGAAGGGGAGGGGACGTTGCGCTATCATCAAGCGCATTTCCCACCCCTGAAGACATTCGGTAAACTGACAAATTGTACAGTCCTAGAGAGAAGCGATAATTAAGACGATGAACGTACTTATGGATTGTACCACTTTGTTTCCGCTACAGCTTCATTCATTTTGACGCAGTCGGAGAATTTAGGACGGCATGTGAAAAAATTCATTGCCGCCCACGCCATGCTGTAGTTAATGAGAACTCAAGGTGGGAAAAGGCATATATTGCAAAAAATGTCGAGAGCACTGCAGAATCTGCATTGGAGGAATGCGAAAGCCGCGTGTGCTAGGCGGCGGCGGTTTCCATGACAACCGCATTGTTGGGATGTCACTTCACATGCATAGCCGTCTCCGTAATTTGGTATTTCGTGCTGCTTTTCGCCCTACCTATATTTGTTATTTGATTAATTGACACTCATTACGCACGTACAAGGAATCGCTGACAGTATTGGAAATTCTAGTCTCAGTTGTAGACTTCACTTCAACCTAGAAACATTATTAAATTAAAAACAGAATAATCCGCATTTTAAGTATTCTGAAGATTCTTGAACTTCGCAAAAAAGATTAAGGCAACTCAAAATTAAGACGCTTTGCATATCAAAATACATTATACTTGTATTACAAGATGAGCGCCAAAAAGAGGGCAGCGCAATAATTTCGCCCGCTTAACCAACGCTAACCAGCACCCGTCCCCTCGCATTGCATTTAGCCGACCCCCATGTAGCATTCTGAAAGAAAACGCGTAGGGCTCGATATACATTTTAAGCTTTTATAACCATGTGTAGGAAAAATAAACCATGCGATTGTTAAGACGACCTTTGATACGACAAGAATCTCACGGTGAGTATGTATTACAAATGAAGCACCCTGAACTCGAAACTTTTCACAAAGACTATACGTAAACTACAGCACTCAGAAATGTATTGTCGTCATCGGTTCGTTTTTGTGAAAAACCTGATTCTAGACCTTCAAATTCTCAGTCGCCAAGTGGCAATACAGCCGCTATTGATAAAATAAGAACAAGAGAAAAAGCGAGTAATGCATGAGCAGCGAAAGTCATTGGCTGGTCGGGAACAAAGAAGCCGAAATTGAGTTAGAAACCACAGAATAAAAGCCGTTTGTACGAAAGTTTGTCATGGCATAGGGTAAGGCGCGTTAACTAGAGATGTTGCTTTGCTGATGTCCCCGTCATCGTTCGCAATGCCACTGGCCGTGGACATGTTCTGGGAGTAACTGCTGCACTGCACCGCGTTGTTGCTGTTGGCCAAATATCATATGGCACATACCCACAGAGGGAGATCGGCCAAGAATTGGGTAGCAAAGAAATTTTTTGAGGTATACTTTTATGTAATAAAAAAAAAACAGATTTGAGGGGTACAGGAAAGGAAACAAAAAGGGAAATAAATGAAATATAAAATGAAAAGCGGTAACATATACGGGAGATTGACACAGGAATTGTAGAATAAGTGATGTTGCGATCTGGAAATTTCAGATTACTTTATTGAATACGTGGACTGTAGATGTATGGTTTCAAAGAAAAAAGCAAGATCCACAAAACTTCTTAAATGCGGACGAATGGCGCAGAACTCGCATAGCGCACCGCATCAGACAAGAAAATATTGTCAAGTTCCTCCTCTTCCTCGACCTTCCTTCTGCGAGGCACTTTTTCGCACTTCCTTGTTCTCGCGTCAGCGCTGCCTGACAATATTATTTGGTGCTGCTGAAGAATTAATACCCGAAGATGGGTAAGAAGAGAACAATTCATTGAATGCGTATCCATGGTTTTAATGACAAGGCATGCGCTGTAGACACGGTCAAACGAATACTTCACGTTACAGTTTCCTCCAGTGAAGTCATAAAAAACGCATTTACTGAACGACCACGACGTCATGGTCGACCAGAGGACTCCAGAGAGGTAGCCGATCGAGACTGAATCTGCCAGTACAAAATCGCGTTTCATAATTTAACATTGTGCTCTAGACATTTCAGATTATTTTAATGATTACGTGGACTGTAGA
Organism: Amblyomma maculatum; assembly: GCF_055883805.1. Classification (NCBI taxonomy): domain Eukaryota; kingdom Metazoa; phylum Arthropoda; class Arachnida; order Ixodida; family Ixodidae; genus Amblyomma; species Amblyomma maculatum. The sequence goes on from NC_139348.1 coordinate 133,018,032, forward strand.
TGCATGCTTTCAAAAAAAAAAAGCAAGGTCCCAAAAACTTTTTAAATGCGGACGAATGGCGCAACACTCGCATAGCGCACCGGCCACTTAACTGCTCAGGGCCAAGCGAGCCAGACTTTAAAAGAGATCGTTAATCTTGGCCGAGCTTGCTTTTGAATCCCAAGTGTGCGACAAATCTCTGTCAACGTGCCGAAGCGTGACCTACTACTTGGCGAGTTGGAACAATTCGAATGACTTTTAACAAAGGTAATTACTGCGGTCACATTTTACACTCTACTGTGATTGGTTCTTCACGTAAAGCGCCTTTTTATGTTTATTTATGCAAAAGAAAACAAGTACGGCAAACCAAATTACCGATTCCTAAGCCTATAATAGCGCTATTCTGGCCGCGACCGCACTGGGGCACTTCTTTTTTAAAAGGAAAGGTCCGACATTCTCCCAATGATAAAGAGTTATATCTGTCGACGCTTGAATAATAAGGTGTAATTTTTAAACCCAATTTAAAACCCAGATGAGGCATGCATTACTATGGCTATTGCCGCGTGCATCACTGCGACAGAGGAAAACAAAGACAAAGATCAGTGTTGCGGGTGGTGCCCGACTGATCCTTTTTGTGTCTTCTGCCTTGTACTGGTCACGTGTTATGGTGGAGGTGCTGGATGCGATTCCCCTTTTTTCTTAGTTCTACCCCTCAAGAACAGCCGAGAGTCAACGCGGATTTGACTCTAGTACACAGCAGTTTAGCCGCCGCCTACAAGGGCAGTTGCTCAAGTTCGTGCCTTTGTCCTGGACGCCAGGGGTCACCACGCACAGATTGCACAAGACAACTGGGGCTAACGGAGGGACCTCAACCCATCATTTCGTCGTCCTCCCATCCCGAACGCTACCCTACTTCCATGGTGAGCTTTATGAGAACGCTGAAGACTGCTGGATCAATTCGAACGTGTCGCCAACTACAACGGCTTGGATGAGCAAACGAAGCTGCATGTATCTACTTTAGCCTCGAATATTCGGCGCTGACGTGGTTCGTGAAAAGATGATACCGTCCTGGGACCTTTTTCGTCGCCAGCTGTTGACGACCTACGCTGCCAGTGACCGAAGAGTGCGTGAGCAGTCGGCACTGCCATCTCGCTGCCAAGCCCCGGTCGAGTGTTGCAATGTACTACATGATTCGCCTTTTTAGGCGAGCTGATCCAAATATGGTTGAGGAGAAGAAAATGCGCCCCGCAATGCGTGGGGTGAAACGAAATATTCGCTGGGTTTGTGTGCAATCGACCTGGCCCCTCGTCAGATTTCCTAACGGAGGCCACCACTATAGGACATACGATTCAAATCCGGGCTCAGTACTATAAACGTAACGTACGCGCCATGGCACCGGATGTTCTTGTTTCCGGCTTCAACGGTTCTGCTGATGCCTTAAAGGAGATTTTGATCTGTTGTCAAAGCAGAGGTGAGACACATTCAGCTGCAAGGTCTGACGTCGTCACCCAGGCTTCTGTCGTTCGCGGACGTCATTCGTGAGGAAGTTAGGCAAGTCGTCCCGGAACCGGCTGTGTCTCGTGTGCAGCTACCAGTACCAAACGTACCTACGTAAGCGACCATGCTATAAACTGCATACCGGGTACGATTCTTTTAGAGCGAGCACCGCTGTCCCTCGTCCAAGCCAGCAGCCTAATGAATACGACTCTTGCAGAGCCAGAGTGGACACCCCTCCGCTTCATTCAAGACCACGCCGTCGTCCTCTTCTAGCTTAAGAAAGATTTAGAAAGACCGACTTCTGGCGTGCCCCTGACCACTGGCCCCTTTGATACAACTGTGGTAAAGCCGGTCACATGTTGAGGTTCTGTCCATACTACCGCGCCGGACTACGGGGCTTTCATCCGCGTGCACCGTGTCATCGGAGTGGTGAACGACAACGCCAATTGGAGGAGCACCTATCCGAGCGTGCGGATCTCATAGAAGTCCCACATTGAGTCCTCCGTCATTACCTCTTCCCGCTATCGTTCCCCGACTCCATGTTCCTCTACAAACCGCACGGGCCGTTGACCGAGCCCCCGCTCCCCGAGCCGTCGGGAAAACTAGGAACAATGACCTGCGGAGATGAGGCCGCTGATGAGCGCACTGCTGAACATCTTCCATTACGCTTATTACAAGATAACGGCTATCAGACGGGGTCATGTAAAGACGAACTTGGGTGCGCAGTTTCGAACATACCGGTTGTTATCGAAGATTTTATCATTACTGCCTTAGATAATACAGGAGCGGACCATTCATTTATGAGCAATGATCTAGCCACAAAACCGAAGAAATCCACTACGGCGCAAAGACGACAACACAAGAAAGAAAACGAAACCACATGCGCACATACTTGAGCATTGGAGGGAGTCGAACACGGCCCAATGTAGAAGAAAGGTACTTTAGAATAACGGCATGAGGGGCAAGCTGGTTCATGACAAGGAGCTGGGAGGATTCAATCATACGTACAATTTTTCGTGGCCGACATAGGCTTGTTCTTGCAAGCGCAATTTGTTTTAGGCTGTGTTCCCAATTCATGCGCAAAAGACATAGTATTTGGCTCTCGCCATATAAACTAAAATATTTGAATTTTTAGGCTCATCCACGAACTGTGATAACAGAGTTCATGAGACATGTAACAATAATTAAGACTGCACTGTGAACACAATTTCCCGATACGTTTGATGTATGACACGAAATGCCGGAATGTCACATTTGGCCAAATTAGCATGCGGATTTTCCTATTAGGATTTGCTGATTTATTAATTGTTTTGTTGTTTTACCACCCCAGTCGGAGCCCAACGTTGCGCCTTGAAGACATCCTTCGGCACGATGCAACAATTCTATCGCACTAAACCAGGTCTATTACCTCGCAATCAGTGGTAAAAGATTACACGGCTAGTTTTACAGTCAATCCATCTGCAGTTGAACTGCTGCAAAATTTAATCATCATTATCTTGTTCAGCCTGACTTCATCCACTGCGGACCAAAGGCACCTCCCATATCCCTCCAATTAATCCAGTTTCCGGCCAGCTGCATCCATTTAATCCTCGCAAACTGCGTAATCTCAACCTGCCACTTACCTTTCATCCACCCCTGCTACGCTAGCCTTCCCTTGGACTCTAGTCAGTTACCATTAACGACCATCGGTTATCTTGGGTTCGAGAGTGCAATGGTTGCCTGCTCATGGTTATTTTCGAAACTTAATCTCGTAGCAGCCAGTGACAGTCTAGAAATATAATTTAGCATTAGATAAGGCAGTATCGCGTGCCAGGCAGCAGGAATTCATGACTTGAGAATATTACGGCCACAATAGCATAACAGACTCTGCATACCAATTCGTGGCATACCATTCGGTAGTATTTGCGTCGCAAAAAGAAATTTCAATTATGCTTCAACATTAGCTTTTTATAATGGACGGAAGTGAGCAGTGTGCCTCAGGGACCTTGAGTGATTTATCTCAAATAAACGCTTAATCCCCAAGCTTAATGGTCATGTGAGATATCCGAAACGTGAAACAGTAACGATGTAGACATGTGCTACCCGACTCTTGTCTGCCGCACATCTATGCTTTCTGGAGCCGGATCAAAGAATGCAAATTATATTTCAGACACCTAGCCTCGCTAGCCACTTTGCAGGTGGTTGCCGTCGTGCTGCTCTCATCTACACTTCTTTCCTTTTATGACACTGAAGGAAGCATTTCGTAACGCGGAATTTATATTACAAGCGAGGCAGGCGTGTCAGATTCTTCCACACAGATCCAATATGTAGTCGGATATTGAACCGAGTGGCTTGTTATTCGGATTCCTTTTCCTGGACGTCAGACGCCCTCTCTCCTGGCCACTTTTCGCACTGCGCTTGAGCAGACATCTTGTTATGAGCTCTTTCGTTCGACATGGTGTAAGAAGACAGCTGCTACTGCTGGGAGACTGGCAGCAGCCCACCTCCGGAACCCGGAATGCGAAATAGATCGAGCGTTTCGAAAGGCGAGGGCTGCCACACGTTGGATACCTGACACAGGCTAGCTGAAAACAAGCAAGTGAAAATTTCGTGTCGTTACGTAACGAATACCTGTACTGAACGCAGGGATTCGCTCTGTACTCTGCCAGCTATTGCCTTCGTCACAAGGTAACGTTGTATAGTCGTATTCGTACGAACGACGTGGCAGTCGCACAATCAGATATGCTCAAATGAAACTCAATTTGTCCTAACGACTTGGCAAACAGATATGCGGTGTGTTTTCCTTACGATAAAAGGTGCGCCTATAACAGTCAATTTAAAAGGTAAATATTTAATTTACAATACTTTATGTCCAGGAGGGGAGCTAATTCTTTGAAGCCAGTAAGATATTTGGATTTGGCAACGACTGCTGTCTCTTTGCGCTCATATAGGCAACTTATATATTTATATGGTCATCAGCGGCCTAGGACATTAGAGCACTGCATTTTTATCAGTATTCGTTAATAATATTTTAGGAACGGTGGAAAGGTATAACCACCACGGGAAGAAATGGCGGTCGCAGTGCCGCAGAGTCCGTTACAATGACGCTTATGCTCGACAGAAATAATTAATTGTTAGTTTTTTTGTATTTATCTTCCTATGAACTCAGAAAATGGCGTTGATAATACTCTTATAGAATGTCCCACTGCAGGCTATTTTTACGGCTGCTCTAAATGAGCGAAACCTGGCCAAGGCCAAAAGCAGACAGGACGCAAAAGAGGCTGAACCTTCTTAATGGAAACTGGGAATGAAACCTTAGTGGGCCTTTCCAAGCTTTTTTTCCCTGCGAGGTCAATTTCTTTGAGCAAATAAAGAAATGCAGCAAAGTATTTTGCTCTCCCCATTGTCCATAACGACTTATGGAACCGGCCGTTGTACTGATCTACCCGCATGTGGGACAAAGACGAAGTAGAAAGACAAAGCATATCGTGCATTTTTGCTGCCACAAGAGCTGCAACCTTAGTATTGAAATACACTGCCGGAAGAGCCACCGGAAGCCTCCTCTATGTAGTCTGAATGTGCGCACCTCTGAGAGCCTTGTGTGTTCACCCAAAGCCTGCTCCATTGCAAGCTTACTCTATATGCGGAAAAGCATCGTTCGAAGAGTAATTATATCACTCCGTCTGCATACGAGATGTTTGGGCTCATTGAGAATTATATTATCGCAAAATATTTCACTCACGTCTCGCAGCTAGTGGCTCCTGAGCCTTGCTAAATTTCTGCGAAGTACAAAAAATACGGCGTAGAGTAGGTTGAAAATTAACTTCATTTTCACTGGTATTCTGCCGATCAAGACATCAAGACAGCGATGTACCACGCATCCTTCCCCAAAACCGGCTTCCCGTGGCTCGTGAATTCTGCGGCAAACGATGTGCTCGATGAATGGCATTCTGCGCAGGCGCACCGGCGTGCACATGGCGCTGCCCCACTTCGAGGCAGCTCGCGCTGTTCGATGTGGTGCAATAGAATTGTAGCGCACAACAAAAACACGCCAGATAACGAAGCCCAATATTCGAAGACTTCGCAGAATTCGAACATCAAAGCAATTTTTTATACAGTGCACTAAGTGGAAAATTTACTGCTTCAACCTTATAGGGGGAAATTAAAAATTGATATGATATTTTAATTATTTCATTAATTATAATGTCTTATGAATAAGCCAAAAGCATTTCAAAATGAAGTGAACGAGAAAATTAAGAATTTACGTATAGTAGCTACTACGTACTACCAGTAAAATAAATATTTATTGGGCACAAAGCTGGTAAATTAGTGTTCATATGAGAAGATTGAGGTATTAAGCATTGGGAAATCGTGCTATAAAATGTTTTTAAACACAAAAACTTCTAGTTTGCACTAAAGAAGTTAGAGGTAACTACTAGCTCGCATATTATTGTTACCAGTGCTATTATATTAGATGCGGAAATTTAGCATCCTTACCACTTTATATTGAATGACGGGTAACGAACTTAATTGCATGGAGAATGGCCAAATGATTGTTACTTATGTACCCCAAAAGCTAATGCGGTAATTACTGGGGCAATGATTGATTTACAAATAACAAGGTCATGTTTAAGTGTTCTTGCTTTGTAAACAATTTCGTGATGACGTTCGCTAATACTTGTATGCAAAATTTTATACTACACTCCAACGGAGCGCCTAAGTAATTTCAAGATGGGTTTAATGGCATACGGCGGTTTCTGACAGCTTTAGGTGGGAAGATGGAGGAGCCTCCATATGGTTTCTGAATGTTTTAATGGCGGAAAGGCTGAACTCAATTAAGCCTGGATGTGCATAGCGAAAGCTACCAGCGTATTTTTCACAAAGTCCACCTTGGACGATCCCGCCGCCGATGCACCGGCTGCAAACCGTATGGTCCGAGCGGCGATTCGGAACGTCTTCTTGGTGTGTTCAGAATGTCCTTGCTCCATTTGACCAGCTTCTTCCTTTTCTCTCTCTTTCCGCCTTCTTCCTTTCTTCTGTTTCTTACTTCTTGGCGTCTTCCGAATCTTCTAGCTCCATTTGACCGGCTGCTTTCCTTCTCCCTCTACTACCTTCCCTCCTTTTTCTTCTTGCCTTCTTCTGTGGCTCGGCGCAACTAGTTCCCATTGTTACGGCGCATGCTCAGTAGTCACTAGCGACGCTTACCCGAAATGCTCCGCTGGATAGCCTAGTGTACCTCTCGCTACAAAATTGCAAGCTTTAGTTTAGAGGGCGTAATTCATATGCAACCAGTTTAGAAGACTCGCGAGGCCTTTGCTGACTTCAGAAATCAGTGTTGTTAACACTTGTCCTATTATATCATTGCTGTATTGGCTTCATAAACCATGCATTTCGATTACTGTATGCACTGAGGCAAGCTGCTGATGCACATTAAAAACAGAAAGGTAGTTATTTTAAAGCCTTTGAGAACAGAAGTTGTAATTTCGAATAGTTTAGATAAAAGTACTAGAAATACTGACAACTTGACCTCTGTCCTACAATTGAGTCCAGAGAAAATTTAGCGGCTGGCATGTTATTCATATACGTTCAGTTTTATTGGTTACCACGAGGTGACTGATTTACCGGAAAGCTTTGAATGCGTCCACATGCGCAGTTCCAGAGTAGTTTTTTTTTTTTTTTTTTTTTGTCCAAGTCTGCCTAGTTGGCCTCAGAGCGTAGTTAGATCTAGTTCAGTAGGAAAACCAGGTTCAAATATAAACTGAAATGCAAATTACGCCTGTGTTCATAGTTTTACACTCCTTTTTTCTTAGCCTTGTACGGATACTTCGCAGAATATTTTTCTCCATAGTATAGTATAGTATACTATACTATAGAGAAAAATATTCTTTACTTTACTTCACTTCGCAGAATATTTTTCTCCATAGTATAGTATAGTATACTATAGAGAAAAATATTTTATGAGAAGACCAGCACAGAGCGCGCGAGCAGGGCTCAGCAAAATTTACCGCAGACACTTCACTGACAATGGACTAACGATGCGTCATTTGAACGCAGGAGTATAATCATGCAAATGACAAAATCAACGAGTCCTTAAAACAGTATACCTGCTCTATTACGCCCCTTTGTTCTGTAGCACCCTCAAGCGCTCTTGGCTGCTGGTTCAACGCGATTAAGACGCAGAACGAAAACAAAAAATAAAATGAGGTTTTCCGTTCAATCAGACAAATACAAAATAATATTTTTCGCCCAGAACGACGCAAGACTGGGTTTCCAGCATATCCTTCAGGGCTGCCATATCAAGGCAGAAATATTCCGCAGGTCAGGAGAACGACAAATACGCACAAGAATTTGTACCGGTGCGCATACAACGACGCCGAGTCATAGCGACGCAAAAGCCAACATACCGTTCACAACGTTCGCTCAAGTGATTGTCGTTCTCTTTCGCACTTGGAAACCGTTGGAGGCTGAGCCGTCGCAAGGTGCCGTCGCTCACGTATCCATTTCAACAATGGCCGCATGGAATTCTGACGGTTAGCCGAGCTCGCCATGAAGGAGCAATTTCAGGACGTTATGCCCGCCCCTACTCAGAGTCCGCTTCACTCTATGAAACACGATCTATAGCGTCACTCGCGCAGGTGTCTTTACACTCCCAGTCTCGCGTCGAACTCGGGTGAAAACACGAAGGGGCCGCTCACGATAACTGCTTCCAACAAAGGCTGCAATCAAACCGTGCAGCCGGCCGGGCTCTATTCAGCGGCGCAATTCGAGACGTTAGGCCTACGAAGCTTGCTGCTTGCAAAGTCGGCACCGTCGCGCAGAAACACGGTGCTTGCGCCGTCTACTGTTGAGTGCATCTTTAGCCGAAAACAAGGCATGCTGCTTGGATAGCGAAACTGATAAAACAAATACGCAAAGAAGCGTAATTTTTACTGGCGTATGCTTACGGAACGCAGCGTCACTTCCGCCTTTCTCGACCTCAACTGCCATACGTTCTTTTCTTCATACACCGTTAGAATCGTGGATTCAGAGCTCCGTAAAACCTCCGGCAAAGCTCCATGGAAGACCAGACAGAGTGGCTTCGAGGCTGACAAGGTTCTGTTCTCCATTTAACCGGAGTTCGTTTCCATGGCACGGACCTAAAAAGCGGAGGGCATGCCGTTAGTGCTCCCTTTTCGGGTATTTCGTGTTTAGTGTGCATGAACTTCTAATCGGCTGGATAGCGATCCAGGTAGAAACTCATCTGGAAAGCAGCAGAGACCACCCTAGTTTTGACCCAATGGGATGTTCAACGCACCCTGCGGGCATAGCCGCATAGGCAATTGCACATGATATCCATGTCAACAATGTGAGCTTGGAAGGCGACGAAGATGAGGAAGAGGTTGAAGATAGCTCCGGCGGAATACGTATTTGCAATGTACCCTGGCTGATTCCCCGCCGTCGGTACGTGTCATTAATACGGATGACTTTATCATGATCATCATAAGTAGGAGTTGTACGGATTCTTTCAGGCGCCTTCGCAAAACGAAGATTTGATGAAAGGTCCGGCAAATCCATTACAAAGATCGCTGGCGCACCTGTTACTCCAAGCGATTGGTTTTTACACCTGCAATACATATATCATTAATTAGTCTGTACTTGATGCCAACGTCAACGTGACGTTATCACACATTATTCGGTAAAAAGCTGTTTAAAGACACCATATTGGATACGATTATCTAATTAGTTACATCAAATATGTGCGAAGTGGATGGAAAAAGTGTGGCCAGCGGAAAATATGCACTCTTTCCGCTTGGTGGCCAAATCGAGTGTCGCCATCACTCTATCTCTGCTTACGTGCTGAGAAAAAACTCACGAACCGACAAATGAATTCATCTCAGGTAAACCGCCAGCAAAAGCCACAAGCCTGAAAAAATTATTCTGACCAGATACAATAAAGCTAGGTGAAAAAGATAACCGAGGAAAAGGCTGATAAAGGGTCAGACGTTTCGCCTTTCATGAGCACACCTTAGTGAACCGATCATAAACTATTGGTGTCGAATTCTAAACATCTAGCAACATCCACTTTTGTGACGATCCTTTCCTTCTGCCACAAAGCCAGCAACAGTGAAAACAGACAAAATGCATAGACCCCTGGTATGCTAATTGTACCAAATCGTTGCTTAACCAACAATTTTTTCTGCTATAAGTAAAAAGTGTTTATTTATGGAAAGTTATAGGAAAATGCCGAACGTGAAAATGAGGGCCGGGTGAGGCATGTCAGCCTGTGTACATATTTCTGGTTTTATTTACCCGTGCCAGACAAGCACAGCGAACCAATTGCGCTTTCTGTGCGCCGTAGGAAAGAGTGTTACAGCACATGTCGCGATGTTCATTTCGTAGCTTCAATTATTTATACTGCGCTGCAAGCATTTTTGCCGGCGTAAAGATGGGCGCTTTGTATAAAAAAGTGCATCGCAGCAGGAACAAATTTTTTTACGAGGCTGGTAGTCCCGCAAACCTCTGCGAACCATCCTAAAGTAATATATATGGCGGCACCTGACAGTCTGCCACAGACAGCACTTAAGTGGAATGCAAGTGAATTTTAAGAAATCTGCAGGGGTTATCAGTTCGAGCCTGAGCTCTTCCGGTACACAAAACTAAGCAGCGGACAACTTCTCGGCGGCGGCAAATTACGGTCACTACAACGCGACTCTTTGGCCAAATTATTTGCAGTCTGCTACACCAAATACTTTTTGTATTTGTTTCCTGATCAGAATTGAAAACGCCTAGCCACGCGGGAGGCGTTTGGGATCCTGTCTGACTTAATATCATGTCCGGTGGCATGATGGAATTTCGATCCTACTGTTAACGCTGGAGTGGATCAGTACTTGCGACCATCATGTTATAGTTGAAATATCTGCTTTGAAATATAAAAAAAAAAGATTAAATTAGGTCATTATTTTTTTCGGATGAGTGTAAAGCTGGAGTTTAGAACGCTTTTGGGATTTTATAACTTTTGAGCCTCCAGAACACAAGACGCTCGCGCTACTGTTTTGAATAGATCATTTTGTTTTAAATTGTTTAGAAAAACTTTATTTGTTCTTTTCTTCTGGCTACCTTTTTGTAAAACATCTCTTCGGTAAGACCATTGATAATCATATAGTACACGCAGCGTTCAAAATGTGCGCCGGCAGCTTGCAACAAGTCGATTGCGCGCATATTGAATAAAGCGTAAAGCAAATACAGCTTTATTCCGGATGCTTTTGATCTAGATGCTTTCAGACGCCCCATTAGATGTCAGCGAAAAAGCGGAACAGAGGAAAGTACCGATTCCCATTTCAGTGCGTGCGGCACACTTTTCGAAGTCGGAAAGAGCATACTACATCACATAAGAAAAATTTCTGGAGTCCTATGAAGCACATCTATTTATATTGCAATGTGAAATACGCAAGTGTATTATGAATCACGATATTTTTAGAGATATTATACTGATATTTACGCTCTCCGTAACTCGTTTTTATAAATGCTGCCAACTGAAGCACTATGCAGAGTGCCCCGAATGTGGCGGCACTCTTGTTCTCCCCGATCCCTTACTATGCCCTTAGGTGAATGAACTAATAGTATCAAGACATGGTATCGTACCATCTAAAGTCACTACCAGGTTATTAACACATGGGTGTCGTTTCACGAGTTTCGTGGGCAGTCGACAAAGTACGACTGGTGTAACCACACCATTGGTGCATCCGTTCAGTCGTTTATTGTTCTGCCAGGTGCATTTTGTGTTGAAATAAATTACATGAGAAATGTTTGAGCGCATATTTATTGCGCATTACATATTATTTTAGAATTCTATTATTGCATGCAATACGTTCATTCAATATGTTTTAAACTAGCTTGTATCTTATAAAATTCCTTTACGTTCTACCAGATAACGGCCAAAATATTTCCTTCAGCAGGAAACTGCGCACACTAGTAGATACACGGGGCGTGTGCGCATATGCATCGGTGTTTTTCTTGTGTATTGATCCTCAAACGAAACCTAATGTTGTCATCGAGACACTATATATATGCACGTTAATGTCTAGTGGATGTTATTTCTAAACCAATGCTTATTGATCATTCTAGCCACATTTGTAAGTACAGTTACATGCAGCAAAAAACCAATCAGCTCTCGAGTATCTGCGCTGCTGTGTTGTTCTACATAAGTGAAAGCTCATGTAAAAAAGCCGTCAAAGGCAAGACGCAACTCACGAGCTGAGCTCTGCATGACTATATAGAGTGGCGCGGCCAGCAGTATCTTCGAACGTTAAATTTACATCCGAAATGAAATCATGCCTTTTTTCTTCTCTCTCTCTCTCTGATTCCTTCTTTTGTTCGCCTGACTAAATTCAATTTCTATATTTTTGAAACGTTAAACTCCTGAAGCCTGCAAGAAATAAATTTCAGCATGGCACACATATCGACCAAATGTAGGGCTACTTATAGCAAAGTTCTTTATCAATTATTGAGGGAGCAACATGACGTCACGTCAGGCTCAGCGTACAAATTGGTTGGTTTATCATTAAATACTTCTCACGTGCGCAAAAAAAACTGATATACGTTAACATTTATTTTAATTTCAGGGCAACTTTTCTGCATATAAGCTCTAAGGCTTCTATAGCTATGCATTTTTAATATATGTGCTTGCGGTAGCAAGACAGTCGACACGTTACTTTCTGAAATCTTTGTTCACCGTGTGTCTGCACCATGGATCAGCAAACGGCGAATACCTTTGAAATTTCCCGAATCTGCAATCTGCTGGGTGTCCGTGCTTTTATTTCTTTTTACTCATTTATGCAAAGTAAAAGCTCGACGTGCCATGGTAGCAATCCCTGCTTCAATTACACAACTCGGTCACCCGAATCCTCGCTTGCTACGATCTTAGCATTTACATCCCCCCCCCCCCCCCCTCAAACTTCTGGCAAAAACAACACCAGCAGCTAACGCTGAAGTGAACTATAAATCGTCAGGAGTTGTTAGAAACAGCCATATGCTATGTATGAATTGAAGGCAAAGCCTTCATTTTATTTTTTATTTTGGCAGAAGCCCGACTTTTCTATCAGTGTTTTATCGCAATTTTCAGCTAATATCTCTGGCTTGTGCGGAATGTTTTAACGCAAAGCGTCGTCTGCTGTTCAAATGCCATTTATGAGTGGGCTAAATCTCTAAGGAGACTGGATCTTCGTCGGAAACAGCCTCATCGATGAGCGGATTTTCTAACTCCGAGCTCAGACCTGTTTTGCGGAATGCATTAGCTGCGTTAGTTGCAGTGAGCCATAACGAGAAACGCAGGCCGAGGCTACCTCTTAACGAGAAGTTTAAAGCGGCTTTTCCACAGCATTTGTGAGCTCCGTTTAGGCCCGTCTTCGTGCTTAGAAGAGAAAAGCTGAGATTTGTCAGGAATCTGGAAAGCAAGCCCGGATTATGCTTCGTGTTCGTAAAACATTGAAACAAGGCAAGAACTGCTGGCACGCTATCTACGGTGCAGGATGATATATTTTCGATGGTTGTACTCGAAGACGAAGAACATTGGCTTATTTCTGAGGTCGAAAGATGAAGCCCTTTTGTATGTTTTCTTCGGATTGTCTTCAATATATTACGAGAAGGCGTATAGGTGCACTAGAGGTTTCAACCCATACCAGACTAATGCCTTCTCGCTTTGATGGGCTGCTAAGGAAATGGAGCACTTTTAGCAGTACGAATTTGGTAATGCATGCTCTGAAGCTAAGGAATTTATCCGGTCATAGCTTTGATATACGCCTTTTAGTGCTCGGTAGAAACCATGTATAGTTTAGCATTTCATGAAAAGCGCTTAAAATCATGAGATACATTTTTACGGACTTCAGTCTCACACGACATCAGTATTTCATCTTCTAAAGCGAATCACAGGCGATCGTTTTCTTCTTTCTGGGACGTCACCGTGAGTGTCGCTTGTATTACAAATTATTTCATTGGCTACTCAGCCAGTTACTATACATGTTGTGCCAAGTAATGTTATCCAGCATTTGAAAAAATGAAATGCACTTCGGACAAGAATTGAACCAGACGCATCAGGTCTTAGAGTGATTCAGGATTCTTTGTTTTCATTTTCTTTAAAAATATTAAGTATATTTATGTACACTCTTACGACCACGAATTTTGGTCGCCAGTGTTGTAAGCACCTACAGACCATTCAATAAATTGTTTCCTGAGCGATGCATCTCACATGGCACTTTTTTGTGCGTTCCAAAGAAGCCAGCGAAATATGAAAAAACAAAAGCTATGCTTTGAGACTCCTGCGCAGTTATACGGCGCGGTTCTCAAGCATGCCATGGAAGAGCAAGGCCGGTTGCTGTATTACTGCGGCCAAGCCATGGCGAAGCAACATGAGATTCCTTGTAAGTACTGAGGCCGCCGGCTATTGTCGCATAGCCATAAAAAAGCGTGCCACTGGCCGAGGTTCTCCGAAGCCAGAAAGCGGTTACCTATACGAATGAAAAGAAGAAAGCTGCTTCTAATTCTGTTTAAACAAAACGAACAGTTGACAAGGAGCATTAATTTGCGCCATCTTGCGCCAAAAATACCTACAATCGGTATAAAAGCAATGTAGCGTCCCTGCGGCCACAGTCACACCACAGCCGCCTTGTTCATGCATGGGTGGGTGGCAATGTGATATGTGTTTGAGTATCTGAAAACCGACAAGGTCCATTTGCAAATTTTCTGAAGTTCGTAATATAACGATATTAGACGTGACCGACGTGATCGACAAAGTCTAGAAATCGCTTGCTTAAACAGCCTAGCTTCTCAACACGTGCAGATTAATCATTACTTTGCAGGATTTTTTCGCTGCTATAAATACGACGAAAGGAATAAGGAGAGCGTAACCAAATTACGCCAATGGCAGTGTGCTGAGGAGAACTAGTGCAGTTTGTTATTTTGGTCAAGCTCAAATTTTTGAAAGGTTCGGCCATAATCGATCAAAGGTGAAGCTATACCTGCCTTATTTTGAACTACCAGTACTAAACAACGTGTTTGCAGCGTGAGAGCGATGGTATACGCTCTTCGACATTGTTCGTAGCTCATCGCAAGCTTCCATATGGAAGGAGCTCTCCGACCCGGGAACTCATTCCAACTCTATCATGACACGTGACTACGTGACATCTTACCACTCACTGACCAATCAGTTCCTGGCTTTGTCTCCTGCCCATTATCACCTTCTAGGTGCACGCTCGTGATTCTCCTGGGTTGAAAGCTTCAAAGGGTCTGCTAAGGTATCGGTTGTTGCTACACACACGGGACAAATTTACTTTTGCAAGGAAATTAAATTATATCAATAAAGACTTTGATGAAGATCGAAAATATGTATTTTATTTACATTACTAATTGCCATTTTCAAAACGTAACGACAGTACATTACAGATACTGTCCTGTAGCGTAATTTAGTTACTCTGAAATAGCTTTATTCATATTGAAGTCCGCACAAACAACGAGGACCAAGGAGTAGAAGGACACAGAACAAGCGCCCCTGCTGTGTCCTTCTACTCCTTGGTCCTCGTTTTTCGCACTACTTTCAATATGAACAACACTCAACTCACGCAACTTTCAACCTTACTAGCTTTCTTGTTCTCATCCACGACAAACGTAAAAGTAAACATAGTAGATAAAACAACAACTCTTTATCATACGTGCATATTCTTCGGTCTTGCGGCAAAATTCGGCAGTCCCAGAAAGTTATTACCAGTTTCTTTCCTAAAGCACACATCATTATAAATGTAAAACAACCGCAACAAGAGAAGAAAAGCAAAGACATGGCCGAACACTCGTCCCATTTCATTACGCTCAATACTGAAACAAAAGGCAATCACAGCGCATTGCTGGCCTGGAGCAGTCGCCACCGTTTGAAGGCTGGAAACAGCTTATTCATTATTCAGAATGCACTCACGCGATCTTTATACCCGAGTAATTATTGCTTTTAACCGTTTGTCTCCTGATCCTTGAACGTCAAATGAAGGTCAAATTGAGGCCCACACGAAGACTGCCGCTACCTAGCGTAGTGAAGCTCTCGCTTGAAAATCTAGAGAATCCTGGAAAGGTGGACCAAGGTTAAATAGGCACTACCTGAGCATAGCTCGCTGTCATCCTTATATTCATGCCATATTTCGTAGACTCTAAAAAGTGGGCAAACGGACTGGAGTCTGGGTTCAGTTTTCGGCCCCAAAACGCCTTAGGATTATATGTGCAAAGCCGAATGCATAACGTCAAAATGATAAGCAGATCTGTGGAAATAATAATGCCAAAAACATGTTAGCTGAGTAAAGAAAGTGGTGTATTCTGCTCCTCTCTCGTATGGATCTCAAAACATAGATCAAATGGGCCATGGTTTAAGCGACAGATTGTATGAGAACAAGTAAAAGTATTAAAATCAGCCATCGGGCAACATAAGTGCCTATTGTAAGACCCGCAGATACGCACAAGGCTTCGACAGGATACGTGGTCTTAACAGGCTGGTAATCACATTGCAACGGAAATATAAGAAGTAAAGAAAAGGCGCGAATCTCGTGTTTGTGATTCCCTTATTGTATACCACAAAGGAACACGCATACCTTGGCAGTGGTGCGTAAAATGGGAATATTTTGCATTTTTCGTTTTTTTTTTTTTTTTTTCATTTTGCACCTGATAAGTCAGTTTCTAGGTGTTTATCACTTCCCTGCATGACTTTATTCCGCGCGACAAAAAATAAACCGTTTATTGTTAGTGTTCCTAAGCGTGTGTCTTGCGGCCTCTTCTGTGCCTTCCGTGTAATTTTGGTGCCTTATGCAAGAGTGCCGAACGAGAAGGCACCGAGAACTCGTGCCTCAGTCAAAACCCCTCTATCCCTCAGATGTGGAGACTAAACAGCTCCAGAAGAGCCTGATCGAAAGGAACATCATACTCCCCATAGAAAACAGATTGTGAACTGTGGCGGCATTGAAGCTGATAAACTGATTGTAAAGCACCCGTATGGCCTGGTAATACGTACGTGCGAATCAGGCTAATTTGCAAAGCTTCTAGATTGCTGCACATCGTAGCGAACTGCCAACAGAACAATTAGGTAAGGTTACATCTAGTGATATTTGTTCGCCCAGCTGGTTAGGTGGCTTGCCTTGTTTGCCCGTTCAACTCATCATCTTCAGCAAGGCAGTATTCCACACGTATATACAGCACGCGTAGAAAAGAAAAAAAAATCGCGATCGAAATCTCACTAGGCTAGATGCATATGAATATCTATCAGCAGGTAATTTATCATCCAGCGGAAACTAATGTCTTATTTGATGAGTATCTTTTTGTTGGTTATGACGTCGACATTAAAGAGCCGTACAGTAGCCAATGGATACAGAATACAACGCTGTAGTGGCTAGTAATCTGACAATAATGACGAACAGGATGACGTGGCACCAGCTTCCGTAAACACCTACTAGCATTGTGTCCCTAAAGCTTATTGTTGACAGCCGTAGTGCCTAGGAGAGTTTGACCACTCTGGAGAGCGTACGTGAAAGTAGCCGTGAAAGTTAGCGCCACTTTTGTTTTATTTTGGGTTTAAATAAAGACAAAGTAAGGCACACGTGGCGCCCATATGAATATCCGAACTTCGGCTACAAGTAGCGCATTTTCGGCCATTCAGTTTAGTTACATGTGGACTCAATTGGAATTAGCCCAAAGCAAAACTTCTACATGCCGCATATCTATATTAGATAGATAAGCTGCCATATATATTCTTGTTTGCTACTATACGAGGTTTGTAGGCTATTTCTTTAAATTTAAATGATACGCACTCAAACTACCGGCTATAGTTTCTTTGAATTTCTCTACTACTCCTTTGTGGCACTCATTAAAAAGATAAATCGATCTAAGACAAATACGAATGATCAGCCAAATTTTTTAACGTGCCCGCAGAAACAGAATTCTCTTCTTTTATTCATCGTAATCCCATTGTTCCGTTAGAAGTCAGAGGAACTTTAACACCAAGAGCAGTAGGAAGGTGGAGTGAAATTCGGCCTCGAATTGCCATGTTTATCTTCGTTGTAAAACAACCCTCTTTGCTTCAGTATACGCGCCCAAATGACCAAGGCCGTCTATAAATAGCCCGCATCTGACCGTTGGAAGGGCTCAGTGCGGGTAGTGCAGGCAATGGAAGGACACAGAAGATCCAGTACAAAATAGTCTTCCAGACCAACAGATCTCCTCTGGCGCCGAGTAGCTTAGGCTGTCTACAGACCGCTTCCGCTTCACGTGAAGGTCGCTGTTTGAAACGCACGAGCCATACGTTAAAATGCTGAACCAAGGTCGGCAACTATTTATGAAGCAAGGCGTCATAAATAAAGAATCAGGCAGTGAAAAAGCAGAAACTAAATACGAAAGACCCACGAGGCGCGAATCAGAAAGAACCGTCCTGCTGGGCCGGATTTGAACAGTCGAAAGTGGATTCTCTTCAAGCGACTCAAAATCACCTCAAGCGGATAACTAAAGAGCAGGGAGCCAGATGTAGCTCCGCGAGCGCTTGCCATCGAACACAAATGAGGCGAACGCTGAAGCGCAAAAAGGCTCGCAAATCGGCGTTTCGCTCGTCCTGAGTTACCGTTGCGCTTGCTTCGCTCAACGTAGTCGTCTCTTTTTGCCACCGTTTCCGCTGTATTAACTTCCTTGGCTTTTTTCTAGCTGCTCAGGTTTTGCTCGTTGTATTTCTTAACCCTTTTTTTTTTTTTGCGTCATCCTCTTTCAGAAAACTGAGGGTGACTTTCGCTCTCTCTTTTACCCAGGTTCGAGCATTCGCCCGTTTTCTTTGGTTAACTCCAGCCTGAGCCACCGTTCATTTGTCCATGTCACGCGCAGTGCCAAATGCACGCAGGTGTTTATATTGCCAGTGTTTCAGGGCGAATTCGTATAGTCCAAGGTGGATCTGCACTGACGTAGGAACTAGCTGCTTGTCCTTGCAAGGAACGAAGAGACGCGGTGCCAAACACTAACAAAAAGGTACTACAGCCTCCTTAGCCTCCAAACGGGAATCCCAGGGCTGACCGTAGAGAACGCTTTCATCATGAGTGGCAGCGAGGAGCCCGATCTTGGATTGCACTTATAGTTTGAGCGTGGTAATTAGATTAGGATATGTGGTTCGCTGTTTCATGGTAAGCATGATATCTAGACTTTCGTTGGTAGAGGAGATTGAAATACAATTTGCAAGCAACAACTGCAACACAGTGCAGTAAACACCCGCTCGGCGGCGACAGGATAGTGCATGATGCACCACGCAGCAGAGAGCAGCAGCTCTTAAGAAATCATGCCATCACACTAGTAGGCAAAGCTTCTTCAACCAGTATGAGAGGCTTATAGACGCAGGATTTTCTGATGAATTCATATGCCAAATAGCTGAAAGCCTGTTGACGCAGAATAAGAAACAAAGGACAGAGAATCGACATCTGCTGCCGAGCAAGAAGAGCTCTTTGGTGCCCTATATCGATGGCTTCACCCACAACATGGTGAAGATTGGAAAGAAGTACGGGGTTCATATAATTCATATGGCTCCCAACCAAGCTAGAAGTATGTGTGCCCGTGTAAATGGGAATGACAATCGATTGACATGCAAAACAGCGCATCGAAGAAGATACTCTGAGTGCATCCAAGGGTTTGTTTATCGCATCCCCTTGTCCTGTGGCAAGAATTATATCGGCCAGACCGGAAGATGCATAAATGATAGGATTAGAGAACATGCCTCTACGACATTGGATAATTCGGGGACTAACCTTGCGATACACTGCAAGGACTGCACTCTTTGTGAAAAAGGAATGTCTTCAACAGAACTTAAAAGGTAGCAGTTTTGAAGAAGAACAAGGACAGATTAACGAGAGAGATTTTGGAAGCTTGGGAGATATCTTTAGCTGGTGAAGACGGCGTTAGCATGCCTTCTGTTCTCCTGTCGAAGAAGGAGAAAGACTTTTTAGATCATTGGGAGGACCGTAAAAGAAGAAGTGGTGCGTGTCCTTAGAAGTGGAGAAGGAAGAGGATGGCGGTGTCAGATTTATTCAGTTGTCAGTGCAGCATTGTCCTTGTTTATGTGTATGTGTGTATTGTGTGCCTCTCCTGTGTTTTGTCGCCTACTATGCTGCGTGGTGCATCATGTCGCCTGACAAACTAGCTCGCGTTTCAACGGTAGGATAGTGCAATCAGATATCGGGATTCTCAGTGCTTCTGGCACCGATGACGCTCCTCATAGGCACGCCTGAAAGACAGTTTGTCGATAGGTTTCACACTTTCTAGCGTGGTGGGCATTTTTATGTGCACTTGTTTATAACTGCTCAGTTTCAGTGAGATATCATTCGTATGGAAGAGGTACGTAATGCATTAAACGCCTGAATCATCTTAAGTTCTTCTCACACGGCAGTGGAGGCTCCTTCCCTACCACTTTTCAAGTGTCTAACTTTCCGGGCGTCATGTTGGATGTACAATATACGCCTCATAGTAAGACTTTTTCTGGTATAGATATGTTACTCCAAACACAGCGAAGCGCAACCTTGGGAGATGTGGTAGAGGTTTCACTCAAACGTGCCGTTGAAGGAAGGAGCGCGGTGGAATCAAAGAGGTAAGATATCCTTACATTCTAATATTTGAACTACCACGAAGCATGTGTGGCTGACTTCAAAAGTAGGAATTGCTCTTTTTCAGAACTGAGTTGACCCGTCTCAAGTTCAAACCCGACTTGGCCCACTTCCAAAACCTACTCAGCGCACGCACAAAATATAGTTTGTCCATCCCCGAAGCTGATCCTTCCTGCCAAATCGATAAGCGAGTTCACCATGTCCAAAACCAATGCGGCTCATCCCAAGAAAAACTTGGTGGAACGTTGAAATCTCGGTAGGCCACCCCTCTAAACTTTGTTCACAAAGTCCTTAAATGTGGATGAAAAGTTAAGATTCCCACTCTTTCGAACAATATTACGACGGCTAAAGGTGTCATAACACCTTATTGCTTTCAATGCACAAGCTCAGAAACTATCTTACAGGCGTGACAAGGTGGCCGATTTTGGAATATGCATGCTTCTAGAACGCATGACAGGACCACGTCAGGTAAAGACCGATGTGGACGTCAATAAAGAAACAGTCTGCTTCAGGATTGTGACCAACCTGAACTTCGGATCAGATTATACAAACATGCGTATGTCTACACAGAACATGCAAAGGGGATGTGCAGAAAGCTCGGTAAGTTGCTTGAGGTGCTTTCCTGAAAAAGTTGGACAGTAAAAAGCGCGTTTTTTTTTCTGTCGCCCGCATTTTCCTTTCGCGATATTCGAGCAATGCTCCACAGGTACCACACTGATATTGTTGGAAATTATTTAACAAGCGCAGCATCATAAAGACAATGTAAATATACCAATGACGCTATGATTTGTGACCCAAAAGTAAAGAAAACAGAAGTGAAGAAAATACTGAAAACATGACATTTCACAAGTATTTGGTGCTTAAGTATATTAAAAAATTGCAAATTCTTTTTTTTAACTCAAATTAGTTTTAATTACTTCATTATCATCAACCATTGAAGGATAGGTATTGCATACTAGTGCAATTTCGGTATGCATGTATTTGGTAACGTAGTAAGTACCCGGGTGGAAACTACAGAGTTAACACGTAAACTCTAACTTATATTTCTGTTCCCATACGTTTTCCCAAAAAATGACTGTCTTCCGTAATTTCACAAAAAGACGAACAGCAGAAGTATTCTTATAGTATACAGTTGTAATTAAAGAGCATGTGAGGCCTGACGTAAGCGAAAACCAAAGTTAAATTGGTTCACAGGAAGGGAAAGGCGCAGTAACTGTCACACTTGCTCTGTGGACACCCGAACCGCGCAGTAAGGGAAGGGAGGAAGGTGGGAATGAAAGTGGAAAGAGAGAAAGAGAAGCCGTAGTGGAGGGCTACGGAGTAATTTCGACCACCTGGGGATCTTTAACGTGCACTGACATCGCACAGCACACGGACGCCGCTTCGTTTCGCCTCCATCGAAACGCAGCCGCCGCGGTCTAGAAGGCGTTTGAGAACAGGCATGCAAAACTTTTTTTTTTAAGAAAATAATTTGTCTTGAGTAGTTTTCTTTTATATGCTCGTGGTAAAATTGCAGAATACCATTTGTACATGGAAATATAAAACAGCCAGCATGCCAACTCAGGGGAATTAAATTTGCTTTTTCTTCGCTGCCTATATTTTTTTCGCCGTAGCACAAGAATCTTTAATGTAAAAATTAACAACAAACTCCGCCAACTGGTGCTCGGTGCCCTATGCGACGAGGAGCTCTCGCAAAGAGGACAACTGCCTCGAATATGCTCCCACAACATTCCTATAGGCGAGGCAAGGGCAATAACCTTGTACACTGAGAAAGTAGCACCATCGGCAGACTGCACAGACGTTCCATCTCGAACAGAAATCTGGGATGTACAGCGCCGATATAGACCACACGGCGTCCTGGTCTCGCCAGGTGCGTGTGAATGGTCACGTGTCCTACTCTGGCGGATTGCTCAGGTGCGCTTTCGTGCCCGGCCAACTTTGGCCCGGGGAGTCTGCGCGTGTCTGTTCCCGTTCCCACGGTCCTGGCAAGTACCACTATGGAGCGCCAACGGCAATAATCGTGCACATAGAAAAAAAAAAAGAACAATAGAAATGAGCTGGCATTTGAACAGCATAATAGGAATATACCATGAGAAAAGTTCAAGCGCATACAAAGGGGCACATTATGTACAAAACGTAGCATCAAAAAACAGCGCTTTATATCATTATCAATCCAAAAAGTTGTTATGCTGGCTAAAAGCACAAGTATGCTTTACTGGAAATGCTCGCAGCCACTCGATAGAGTAGGGACACTTGACTATAACAAATACTGGAAACTAGGTTCGACGTGTTTCTCTGTATTATGATGTATAATGAAACATCCACTTTTCTAAACTCCCTACACCGAGAATTGCCTATAGACTGTATATGGAGAGACTATTACGAAAAATGAAAAGTATGCTCAATGTCATTTTTATTGTATCTAAATGCCCCAAAGCTGCTCATAGCATTCGCAAATTGTGGGCTATATATCGAATCTTTATGGTAACCAATAAAATCCGTTCACAGGCCTCTTCATGCACGCACAGCCCGTGCTCACGCAGAGTTCCTCTTCTGTGAGAAAACGCAAGAACTCAATAGAAATGCGGCAAACACATTTACTCACTACGATCACGTTTTCGGAATTGTGTGTCCGGAAGAAAGGTCATAACATAAGCGCAGACCCAGTCGGAAATGAGCGGCCGTTGTTAGTTTCGTGTCTCCGTTCGCGTGCGTCACTTTGACGCCTGCATTTCCTCTCATGCATGTCGTCCACAGAATGTCTCCCCTCCTGCCACATGCAGCAGCATCAGCAAGACTCCAGTGCCCCGTCTTCCAGTCCGCTTGCCTGCAAATGGCATCCTCCAGTAATCGAATCTCGGAGCATGGTGAACGCGGCGAATGCACTCTAATATTAAAGAAACGTACTTCACTGCGGAGCTCTAGGTTGATGGCGCCTGCCAGTCAGAACATGGCACTGGGCGTTGATGCTACCAGCTTATCGACCAGTTCCAATCAAGCTAGGCCACTTCGTGATCATGACTACGCCTTTGGCACCATGCGAATCGTTTAACTATCCTGGCTTGCAAACCGCTGCATGAACTCGGCAACTCATTCGCCGAGAAGATCTCGCGCTTTACATGGGCCTGTACTTCCTACTTTTGTTTGAAGTGCCGGCGAGTCGGAGCAAAGGATTAAGTGACGGGGGAGGGGCGATTTTCATTTTTAGGGACAGCAAAGGCGGCTGTTAACACATCGCAGTTTGATAGACAATTACCCTGGGCGGTGAAGTATCGTTGTTTTTCATACTTGGTGCAAATATGTAGTGGGAGATTGCTGCGTTTCTATGATTTGTTTCTCTTTTTCTTCAGAATGCGTAACCCGATTGTGCGCTTACATAACCTTGAACTGTCCTATTGCACACGTCAGGCGTACATCAGAGCTTGAACAAAATAGCGAATTGTCTGGAATAGGGCGCCAGTTAGTCCACGAGGATCATCATCATAATCAAGATCATCCTTATTTGGGTCATAACTACTGCAGGGCGAAGGCCTTTCTCATACTGCTCCAATTAACCCGGTTCTGTGCTAGCTGCATCAACTTGGCCCCTGCGAACGTCTTAACCTCATCCGCCCACCTAACTTTCTGCCGCCCCTTGCTACGCTTTCCGTCCCTTGGAATTCAATTAGTAACCCTAAACGACCACTGGTCGTCCTCTCTACGCACTACATGCCCTGAGCATGCCCACGTATTCTTATTGATTTCGACTAGAATGTCATTAACTCAAGTTATTTCTCTGACTCACTCTGCGCGCTTCTTATCTCTTAACGTTACACCTACCATTTTTCTTTTCATAGCCCTCTGCGTTGTCTTCAACTTAACTAGAGCCCTGTTCGTTAGCCTCCATTTTTCAGCCCCATAGGTGAGTACAAGTAAGATGCAACAGGTAAGGTGCAGTGGTTATGGCACTCGGCTACTGTTCCCAAAGATTCGGGATCAAATCCCGGCCTCGGCGGCCGTTTTTCGATAGAGGCGAAAAGCAAGGCGCCCGTGTGCTGTGCGATGTCAGCGCACGTTAAAGAACCTCAGGTGGTCGACATTTCCGGAGCCCTCCACTGCGACGTCTCTCATAGCCTGAGCTGCTTTGGAACGTTAAACCCCACAAACCACCATTTCCTATTATTTTCAGTGCTTCGCTACCTAACGTAAACTGCTGTTCCTTTCCTGGGCTTTTGAACATTGCGTTAGACTTGTGCATATTGATTTTCAAGCCTACCTTTCTACTTTCCCTGTCTATGTCATCAATGATTCCTCGCAGTTCATCCCCTAAGTTGCTTAGCAAGACAATGCCATCAGCAAATCGCAGATTACTGAGGCATTCTCCATCTACCCTTATCCCTAACTGCTCCCATTCCAAGTCTCTGAATACTTCTTCTAAGCAAGCTGTGAATAGTACTGGGGAGACTGTGTCTCCTTGCCTAACACCTTTCTTTGTGGGAATTTTGTTACTTTCTTTATGCATAACTATGTTTGGTCTGCAGCCTCTATATATATCTTCCAGAACTTTCATGTACGGCTCGTCTACACCCTGATTTCGCAATGCTTGTATGACCGCCGAGGTTTCCACTGAGTCAAATACTTTTCGTAATCAATCAATGCTATGTATAAGGGCTGGTTATATTCCGAGCATTTTCCTATCACCTGGTTGATGGTATGGATATGATTGATAGAAGAGTACCTTTTCCGAAAACCTGCTTGATCTTCTGCTTGGTTTCAGTCTAAGGTTGTCCTGATTCTATAAGCGATTACCTTAGTAAATGCCTTATACGTAACAGACAGTAAGCTGGTTGGTCTGTGCTGGTACCCTGCTGGTAATACTTTGCGAGTGCTTGCGAATTGCGCGCCATCACAATCTAATTCTCCTAGTTATTTCCCTTTCATGATCTGGATCTGTGGTTACTACATGTCCTAAGCAGACGTATTCGCCTGCCCAGTCCAGTGTTTAGCTACCTATGGTGACTGCTGCTGCTGTTTTTTGAACATTGCCTTCGTCTTAGGCATATTGATTTTCAAGCCTACCTTTCTGCTATGCCTGTCTATCGTACAAGTCAGAGCAGCGGGATCGTCTTGTGTGCGCATCTGGTTCGAAAAACATAGGCACTATTTTCATACACCTGAGCGTGATCAACACTAGGCCGCTTTTTCAGCAACGCATAGTGAAATTAGTTTAATTTTATTTTACTTTAATCTAGCGCCAAAGTTGCAGAGAAGTATTGTAACAGGAAAATACCCTAAATCCCAGAAGCGTCCTGAATCAACATGAGGGCAGGCTTTTATATTCCTCTAATGTATTATGCCAGCAATCTATTGTTATTGTCAATCTTATACCATTTCTTTTTACAGAATGTCCAAAACGTCAACAGAAATGACAGTAACTGGCTTTATACTTATTGTAGCCCTGACTCTGTGTTTGGTGCTATGGCGAGCACTTGTAAGAGGAATGCCTCAGTTAGTTTTGTAATTAAGTAAATATATTATATTCGTTTTAAAGTTTTCTTTAGGGGTCGGTTTTATTTGCAGGATGGGAGTTCATCCGTCATATAGTATAGCAAAGAATATAAATTTCATTAAAATTGTAGCACACGTTACAAGGCAACAGTCAGCTGGCCTGTCCGGCATAGACTGTTCCGAATCACCGCTTTCAGACCAGATTGCTAACAAAATATTGGCGCGCATTGAGTGCCAATGCGGTGAAAATCAGCGAGGCTGTAGTCGTAGTGAAATCGATAACAAAGCGCCGTGCGCTGTCTGAATCTCAAGTGATTCAAGCAAAGTGGCGAAATATCTGGGTGGAGTGATCCAAGTTACACAGGCGAGCGGACGCTGTGTTACGGTGTGCATCCGCCTCTCACTGTGACATCTCTGAGCCTTGTCAACGCGCTACAATCATTATTAGAATTTTTTTATCGGCTATACTATTTTCAGGACAAGGCTCAAATTCTGCGCATAAAACATTCACCTAAACCAAAAATTATAAAGCTAAATATCAGATTTACTTAATTAGCAAACAAAATAAAGCATCCTGCAATTTACCCGGCGTTCGCCGGGGCTGAAATCAATCTAAATATAATTGCCTTGATTAGGAATCTTAAAATTTCAAAAAACAAAAAAAAAAAGAAAAACTCCCTGTATGTTTTATTCCTTGCCCTAAGCGATTGCACTCAAGAGGAAATGCATTGCATAGCTATTGCTGCTGCACATTTCCTACTCCGAAAGTGGTGGTGTTTCCGCTCTCACAAAATTAATAGCTATTTCGCCACGCATTCAGCGCTCCAACTCACCTGTTCATATTATAGCGTGAGTTATAAAATTGGCGTCCGATTTATTTGCGCCTGTTCAACCTGTTCAACAAACAAAAGCCTATAGGCAGCAAGTTGGCCGAAACAACCGCAACTATTTTATTATAGCGGCGACGCCCACCGACCACAACGTCTCTATGGCGATCATCAGACAAGCAGCAGTGTTCAGATAAAAGGACGCACTGATCACCACGTATTCGATGACGGGGCGGCCTATAATGTCATATCGATCGTAGCGGTGGTTGTGATGTCCTTGAGTCGCTTTTTTTTTGCAGCGGCGTTTTTCTAGCTGTTCCTAGCAGTACATTTATTTACACACACACACACACACACACACACACACACACACACACACACACACACACACACACACACACACACACACACACATATATATATATATATATATATATATATATATATATATATATATATATATATATATATATATATATATATAGCCCTAAAACACTTCGCCTCGCATCCACCATGTTGAACACATTTGGTTTTACATATCTTTAGCAAGCCTACTCACCATTTACCTAGTCTATTGGCAAGCATAGTGATGATAATGCTTGAAGTGTATCAGGCATTTATCATATGTATGCGCGGAAAGAAACAAAAATTAAACATGCAAACAATCAGAGCCCTATACATCTTGTATAGGTTCGTTTCTGTGCTTTGGTTAAAAATAGGGTTTATATCTACGTCGGGCAATCTTTCACATAATTGGGTGGATTACGAATGCATTCTAACAATCTTGTGGGAAATAAGACTAACAGAGGCACAATTAGAGGGATTATAAATAAAGCGTGTAGCAAAGGGAATCTAAGGGAGTGAAGATTCTCAAGCGGAGCTGCAGACTGGAGCCATTACCGCTATGTCTTCATACCCTCAGAAACAGAGGCTAAGTGTTCTCCAGTTCTTTTTTAACTTTCCCTACATCGGGATATACCAACGACCAATCTGTCCCTTATCAATGCAGACCCTTCCCCTGCTTTAGAGACTGCATAAAAGATATGTTACAAACCATAAGTTAGGACCTCAACGTTGTTTCTGCCGTGTCATAGATGCGCGTTCACTTGACGAGGGCACAGCGGGAGTTTTACGGAAGATAGGACGCAAGGGCTCCTAGTTGTGCTGCAATTTTTGTCCTGTCGTCGTCAAGTGAGGGAACGTCTGTTACTCTGTCACAAACAAGATGTCCCACTGAAAATTAGTAAAATCACCATGTGATACACAACGGTGTTGCTATGGGTACACGTTTTGTAAAGAGAAATATGAGCGCAGACGATGCATGCGCACGCATGCACTGAAAGAGCAAGAAATACAGAACATCTTGCTGCTGCGTTACTTGTAGATGTTTCTTGTACCTCTTTCTATGGCACAGCAACAAGCTTCCACTTCCCTCACAGTTGGATCTGCTGGAGAATAATGATTCGAAATAGAGACTTCTACCTTGCCTGTAGTGCTAGCAATAGTCTTGCGTGATTGCACTACTCACCCAGAATTGCCCTTGAAGCAATTAAACCCAACTAGTTACCATCATAATTTCCTTTCTCGATGACGCCCACGTGATAAACTTTATCAGCGATTAGCGCTGCTCTGCTGTTTCGGACTGCTCTAGAATGCATTCGACGAACGCAAATAACTGCTTCGTAGAGTTATAACATCCGCGAGGAAAATAACTACGGAGAGAGCGCGCGCGCTCATCTTGAACTTGTTCGTTCGGCCATTTTTCTTTTGTGCAGTTTGTGCGCGACCAACGCGTTCCCCCTCCAGCTGAAAACAAAAGTATCACTCTCCTTAAAAATATGTTCTAGCGACTAGATATGGATCTTAGTGCGTAATGAACAGAAAGAAAAATTCTAGAAAAAAGTATTCCCCGAAAAGAATAATTGCTACATTTCAAGTTGTTGGGAGGGCAAAAGATACCGGATTCTGCATTTAGAAGGAAAATCAATCTTTTGCCATCTTTTTCTTGTGCTTAAAATCAGCAGGCTATGGGCGTGCTCCCTTCACTTCACATTATTACTATGAATATCATAGGAACCGTGAAAACTAATGAGCGCTTAATTGACAAAAAAAATCGCTTCTTTCCTGCCTGACTGAGACTTTGCGGTGGCATGTGCAGTTTCAGAAGCTTACATTTTTATACTCTGCCTCCTCTTTTTTCTGACAGCCACACTCCTCCCTCGAGGACGCGAAAAGAGATGCTCACCGGAAAGTCTGCGCGTGCCTTTTTCTCAGCAACATTGCAAGAAGCCTCGGGCCGGAAGTCTGACATACTCACCTGAGGAGTGCGACCGTGAGCCTCAGACGTAAACGAGATCACTACAGAGAAAAAATAAGCAGGTTGCGCCAATATATCCGTAGGTATTAGAGTCTCTTCCCCGGAATTTCATTTTCCTCCTTTTTTATTGCGGAGTGTCTGCCCAGTCGCGTCCAGTCACGCGAAGATCTTTAGCCCATGCTAGCATGCACCCAATAAAGACAAAAGGAGTTCGACAAGATTTGGTTATCCTTCAGGGAGGACGAAATATTTTTAGCATTCTCATGATGCTATCACAGAACGCAAAAAAAATGAAATTCTCAGGAACGTAAAATGTTGAAGTGGGGAATGGAAAGAGCGCCAACCGCTTCTTTTTGAGTCTTCAAAATATACGATGTAGCAAGAGCGGACAGTATAGGAGAGCAAGTGATGGGGACAGATGCCAAAAAAAAAGAAGAAAGAGATCTGGACTTTGGCAAATTCCTTTTGGGGAGAACATTTCGTGAGCTCGAGAGATCACGTCTCATCGTCACGTGTGGAATGGCCTCTGCTCGAAAGACGTGCACAAGATTTGAAACGAAATATAAAGAAGGAAATGGAAGTAAGAAGACAGTTTCCCAGATTTGAGCCATTCCCGCGTTCGACACTCGTGCAAAACGGGACTCGAAAGGAGGAAAAGAAGTCCCTTATCCTAGCGTGCCAGATCGTGAGCCTTGACACAACCGAAGTCGGTGCAATAAAATTTTGCGTCTAGATTGATTTTTGCGTTTGCATGCATCCTTTAAACTAAGCTTCACTAAGAGCACCAGGATGGTGCTTCGAGAATTGCGAACGTTTTGCGTATGTTGCAGTTGTTCTCCGAAAGAACGTCAGAAAAAACCGCCGGTAGGTTACTGCTTGGGAGATCTAAAATAAAACCCTAGGTATAGCAGAATACAAAGAGAAATTTAATATCCAGCTCTCCCTCTTCCTTTTTATGATGCAAGAAATTTTTTCATATGAAAACGAAACTGTAGAGAGCATAGCTACGAAGTCTATATAGAAGCATCCCTTTAAGTCTGCTCAGCAAATGGCGTGATGAACTTGAAATTGCATTGAATACAGCCGTAAAGGGACTCATATTATCGATCTCCTTTTGTGGTATTGTTTCACTGCCATACATTTCACGCATTACAGCACGTGAAAAAAAAAAAAAAAAGAACCTTATTTAACAAAATATTGAAAAGAACAGAATTCCACGTTTAGTATTAAGCAGTGCGGTATGCTTTGTGATAAAAGCTGGGAGGATAACGCTGTCAAATGGATAATTTGTCGATGGTAGTTTTCGTGTGATTGACGGTAGTGCGGTAGGAGGTAAGCGTTTAAGCTAGTAGAAAATGGATCCTTACGCTTAGAGTTAACGATTTCTTTTATGACAGGGCTACGGACGTTTCATTTATCCTTACATTCCCGCAGTTCTAGAACAGTATGTTTTCCGCGTTGTCGTTCGCACTGGGTTTTCTGGACGCTGCTGTGGCTAACTGCAAAAGGGAGATTGAAATGTATCGTCGAGTTGCCCTTCGGCGTCTTGGTAACGCAGTGCAGAGTGCCATTCGCTGACGATTGTTTTTCATTTCCTTCGCGATCCTATAGTGTACGGCAGAAACAATGTTGTCATTCTGCAGCTGCAGCAAAAAGTTAAACTGCCGATCTCCACGCTTTTCAAGAAGTCCGGCTCACTTAACAAATAAATATGATCTGGTAAATACTGAACGTTGACGAAAAATGGCATGCAGTGAGACAGCACAGTACATGTAAAGAGAGAAGTTTTTGGAAGCCATTTTTTAGGCGTGCCAAGGAGCATTTTTACTAGAACGGTGTTCATGACATGTGTTTACAAATTTTTCTTGCTCTCATAAAGGTGACGCTAGCCCTCCGGACCTGAAGGGGTCGTTGCCAGGGGCATCCGAATGACGTCAGCCTCTCCAGGTATTTTAGGGCTGCTGTGTCGTTTGTTTATCGGCTTTTGCTGGAGCCAGACATTTTCTTATTTAAAATGGCGCTAGACGCTTTGTTACTCCCTGTTTTTCTTCCTAGTCTATTTTTTTATATCTTCTTTTCTCTCATGAGGGGTTTTGAAAGTGATCAGTGGATTAAAATAAAGAAAAGAGCGCTTTTAGGACATATGTACGACCCACTTCTTGACGCCTTATGCCTCAGCTAAAACATTCAGTGCTTTCCTTTGTGTACCAGTTGTTTCTATCTTCTTTCTTGGTGCAATTTGTCTCGGTGTGCCGGAAGCAAAATTCACACTGATACCATAGTCGATCTTTTTCATAGCGATAGGTTACGTTAGTGAGTGCGCATAACAATGACGACTTCATGATGTGCTGCATGCGTACCCCGAGCTGGTGGCTATGTGCTCAGGGTGGTTGACTGCTCAATCCGATGACGCTGGCTGCATTTTGACGGAGACGAAACGCAAAAGAGTTAGTGCATTGTACGACGTCAGTACGAATTTAAAAAATTCAAAATGGCCTAAATTTTCTGAGCCCTCATTACTACGCCGCTAATATATAATCTGTCATAGGACATTAAACACCTTAGACCACTTTCTCTATGTTATATTTGTATACACAGCGATCCACTACAACCTCCTTCTTATTCTAAGGTTTAGCTATAATGGCACCAGAGAGAGCGTTTATCAAGACCGATCCTCCCAGCACAGAGCGCTTCGTGGTTGTTCCTGAAAGGTAAGTAGGCATGATGAAAATGGATTTTAAGTAATGCCTTTTCCAGAAGAGTCTGAAAATTGAGACCAATGACAACAAGGGAACAATACGGGCCCAAGGGAATTCAGATACGAGATCTACGACACTCATTCAGTGTTTCCGTCACTTGCTTAGCCTTTCTCGGAATTTTGAACTCCAAACGTGTTACCCTATTGGGACTTTCCGGAGGATGACCAGCAACTCAATATTGCGCTCTTTTAAATATGCTCTCAGCGCCCTCCTGGAAGATAGAAAAACGGTACATCTATTTTTAGAAAGCATTGTATAGCAGGTTTTAGCGCAGTTTGTCAAGATGGTGGTAGCCGCGCTCGAGTCAGGATTTTTGCCTTCCTTAGCAACAGAGTTTTCTTCGTAGCAATGAAGCAGCCTTCTCAACTGCAATGGAGAGCTACGATATAAAAGCAACAAAGTGCCTAATTTAGCCATGTTCCTGCTAAGGCTGAAAATATTTAACGGCGTCTGATTCTGTGTCTGAGACTGGAAGCACATTTACTCATGATTCAACAACGTCGGTATCGCCTCGAGTGAATAGTGAGTGAATTTAAATGTCGAGAAAAGCACGGACGGTAGCCCTTTTCGTGGACACCGTACAGAACCCTTGTTCTGAACGGCATTACATTTTCCTAGTGCCAGAGGCCTAACTCTTCTGGAGGGTACCCAAAATTTATTACATAAAGCTCGGTCAATCACAAACAGTCAGTGGTTGCATCTCCGATCGAACGTGCTAGCAAAACCTAAAAAACGTCATTCTTAATGACTAGGCGATAGAGATAGAAAGGAAATGTGGCATTTCCTTCCATTAAGCACGTGCAAAGATTGGTACTATCGAAGCAGCCTTCTTCCTAGAAAGTCGGAAGTGAAAACAAGAAGGATTTGGATTAGAAAACATACAACCAAAACAGCACCCTTTCCTGCGTATAATATGAACCACCAAGGTGCTTGCAGGTATTTCAAGGAAAGCACGCCATCTCTACGGTGTTGTTTCAACAAGCAAACCGGGCACTTGTAAACGTGAAGGAGCTTGTGGCAGCTAACATTGCTGTCGCTTTTCTTCAGATCTCCTCCGCAGGGGATGTACTAGTTCTGCTTAAGGAAAACGAAATAATTCAACACGTCTCAGAAAACACCAGAGTGACGAGTGAAAATCAATGGTGTGATCAAATGCAGTCCCCAGATATGTGAAGGAAAGTAGCCAAGAGACTGTGCTTAAACGACGTCACCAATTTATGCCAAGCATTTATTGCGCGGGCACCGGGTTTACATTTATTTGACTCCCCTGTTTCAAATAAAGCAAAAATAATTAAACAATGCTGAAGAAATGGTGACATTGACTGCGTGACTAAATATGCGTGGCTTAGTATTTATTTGTTTTTCGCTAGATAACCCTGATCCTTTAGTATAGATAGATGAGTTTTAAATAGCTGTGACAATACCCTTGTTTTGTTTGCCAGCTCCTAAATATGGGATTGCCTCCCATAGAGGACTATCAATAGCTCGGATCGCTTGCGATCCAGACGTGTTCTCTGAATGGGAGACATCGTTTACTTAACACTGCTTGGAGGTCTCCTAATACTAATGGAGCTTTGGATCCCGTAAAGTTTCTCTCTGTCTAACCGTCGGCTGCTGTTGCCCAGCATAAACAATACTAAACAGATATATAAGCAGCGCGAATAATTTATTGGTCGGAGAGATTACCTACTTTTTTTTTCTGCCCGAGAACGTGATTGCATTACAGAAATAAAATTCTGAATTGAAATGAAAATCTTCAAGTGCCCACAGCAGAATGAAACAGTAAATATTCAGTAATTGTCACAATGGAAAAAGGAAGGTGGTTGCAGTCGTAGGATGTAGGAGGAATAAAGGAATTCATAAAGCGTTTAGTTTTGTATATGGCTATGCCTACTTTACGTACGTTATCTGAGCGCAATGAAATATAAGAAGAGAAAAAAAGCAGCTGTTGGCGATTGCATTCATGACGAAGCATTTTTTGAAAATGACACAAGCGGAATATTTTGCATCGTGAATTATGTGAATTTAAGCCCAGAGTCGAATTCATGAATCCAGGCGGGTGCAAATGCCACCTTGCAGAATAAAATTGACTGCCTGATTTATTTTTACATTCACTTATCTAATTTCGTATCCTACTGTGTTTAACGAAAAACCTCTATATGTGTAAGCATTTTGACGCTAGACGCATATCTCTAAAGGTATCCGCATTGTTGAAATATACAGGTTCAAAGTTGAAAAGGTCACATTACAACGCGCTATATCCAAGCTGCGATTGGGACGAGGCACACTGTGTCCACCGGCTGCCACCTGCCAGAGCACCTCTCAACTCGGTCGTCGTGTGAATAAGTTCCTTTCTTCTTCGCCCCATGCCAGCGTTCACCGTTAGCAGCTTGTTTATATTTAACGCCATTGCAATTAATTAATTTCCGTTCACTCGTATGAATGTGCCAGCTGTGTGTTGGCACGTAGTTTTATGACATTCTTCATTCGTACATACCTGCTTTTACGCCACTGAATACTGCGCTACACTAAAGTATAAACTCCACTGCTATACGCCTGTGTCTGGCCTGTGTCAATGAAAGCGCTGAATGGCCGACATTATGCGGGACGTGCTGAGACCACGCGACATGACCGAGAGTGGCGATAGGCTCTGCGTGCCTTCCAGTCGCGGATGGTTGATCTCAGGCGTGTCGCATCTCCGAGCATCAGGTTGGAATAAAGCCAGAATCTACGCCACTTTTGTATACTGTAGCGCTGAGTGGCCGCAACTGGAGAGGGCGGCCAGAGGAGTATCACGAAGGTCTGTTCAGTCGTTCAGTCGTGTCCGACTCTTCAGGACCCTATTGACCATGTCACGCCACGCTTTCCGGTCTCTCACTATCTTCCTAACATCACATAACTTCATCTGCAGTGCCTCGAGGATGCCATCTAACCATCGCGTTCGCTGCCTACCCCTTCTCCGGCGACCCTCAACCTTTCCCAACATGAAATCTTTCTCCAGCGACTTCTCTCTTCTCATCAGATGACCAAAGTAGCTGAGCTTTAACTTTAGAATTTGACCCTCCAATGAACAGTCAGGGTTTATGGTCGACAATATTGACTGATTTGATCTTCTGGCAGTCCAAGGAACTCTCAAGAGTCTTCGCCAGCACCACAATTCAAACGCGTCAATTCTTCGGCGGTCAGCCTTTTTCACAGTCCAACTCTCGCATCCATACATCACAACTGGAAAGACCATAGCACGAGTTATACGGATCTTGGTTGGCAGACTAATGTCTCTGCTCTTTACTAGGCGGTCAAGGCTAACCGTCGCTCTCTTTCCCAGAAGCAGGCGTCTCCTAATTTCATGGCTGCAGTCTCCTTCCGAGGTAATCTTGGAGCCCAAGAAGAGAAAATCTGTCACAGCTTCCACTTCTTGTCCCTTGATGCTCCAGGACTTGATAGGGCAAGACGCCATGATCTTTGTCTTTTTAATGTTCAGTTTAAGCCCAAACTTCTCACTCTCTTCTTGTACGCGCATCATAAGTCTCTTGAGTTCCCCTTCACTTTCTGCCATTAAAGTGGTATCATCCGCATATCTAAGGTTGTTGATACGATTTCCAGCAATCTTCACTCCAGCTGAAGACTCGTCCAGACCAGCCTTCCTCATGATGCACTCTGCATATAGGTTAAATAGGCAGGGCGACAGTATGCAGCCTTGCCTCACTCCTTTCTCAATCGGAAACCAATCAGTAAGACCATGCCCAGTTCTGACTGTGGCCTCTTGCCCTTCATACAGGTTCCTGAGGAGACAGATGAGGTGAATTGGAACTCCCATCTCTTGGAGAGCTTGCCACAATCTGCTGTGATCTACGCAGTCAAACGCTTTCGCATAATCAATAAAGCAGAAGTAGATGGGTTTCTGGAACTCTCTTGCTTTTTCCATGATCCAGCGAATGTTGGCAACTTGGTCTCTAGTTTCTCTGCCCTTGCGAAACCCAGTTTGCACGTCCAGAAGCCCCCGATCCACATACTGCTGCAGCCTACCTTGGAGGATTTTCAACATCACTTTGCTAGCATCCGAAATAAGCGCGATCGTGCGGTAGTTGGAACAATCTTTGGCACTGCCTTTCTTTGGAATGGGGATGTAAACTGACCTCCTCCAATCCTGTGGCCACTACAGGGTTGTCCAAATCTTCTGACATAATGTATGCAGAATGTTAACAGCGTCATGGTGAGGTTTTGAAGCAACTCAGCTGGAATGCTATCAATTCCGCTAGCTTTGTTCTTAGCAAGGCTGGCTAAGGCCCATTCAACTTCACTCTTCAGGATGCCCGGCTCGAGATCAGTGATCACAACCGTCTTATGCTGGGTTTGCACATTCGGGTCCTTCTTGTACAGTTCTTCTGTGTATTCCTGCCACCTCTTCTTTATCTCTGCGGCTTCAGTGAGGTCCTTGCCTCGTTCGTCCTTTATCAGGCCCATCTTAGCACAGAAGCTTCCTTTGATATCTTTGAATGTCTTATACAGAGCTCTTGTGTTCCTTAATTGGCTGTTGTCCTCAACTGATTGGCACTGTATGTTCAGGAAGGCATTCTTATCTCTCCTTGCTATTTTCTGAAAATCTGCATTGCGAACCTTGTATCTTTCTCTTTCCCCCATAACTTTTGCCATCCTTCTTTCCTCAGCTATTTGCAAAGCCTCTTCAGATAACCAATTTGCTTTCTTGCATTTCTTTTGCTTTGGAACTACCTTAGTAGCAACTTCTTGTATTATATCACGAACAACAGTCCACATCTCTTCTGGCTCTTTGTCTTCTAGATATAATTCTTGAAATCGATTCCTCACTTCCACAGCATATTCTAAAGGAACTTGATCCAGATTATACCTGAAAGGCCTTGTAGTTTTCTGCGTTTTGCCCAATCGAAGCTTAACCTTGGCAACAAGAAGCTGATGATCGGTGCCACAATCGGCCCCAGGCCTTGTTTTTACTGCTTGTATAGCGCTTCTCCATCTCTGTCGGCAAATAATATAATCGATCTGATTCCTGTACAGACCGTCCGGCGAAGTCCATGTGTACAGGCGCCTCTTGTCCTGTTGAAAATGAGTATTCGCTATGGTCAGGTTGTTTTCTTGACAAAACTCTACTAGCCTCTGCCCAGCTTCATTTGGCAAACCAAGACCGAAATTGCCTGTAATTCCGGATATTTCTTCACTCCCTACCTTAGCATTCCAGTCTCCTATGAGAAAAACGACGTCTGATGATGGGGTGCGGTCTAAAAGGCATTGTAGGTCCGCATAAAATCTCTCAACGCCAGCTTCTTCAGCAGTAGTGGTCGGTGCATAGACTTGGATAACAGTTATGTTGAAAGGGTGACCTTGGATCCGAAGTGAAATCATTCGGTCGTTTTTGGGGTTGTACCCTAGCACTGCTTTGCCCATCCTTCTGTTTACTATGAGAGCGACCCCATTCCTTCTCTTGGATTCGTGCCCACAATAAAAGACATAATGGTCGCCGGAGTTAAATTCTCCCATTCCGGTCCACTTGACTTCGCTGATACCCAAAATATCAATGTTCAATCTGTCCATTTCTCGCTTGACAATATCAAGTTTACCTTGCGTCATAGATCTGACATTCCGTGTTGCTATGTGATACATCTCCTTGCAACATCGGACTTTCCGGTCGCTTCCCGACACATCCATAACTGAGCGTCCTTTTGGCTTTAGCCCAGCCGCTTCATTCGTCCTGGAGCTACTAGGAATCGCCCTTTGTTCATCCCCAGTAACATATGGGACGCCTTCCAACCTGGGGGGCTCATCTTTCGGCGCCATATCATTAATGGTATTGTGACTGGCCATAGGGTTTTCTTGGCAGGAAATACTGGAGTGGGTTGCCATTACCTTCTCCAGTGAATCACATTTTGTCAGAACTCTCTGCCGTGACCTGTCTATCTTGGGTGGCCCTACACAGCAGAGCTCACGACTTCATCGAGTTTCGCAAGCCCCTCCGCCACGACAAGGCAGAGGTAGGTAGGAAGAAAGCTTCATAGGCTCAGTTGAAGCGGCGATCAGTCATGACGAAGTAGTAGGAACAAGCATACGGAACTTGTCTTTTAAGCTACTGCATTCTTAACATGAATTGAGGCTGTTTCCCCTAAATAAAAAAAAAATGAACATGCTATACCTAATGATTGTTGTCATTGGTTTTTCTTTTTGTCATTGGCATCACGGACAGTTTTTAGTCGGATAGTTCCGTATGGGCTTTCTTATCTCCTTTTTGTGTGGAATCTGCTGTTAGTTGCAATGCACCTCCTTTAACGTTGAACGTTTCGTTGTTATCAACGGCTGGTTTTTCTCGCTGGGCGTAATGCTACTGAGTAGAACATTTCCTCTTAAACACTGCCTTTAATATAGAATACTGCCTTGCCAATGGTTTGTCGAAAGATTCTTTCATCGGTAAGACAATATATGAGCATTCACCACATAAATTCCACGGCCTTTATTGTGCGCAAGGCTGCAGGTATCTCTCTTTGTGGCAATACGTTACAATGACACCGCTTTAAATTTCTATGTGCCTAGGCGGAAATAACAGTTTTGTGTCAAACGCTTCAATTTTTTTCGTTTTTTACTCTCATGACGTGCCCACAAAAGCCCCATCAATCGTGCTTGTCTTACTTCAGGGCACCGCAACGGCTTTTGCCAAATGAAAAATAAGGACCCCGTTTGAAAACAGTGGCTATAAAGCAGGAACGACGGACCATTCCGAGCCCCGCTTATGGCGGCCTTTATTTTTGATCATGATTCGAGCAGGGGACCGCGGCTGCCACTTCCAGTCTTGGCGATTTAGCTTTCCCTCGCAACCCATTGCGTGGGGGATGCTTACTACGTAGGCCGACGTAACGTGACCGAGGATGGAAATGTGTGCACCTTCGCCGGCACGCTCATATATGGCGGTATTATGGCAGAAGCGAACGCAGTTAGAATCGCATCTTTCTGAATTTTCAGTGGTTCGCATACAACTGCTGCGGATATTCAGAATGCGGAAACGAAAGAGTTGGGCAATCCGATCTAGTAACTGGGCCCTTGTTTTGCGCAATTCACCGCAATGGGACATGATCAGAACTGCCGGAGGAAAGAGGGACGATGTGTCTCACTTTACACTGATTATTATTATTGCCCTCGGAATATAACTGTCGGAATAAATAAACGGGGAGTTCGTAGTAGAGGTAACTGACTATGGAAAAGGGAAAATTATTCGTATTTTGAAGTTGCTGTGTACTATTTCTGACATATATTCTCTCCTCTATTGTTTTACCATAAAATTCCATAAAGAGTAACTATATGTATAGAAGGTAACGCAGTCACTTCATTCTGGCCTTTTAACATCTTCTATTGGGTTAGTACTATGATTTTTGTCGCCATGTCTATGTTTTCGCTAGTCAGTGTTGCAACCGCAGCGCAGTGTTAATTTCTAAAGCTCTGCTGACATAATACAGACTCAAATGATTGCACTCCCGATCCAGGGTTCTTGGTTGTGAAATACCCGCCTATGATTTGTGGACGCAGCAGTTATTAGAAAATTTGTAATGTTCCATTATTGCTCCTGATGTGCTCTTTACTTAGGGGAATTTATATTTTAACCATATTAGCAAAATAAGGGAGACAATAAAGGCAAGAAGTCAATTTCTACAATGCCCACCGTTTTCTGTTCTTCCTTTGTTTTTTTCTATGCTATGGAAGAGGCCCATGTTCGTATGTACAAATACGAGGCTTTACTCTATGTTGTTTCAGCTTATAACATACTTACGTATCAATATTATTGCCACGAAAGATGCGCAAACCATATCACTACAACTTTTGATTTTCAGTGCGAGAAAAGTGATATACCTTCTATGTAAAACGTAATATTTGGTGATGGATATACCGTTGCAAGAGAGTATCAGCGGTTTTCGTTCACCGAGTGAGAGCAGGTAGCCCTCAGACTTCCCGTGGCTTTCTTTATCTCTTATACGTGTTTACTGGTTTGCAGTTAAAGCTCGTGTCAAGGCACCTTCTTACCCTCGTTTTTTCTCGCCAGAGAACATGCTGCATCATCCGTGTCTGCCTCCGCTCAGCGTATACACCGTCAATGTCAGTCACGTCGCTACGAGTGAAACTTTGTGCATAAACGCGTTGAGTTGCCATCGGTGCTGGCAGTCGGCTCTAGCCGCAAAAATGACTAAAAAAAAAGCGAAAGCCTGCGTATACACTAAGGTCGGCTTTGCGCGTGCTTGCTCTGCCAAGGCCAAGCAGGTGACCCCCTCCGGGCAGGCCACTGTCTCCGCATCTTCCGGGATGGGAGCCGTTGCAAGCGGACACGGAGTGCGGAAACATGTCAGGCGGAGTACGCCAGAGCAGGTTCCGGTCTTTGGGCAACCCAAGAAAGGCGTTGCCATTCGGGAAAAAGTAGTCATAGTAGGCCCCTCAGAGTGCTTTCAGTTGACCAGGACAACGTCGGTGTTGGTCCTGGTCGGTTGTTAAGCTTGCCGGCCTCAGTAGCACACGGCTTTAAAAGGAGCGGACCGCATGAACAGAACAAAGCATACCTGTACACACCGCTCGATACGCTGCCACTGTTCAGCTCCGTTTTATTTTCATGGACAAGCGCTTGACTTTGCGATCTAGTGTTTGCGTTTGCTCTCTCTCTCTCTTTCCGTTTTATTAAGTTGGTTAAGGTGTCCTGTATCGTCGAAATATGTTATGTAATTCGCTAGAAGTTAGAGAGTTGCGTGGAAAGAGCAAGTGTACACACACACACACACACACACACACACACACACACACACACACACACACACACACACACACACACACACACACACACACACACACACACACACACACACACACACACACACACACACACACACACACACACACACACACACACACACACACACACACACACACACACACACACACACAGAGAAGAAAGAAGCTTAGTTATTAACTGTGATCGCCCCTTGTCCTGCCATTTTTGTTTCCACATTTTCTTTCAGAAGGGTAGTTTTGTCATAAAAGATTTAGGAAGTTTGAAAATTATCTTTTAATCATAACGCTTTTCATCGAGGCGTTTTTACATTTTTCGCGCTAAACAGTTAGGCAGCTCATATTAAAAATATCTCAATTGAACCATACGCTGTTCAATACGTGTTAGCCAGGAAAAGCTTACAGGGAAGTTACCGTTATGTCACGTGAAATTGAGATACCATGAAATTCAAGGACCAATAAGGAGGAAATTTAATATGACAATATAGAGCGGTAAGAATATGATTGATAAATAAATATACAATGGGTTATATAGTGTGCCTTTTCTTATTTCACAACTACAACGATATTGATACGAAGTCAAGGTAACGAGCCTTGGTTAGTTCTTTTTCTGTAAATTGACCTAGATTACTAGTATTAAAAGCACAACTACTACCGCAAATGCAGGGAGAAAATCGAGGAAACGAAGCTTAACATCTTTGACTGCAAAAATCATCACGGAGGAGGCATATTGTGCCAAGAAAGAAGGAAATCGTGGCGAAAACGCTTAATTCGCAGCCATCAGCGCCATGTTCGTTTACGACGGCGACGTAGAAAAAGGGGAAGGCAATGAAAAAGCCTGAAACGGGAGTAAATGCAGTTGTAAAAATGACCGTTACGCTCCTGGCCTGCAAATTCCATTTTTATTGAGTCCGCTAATCATGGAGGAAGCAAAGGATATAGAGAGGCCTTCACGCCACATTTATTGAAGCCGTACGTGTTGCCTTCTCCCCACCACTTCATCTGAGGTGTCTCAGCACGCTTGTGCATGCGCCACTGGCGCCACGAATATCAGGGCGAGCAGTCAATTTCTCGTTGCACCGGGACGCTGCCGGCTGTCGCGGGTTCGTGAAACCTCATATGGCAACATGCTGAATAAACTAAACGCACTACAGTGAAGACCAACACCTGCTGTAGTCCTCCAACTTTTCCGCCATCCGTCAGGCGCAGATTGCCTAAAATGCGAATTCCGAACTAGAGTAGAGGAGGACGCCAATGCACGAATGAATTAGACAACGCGTGGCCAGGAAATCCGAATAATATTAATAGAAACAGCTGGGACGGTGCGAAATTCAATTATGTCGCCCCATTTGCAATTGCGGCAACCGAGTTACGCGGACCCACCAATAAGAGAACGACAAAGGAATTGCAGTATATAATATGACTTCCTATTTGATATGTGCGTATACACATATCGCCCATGGGTACGGTCAACTGTCTCTGTAGAACAAAATGGTTAGCAAACGAATGTTAAGCTGAAATCGCTACACTTGCTGTGCTCTTCCTAATCTCCTCTTAACAGCACTAAATGGGCAGAAACCTCATGTAATAATATTTTGACGTCGGTGTGTTCGCATTCGCTAAAACTCGAATACGCCAGCCACTGAGCGATGTCGTGTGCTGCGCCTGTCCCGTATAATATGTTCAATGTTACCAGTTTCGCAAGAGATTTCGCAGGACAGATAAAGGAGACCTATAGATGACATTCACCACGTGTCTTTTTATTTTTCATTTCGTCAAACAGACCGTACAAAGCAAATGGTGAGAATTTGCGGAGAGGCTGCCAGAAGTTTGACACTTTCAAGTCATGGCATTTTCAGCTTCCTAGAGAAGACCATGGGTTCTAGTTAAACGCCCTCGTCGCTGTCACAGCGACTCTGACGCGACCCATTGTACAGCCCTCGTTGCGACGAGGGGGACAAGGGCATCAACAGCAGCCAGAAGAAATTTTATTGAAAAAACCTCAAAGCACCAAAACACACCAGGACATTAAACATCAGTGAAACAATGTACAATGCGAAGCATGTAAGACAGCGGCAACAAATATGACAATTTAGTGCTAGGGCTATTCCCCTCTTATCAGCTTCGGCACGTCATTTGCCCTTCAGACATCGGAAACGACCTCCATCTCCATGTAGCCGCAGATTTATTGTCCTTCTTAACAGACTCGAGATGGAACCAATCTTCTTGTAAGGTTTCTTGGTGTCATAAAATTTCGCTGCCTAACTTTTGTACATTTCTTGATCTGGTTAGCGATAAGGATTCGACCTGTCTTTTGTGCCCCCAATTTTATGCCGTAATCATCTCATTACAGACAACAACCTATAGCTCAGAGGGCGAATTAAAATATGGCATCACTTCGCGAACGAGTTTCCACCTTCGTAAACGTAGGTAATCCTAAGTGTCTTAAAGTTTTAAAAGTCATAGCACATGGCGTTACCATGGTAAACATCCTCCTAAGTAAACTTTGCGAAAAAGTATTTTTCTTCTCATGTCCACGAGCTTGTGTTCGCTAGGGAATGGGCGATTCAGACGGAGCGCGGATGCCATACCATAAGACTGAAGGAGGTGCCAAGCCAACGATAGTCTCGAGTCTGCCGTTCATTTCGTGATTCCATTTACGAAACTTCGTTAGCCTGCGCAAGTCACTTCACAAGGAAAAACTCTTCCGTCTTATAGGACGGCACTTTTCGTCAACTAGCTGGTTCACCATTATCATTTTCTTTGTGTGGTTCACTTGCACCAAATAATACCACTCGCATGAGGCTGCCTGGGGACTGCAGGATCCAAGTAAAAATCCTTGATGCGATACTCGTTGTCTTCTTCCGGCAGTAACTGGGCTCCGACTCGCAGCAATCTCGCGGATCAGGAAGAGCAATCTCGGTTACAGCGCCGGCGCGCATCTTTTCTAAGCCACCCAAATCCCTTCCTCGTTTGCTAAAACCCCGCACCGACCCGTCCGCGCACTGCCTCGTTACCGACAGCCAGAAAACTTTGGCGCTGGATAATTGGGCACCATCTCTTCGCCGACTCTGCAGTTGTTTGTGGAATAAGTGAGTAAATAGATATGCAAGCGACCTCCGCCCCGCAGCCTGTCACTGTAGATAGAGTATTTATGTGCTGACAGGGCAAGCCTAAATGAGCAGTTACACGTGGGAGGAAATGCCAGTACTAAATCCGTTCGTCAGAGAAGGCGTGGAAGAGCGCACAGTATGAAATGCATGCCTATATAAGGGACTTCATTAAAACGTTTTTGTTGGACAAGTTGGTAGTTGATCTTTATATAGAGGTATTGTAGCGCGAAGACAAGGACAAGAGAGGCAACACGCACACGCAAGCGCTAACTATCAACTAACAACACCTTATGTAGGCCGAAAGGTAGGAGAGAATGGACAAAGCGAATAACAATAAAAAAAAAAGCACAAAAGAATCAATGGTTAGGATAAGCCAGCAAAGCAGCATGCATGCGCGGATGGTCGCGTGTTTCACACAACTGTTTTTAATCTTTTGTACAGCGGAATGGAATCCGCATAGAATTATGAGCGGAATCGATTCCTCGAGACATCTTTTTAGCTAAGATAGATAAGCGCCTGGAGCAGAATTATAAGAATTATAAGGCCGGAAGGGGGGGGGGGGGGGGGGGGGGGGGGGATTAAGGAAGGAATTACTACCTTATTACAAGGTTTACATGCCAAGTATTCAAGTGAAAACAACGCTAACTTGGGCCGCCCGGAAACCTCATTGAATGAGTCTATTTTCGCTGCATCCGTGATGTTTTATTTCCTCTTGTAGGGAAACGTCGCTATATAATATTCAACCAAGCGGAGGCGTATAAGCCTAGGCGCTTACCGGATCAACGCATGCCAATTACCCACGCACAGTGGAGGACTTTTTTAGGGACCACTAGAGGCTCTCAACTGCCATCCTATAATCCGCTACAAGCCTATGCGCTTTTAAAGCTCCGTAATGAGATGTTCATAAAACTTAGCTTAACACCGGAGTTCGGACACTAGCAACCTTGCAACTGTTCTAATGGCTTTCACGCAGTGCATGCTTAATGCATGCTGCGAGTTCTTACTTACTTTTCCTCATACACCCACGGGCAAATCTTGTCCGTGCGCATTTGGCAGGGCGAAAACTATGCCTTTCATGAAAATTTTAAGCTGTTGGGTTCAGGAAAGAAACTGATAATACGCCTAATTACAGAATCAGATTAAACTTGTCATCATAGAGAGCGCAGCAGTATCGATTGTTACTAGATGTTATATCCTGTACTGGGCTTGACCGTGTTGC
The DNA here is from genome assembly GCF_055883805.1 of Amblyomma maculatum. Classification (NCBI taxonomy): domain Eukaryota; kingdom Metazoa; phylum Arthropoda; class Arachnida; order Ixodida; family Ixodidae; genus Amblyomma; species Amblyomma maculatum. The sequence continues at coordinate 133,062,622 of NC_139348.1, forward strand.
CGGTCAGCTTCATTGACACAAAATCAGACGCAGTAATAAAAATCAGATGCTGTAGCGAGAATAGTTTGTGTTTGCAGTGTACACGATACTTTCCGAGCCCATTCAATTTCACGGGATGAGCGAAGCATAAAGCGCCGGTCAGCATCATTGGCAGAAAATGAGACGCAGTAATAAAAATCAAATGCAGTTCTTATGATAGTTTGTGTTTGCAGTGTACATCACACGTTCCGAGCGCACTCAATTTCACGGGATGGGGGAAACATATTGCGTGACTCGGTGAGATGATCGGCAATATGGCGCATCGATGTTCTGCTTCTTGGTATAGGGCGATACCGCACACGAAATCTTCGGTCATACGGTCAGTTTTTGCCGCTCCAGTATTTTCCTAGAAAGCAACATCTTTGTAGTCATGAGCCTCATTGTCGTGCAGCCGCCATGCACACATGATATCTCAGGCCGAACTCCAGATGTCACAGGTAACGCTAGAAACCTAACTAAAGTTAGGGCTGGGGCTCTACTAGTGGATACGTAACTAATGTCTTGCTATCTTGTACAGCAGTCATTACATGCTTCTTCTCCATCCATGAAATGAGAGCAATCCGTTCCAAAAAGTAACTCTCTAGTTTAAAACAGGGGATGTCACCAGCCTTGAAGGAGGTGCTGCCAACAAACACCGGGAACTTTCAGCTTCGAGCGTAGCAAATGGGTGCTCCCATGACCATGCGAACGTTCCGTTTTCTTCTTCTTCTTTCAAAACCAAAAAAAAAAAAAGCTTCGAATGCAACCACAAGTTAAACACGAAGACTGAGAGAAGAGACACGACCGATAGAGATAAACGACTGTTCCGGCGTGGGAACTAGCTGCTGTTCTTTCTCGCCAGCTGCGCTGCTTTCACAAGCACTCATTGCCATAAGAAGCAAACGTTATTAACCAATGGGTGTTATTCTCTGTGAATTTATTAGAGAAAAAAAGTTTTATGCTTTGTTGGAGTACAGGACGTTATCTGGAAGAATGCTTTATTTCCCACTAAAGGACGCTATATGCTGCGCGCTTCTCGAAAATGAACTCACCAACAACCCGAGGAGATGGGAACATGACAGCTGCGAGAAATTGAACTACTCTAAAACGGTGCAGCCTGCTGCAGATTGTGAGTCAGTCTGTTATATACGCAGAAAATTGAGCGAAGGCTTTACAGGCAATCCCGCTCAGTAATCAAACAAATTATTATTTACGATTTTTTTTTTTTTTACTCTCTTATCTGATCCCTCTGTCAGAATAGGCAGTGAATACGGACAAGGATTAGCACCTGCTTTTGCACAGATGTACCAGCTACAACCTGCAGCAGCTCTTTTCAAGTTTCATCCTGTGGTCTTTTATTTTCCTCTTCTTAATAATAAATGAGTATTTTTTTAGTAAAGAATGACGCAGTTCTTTTGTTCGGCTCATGGCAAAAATAGCTGACTGAGTGATGAGAAAGACGTTTATGGCCTCGCTGAAGTTGCGCTGGGGACAGGGCGCTCGACTGTTGTACCAAAGGATTGGGGATCAAGTTCCGGTTGCTCGTGTCGCTTTTCAATGGAAAGACCAGGCGCCCGTGTCCTGTCAGATGTCAGTGCAGGTTAAATAACCCCAGAAGGACGAAACTTCCGGAGCCATTCACTAGGTCACCTCTTATAGTATGATTCACTTTGGGATGTTAAACCCCACAAAGCAAACCACACATGTTAGTCTGAAAATGTTTAAACAATAATAAAAAAAAAAAACTCCAGATATTTGCAGATGAGGTGAGATCGCACCCACAAGACTGGAACGTTTTCATGGTATAACATCCTACACCTGAAAATTGCCATCGCATTACATTTTACGCCTGCGGCGTGGGCTGCCGAGGAACACAAGTACCACTTAAGAATACAGTATACCGATGTAGAAGGCTCTCTCTTTACCTCGATCAAGCACTAGCCCTCAGAGCGATGCACGTTTCTAGATACAAACAGACCAGTCCAAAGCATGCCTGCTCCATTCGAAAACAGGTGTGTTTATATTTCATCTGGAGCAGTAAGGAGCTCTCGCTTGCACACTGTAGTCGATAATGGTTTTCTTCGAGGCCACAATCAAGCCTACTGCCGACTGTTTCAGTCCGGCCACGCGTATTCAGCAAGACAAGCACATGCCGAACGAAGCCTGTAATTTATTGTCGGAGAGCGTCCGGTACTTCAGAGTTGCTGCATCCTAAAGATTACAGTGGGAGGCACCGCTATTCCAAGCGAACCCGAAAAACGTAGACGATTGCAAAGAGCCGCGAAAAAAGATCCTGCACTGAAGAATAACACCTTTGTTTTCATTCCAGCGCAGCCTATGGTCTTAATTTAATAAACATTAGTACGTAGCGAGGCCTGCATGATTTTTGCCAACAAGGGGTGAAGCAGCTCATTTTTCTATGCTACTGGCAGATAGAACCGAATGGAAACTTTTGTGAAAAAAAAAAGTAAAAATCTAGATGAAACGCTTAACGTTTATTTCCGCCAATACCATTGTGGGTATTAAGTAGGGACCGCTAAATATATTTTGTGCAATATATAAGCGGAAATGCATGGGATATTAAGGCAAAACCCTTTTGTTGGTTCTTGAGTGGTGTGATCAGAATCTGTGCTTAGAACGCTTCCAAGTAGTTGCAGTTTTAAAAAATTTGTCTCTATCGGGAATCAAAGAAGTATCTCTCCGAGCGCCAATCGAGTGCGTAGAGAAAAAGTCCACGCTGGTTTCTTTACTGCCTGAAAATAAAAGTTATTTGGGGCTTAGCTTTAGTTAAGCGCGGTAGGTTGCGAAAGCAATAATATGGCTACGCTATAGTTCCGTTGTCGCTCTTCTTCTGTTTTCTGAACGCGTCTTTGCCGCCTAGTTGCCTTCCCACGTTCTTGACTGCTGAGTGAACACGTCGGCAAAGAGTCTTCACTCTTCAAGGCGTCCATTACATTCCATTCGGTGTCGTCACCGGTTGAGGACGATTCAAAAGAAGTGCGATGCGCTCGTCTAGCTGCATCTTGAGTGCGCTGTCGAGTGAGACGCTGTTCCCGTTCTTCATCGGTCTCTGTAGCCCGCTGTCGTTTCCTAGCTTCATCGAGACGGCGGGACTTTCCTTTCTGTTTATCAGGATGCATAGCGAGTGCCTCAGATGAGCAAGCGCATTGACCCATCATTTTCCTCCTCCTCCTCTCAACTGCGAAAGAAGAGGTGGCAGCAGCGTTTCTACTCGGTAGCAGCGCGGCTTCAGCTGCAGCACGCCGTGCCTACCGACCGCCGCCACCCGATGACTCGACTTGGTAGCCCATCTCTCGCAGCTGGTATGACGTCACAGCCATCTGGGGTCAGTAAAGGTCAAATGTGCCTACCAACCGTGGCTACGCGAAGGGCTAAAAATTGGAGTAGTATTGCCTTCGCAATAATACCAAACTCTGTCAGGCTTCAAGCCCGATTTAACAAGGTCGCATCCTTCAAACTGTCGCACAAAGCCGCAGCAGCATCCAGCGCCCACTTTCCCCACGCGTAAAACTTCCGGGAGACATTACATGCATCGAGCAACGGCGACCAGGCAGAAGGTTGATCCTGGCAAGCATATACCCCCGCACCACCACCACGTAGTGCACGGCGGTGCTGTCTGATGCCAGAACAGACTTCGATGAACATGGCGACTTTGCGTGGCGGTCTATAATGCAGCTCATCCTCATACTGAACAGCCCATCGAGCGAGCACAAAAAGATCACATGCAGCCTTACAATATTCCACTGTAATGGGAAACCTTATAGCATAGGGCATAATGTCAAAGTCCTTTTTGAGAGTCCATTGAAAAATGCCCCCCCTTGCCCCGAGAAAAAAAAACATCCATCGCGATAATACATAGACAATAATTTATAGTTTCTTACTGCTGCCATAGGCGACATTCCACTGACCGTGGCACAAAAGTCCATTTTGCAAGAGGCTACTTATTGACAGGTAAGGATGACGCATGAAGTTTAAAAAGAAAGCCTTTGAGGCTCATCGAAAATGAATCCGTTACACCCGCTTTAGTACAGTGCTGTCCAGAAGGTAGAGGTAAGGCTGCCATTACATCGGTAGAGGAAATAACGTCTAAATTAAAACTTTTGTCATCTCCCTTCTGAATAGGTTGTATAAGTACTCCAAGGAAACCCTAACAGTGTGTAAATGGAATGTTTTGACAACTTCCTTAACAAAACCTCCCAAAGACCCCTCGCTCCTATTACCAGTGGGCGCTAACATATAATGCAAATGGGGACTTTATCATCTGGTAAGCACAGCTAGGAGGAATGGATGACTTGTTGCTTTAAAAGAGAAAAACCTTGGGAGACGCTAGTGAACAAACAGGTGCTGAAGACCAGCTCCACCACACTCCAGAGGGAGAAACAAATTGTTCCGACGCATAAGTTTCCATTACGAGCTTCACACAAAAGCAGCAATAATTCTATGCATCACCTGTACTTATTGCTTGTACAATGCTGCATCTGCAGGACATAGATAAGCTTCACAAACAAGAAGACATTACAAACTTGTACATGTGCAAATAGATATAGATCCCTATTCATCCAAGTCAGGGTTAGTCGTCTAAGTGGCGAGATCTGCGAACCTCAGTGAGGCACGTTATTACGATGCCCGTGCAAGGAGATCCCTATATATTGTATGTCTTCAAATTCTTACCTGATGTCACCAAACAAATCTAGGTTTTGTACCCCAGTAACCAAGACAGACCCCACTCTGATTTATCAGGGTGAAGATACACTCGAACTCTCACAGAACTGCTGAGTTACACACACAACTTCACCCATACTCATTGTATCAGCACAGAAAATGGCAATGTGATCCGAATAAGCCAAAACCTTGTTTTCACATCACAATAGCGGGAAGCCACAAATTGCTTGGTTGTTACTGATACTACGAAATTGGTGCTGAAGACATAGAGCCAATAACAAGGGCGAGAACGGGCAGTCCTGAAGAACAGATGATTTTATTGCAATAAGTTTGGTAAAGTTGTGATTAACAATCAGTCTTTTACTGGCCGCTTTATAAAATAATTTAATGACTTTAAGAAAAACATATCCAACGTTTGTTATTTACCAATGCAGCAAACAAAAAGGCATGACACACCTTATCAATAGCTTTTGCTAGAATAATCTGAACAAGGGCTACTTGACTGACCTCGTCTAAGACTGTAAAACAGAATGTGCAATATGGATATAGTTTTGAATACTACGGTCTTGAATCTCGCACACTTGGTGCGGCCCTAATAAATCTAGTACCAGAGGCTCCAGACGAGAAAAACGAACTGTCGCAAATATCTTATATTCCATGTAGCATAAGGACATTTGACAAGACCCTTGAACAGTTTTCAACCTATCTTCCTCTCTGCTTATCGAAATTAGTATGGTGTGACTAGTGTAGAACGTGGGAGGCAAGAAGCAAATGTCTTAAGCTGCACTGAAAACTTCCAGTAAAGTAGTGGCTAAGTTAGGCATAAACGCTTTATAGAACTCACTACATACACCATCCGAGTCCGGTGACTTTTTACCCTGCAGTAAAAAAATGTCCAATTTGACCTCATCTAAAGTTGACCCCTCAGTGATTGCTCGCCGCTCAACTTCAAGACGAGGAACGGCTCCTTTTAAGTTATTTCGCAAGCAGCTGGAGCACTCTGAAAAATTTTGTTTGAAAGAAGGGAACTGTATGGCTTCCATAGCTCCCACCGCGGCTGGAGAAGTCGTATAGTGCGCTTTCCTATATGAACAGCGAACAGTGATCGCTGAAAAATATCAGCCTCGCTTATTATCTATGCAGTTGGGGATGTACCAGCAGAAACATAGAACCTCTCGTCTCGGGCATTCCTAAAGGATTGGAAATGATAAAGCAATGTAACGCATGCAACAAACTTCCGACAGACCATTGCACACATCATCGCCACCGCGGGGCAGTCCTCCGCTGAATTGCTACTTTTAAGCAGCAACCTATGGGGATTACTTTAGTGCGAAAGCCCTACTTTACGGGGTAAATCGGAAAGCTATGAAGTATTTAGGGAGCCTTGACATTTTACTTACCTTCCCGAGAAAGAGAAAAGAAATCTATCGAAATGAATCGACGCCTAAAATTACCTCCCCTCCTTCTCTCTCTATATCTCTCTCTCTCTCTCTCTCTCTCTCTCTCTCCCCCCCCCCCCCCCCTATCGTTTAAGAGCGACTCTTTCGCGCGCCGCATTAAATGTCTTCGTCTCCGTCAACTGCCATCTTTGCGGAAATGATTGACAACACATCGTCATTTCAAGGTGCACTAAGAGGTCCCCCAAACGTTTACAGTCCGCTGCACCTAAGACCCCTGCTCACCGATGTCGGGCCTTAAAACCCTAGCCCCAAAGGGACAGCGAAATAAAATTTTTTCGCTTTCATTTCAGTGAAATGACGTGCTTTCGCATGCATACTTCGCCTTTTACCCTCTCGGCTAAGAGAACTACAATTAGTTTCTTTTATATTGATAAAAGCGATTCAGCGCCGACCTTACCTAAGTGCCGCAAGGAGCTCCTTTAAGTACTGTTAATTTTTTACTTTTTGTTGGTAATTCGAGCAGCAAAAGTGAGCTCGACCAGCTTACATGAGTGTTTCTGATTTGCACTCGTAAATTCGAATGCATCTGGCCTCACACCACTTCAGTCAGACGCGATTCTGATCGGAAGTCATGTCACCGTACAAATAAATCAAATGTAATTGTTCAATTGTTCAGGGCAACTTTAGAAAACATGTTTCAGAGGCACCCCACGAACGCCAGGCAGGACACCAGAAGGCCCCGTCCAGGCAGAAAGGTTTGAATTATTTTGAATGCGTCCTGCTGCACATTTTGCGTCAGGTTCATCGTGGGTTGTGGAAGAACGCCGTGGTTTGCTAAACCTGGGAGGTGCAAGTGTTTGTTTTTTTTAAAGAACCAACGAGATTTAAATATGAATAGAAACTCAACAAGGCTGTATGACGTGCCACCTATAGTCATTTATGTAGACGACACCAATAACAGACCAGTATCGTTAAGATACCCTCGTTGTCTGAATAAAGGCTAAAAAAGGTTCCCTGCATTTGGTTTTGTTCTGTTTTCTTTCACTATCTACCTTCTTTATAATTTTGCAATTGAAGTAAATTTATCTCTCAGTCAACATCCTGCCGCCGTATATTTGAGTGACTGTGGAAACTATTCATTATCACTAAAGCAGCACAGTTCAGTAGAAAGGAGCTGATTGGTGCAATGAACTGAAACTTCGCCCTTTAAAAGAGAGATGTTATTTATTTTAGTAGGGAGCAGACAAATAAAATCTGCGAAAATGGTCAGCTACGCGCTTCGGCGGTCATGTCATGAGGAGCAGTAATGATACGCTGCATTCACTATCGATGAGTGGACATGCCGGGGAATTTCGGTTCAGTGCTACTGAACAGCACCAAAAGAGTAATAAACTCCACGGAGATCAAAAGCTTCGGAGCGCAATAATGACAGTATGTCGATAAAGCCGCGAGACAACTGCTCTTCCCATGAACCACCCATTGTCGCTATGACCGCACGGCAATCTGAGAGGATCGCAAATATCAAACTGAAAAGGAACAAAATTAAAAGTACAAAAAATATCGGACCAAGTACTTTGCGCATCCGTTTTGCAGAGGAAGGCCACGGAAAGGGCTAGCTACGTGCCAAAAGACAAAAGACGACAACTTTCGAATGCTACTACAAGAGAAAAGAAATACAAAGCATTAACTCAAACGACAGCTCCAACACACGCGGGCAGCAAAGTGAAGCCTGACGCCAGTCAAGTTCTTCCTGAATCGAGCAGGGTTTACGTACGGTGCACTGGGCGCCGCTTTCTTTATGGAATTTGTTCATAGTTCCACGTCTCGCTGCAATGCGTAGCCTGCCGCAGTCGCCATAATTGATAATCTTGGGGGCTTCATTGTTTACGAGCGCACCCGAATTGGAGGGCAAGGTTCGTTTATTCTTTCTTTGTGTTTTTTTTTTTTATGCCTGGGACGTGATGGTTATCTGGAAACTCCAGTTATGTTTGCTCTTTTTCCTCCACGACCTTCATAAGCTGCGTGACAGGCTTCCTAGTGGATAGAGACGCGTGTCATCTCCTATCGGCCGTAGCTTGGTAGCGCTCGGTTCAAGGCATGCATTAGAGAGAGCATGGAACGTTGCCTTCTTCTCGGTGTGTTTTAGTTTTTGCTTGATTGAAAGAACTTGCTTCTCTGCACAACTTCAAAAACGAAGTTAAAAAAAGAAATGATACTGCGTCCCTGCTTTCCTGCGAAACTTTTATTGCTATCGCTTTCATTTTTTGTTTTGCTGAAAACCAAAGACGAATAATGAAATTCTTTGCCAGCCGTTCTTTCTCTATTCAGCAGCAAAGCTCTCGATCAAACATAAAAGAGTTCGAACACGCAATTTTGCTGCGTTCACGTAGGACATTTTCTAGTTTTACTTAAAGCCATTTCTGGAGCTGCGATGGGCAGATATTTGGCGTACACGACACAACTAATGTTTACGGCAGCTAGAGTTGATGTCTTCCTAACATTCCGATAGAATATTTTTTAACTTTGTTATAACGAAATTTCCCAACAAAATTCTGCAGTGAGGTCATGTAGTTTTATGAGAAAATTCTTCTTTGTTTCCTTTCATTCACAACAAGCCGCAGAGAACGCCCTTCATTCGATAGACAACTGTAATTTATATATTGACCGGGGTAATAAGGTCTCACTAAAATAAGGACTGCGCAAGTGACGGAAAATGAGTGCCGCTTTGATCTGAATTGTACTCTGACGCTACTAAAATGTTTCTTAATTTTCCGTGCATAAATGTTTACGGATAGCTTAGTGCGCATTTTCTTTGGACGAAAAGAAGAAACGCAGTGCACAAAGAAAGAAATGATACATTTTTTCTCAACGCTGGCGCAGATATGCATGCACAGAAATACAAAGCGGCCTCTGAGATCTGAAAGTCCAACACTATCCGTGAGTAAAAACAGTTAGCCACTGAGCGGACGCATCTCTATCTGTAGCCACAATTTATGAGTAGCCAAAACTATGCGCGCCAACTAATGCCATTGCAATCCTTATTAAGGATTTCTTAGCGAATTCGTTCTTGCAATGCGACTCATCGAAACAATGCATCTCTGCTGAATCTAGAACTGTTAGGCAAGGAGACACAATCTCCCCAGTACTATTCCCAGCTTGCGTAGAGGAAGTATTCAGAAACTTGTAATGGGAGCAGTTAGGGATAAGGGTAGATGGAGAATACCTCAGTGATGTGCGATTTGCTGATGACATTGCCTTGCTAAGCAACTCGGGGGATGAACTGCAAATAATGATTGATGACCTAGACAGGAAAAGTAGAACAGTATAGGCTTGAAAATCAGTATGCAGAAGACTCAGGTAATGTTCAACAGCCTCGGGAAGAAACAGCAGTTTACATTAGGTAGCGGAGTACTGCAATAGTAGGCGAATATGTCTACTTAGGACAAGTAGTAAAAGCAGATCCGGACCATTTAAAGGAAATAACAAGAAGATTAAGATTGGGATGAAGCGCATTTGGCAAGCACTTGCAGATTATGACTAGCAGCTTACCAGTATCGCTCAAGGGGAAAGTATACAACAGGTGCATCTTACCTGTACTCACCTATGGGGCTGAAACGTGGAGGCTAACCAAGATAGTTCTACATAAGTTGAGAACAACCCAGGGGGCTATGGAACGAAAAATGGTAGGGGTAACATTAAGAGATAGGAAGCGTGCAGAGTGGGTCAGAGAAATAACAAAAGTTACCGACATTCTAGTGGAAATTAATAAGAAGAAATGGACATGGGCAGGACATGTAGGGCGAAGAGAGGATAACTGATGGTCGCTTAGGGTAACAAACTGGATTCCAAGGGAAGAAAAGCGTAGCAAGGGGCAGCAGAAAGTTAGGTGGGCGGATGGGGTTAAGAAGTTCGCAGGGGTCAAGTGGATGCAGCTAGCACAAACCGGGTTAAGTGGAGGAATATGGGAGAGGCCTTCGCCCTGCAGTGGGTATAGTCAGGCTGTTGATGATGATGCCAAATTGGGGCAGCTCACTGCAAACACTAACGGTCCAATTTGCGCGGCTTAAGCAGTCTCTAAAAGCAGTTAGGGTTTCAGGAGTAATAAGTCTGTATGAATATTCCGAACGCAGCTGTTTAGGTGTGTTAATAATTTGATTGACAAACATGAATATAGGCAGGTGGTAACCCCCCCCCCCCCAATATTGTTATTAAATAACAATATTGAGACTAACAAGGAAAGAATCTAAGTTGGTTATAAACAGATCTAGAAGTGTTGTTGATTGCGGGGTGATCCGCATAGGGGACAGTATGTAATTTTGACAAGACAGAGTATAGTAGTGCTTCTAGTTCTATCTTAGCCTTGCTACCTGCTAATATGTTAATGTTGAAGTCGCCATCTATAAATAATGCATATTTCCTTCCACTGACGAATTCTAAAAGAGAACCTAAAAAAAAAGAAGAACAAACTGACAATAATTGATGGAGGTCGGTAAGAAACACAAAAGATTGTTGTACCACATCGTACAGCGAGCGTCTCATAAAAAGGTGTGATGAAGCAGAATGAAGACATTCATTCAGAATATTTTGATTTGAGATTGACATTGCTACGCCACCACCTCTTTCCTGTGCGATTCGTGTAGTAAGATTTGTAAGTTGGAAATGCAAACACATATTCTTCATAGGCAAACCACGGTTCTGAAAACATGACAACATCAAAGCGTACTTGAGCTTCACTAACAAAATGATCGAGTTCATCTTGCTTATTTCTACCCGATCTAAGGTTAAATTGAACACAATTGAGGCATTTTCGGCAATCAGTGTCGTACAAGTTTTTAAGGTTCGTGACGTCTACTAGCTCAGTTGAAAAACGAGACATGATGAAAGGGAACCAAATAAAGATCAGAAGACACTGTCAAGTGAAACAGTGTCAGAGCTTATCGAGGTCAGCAGCACAACGAATGTGAACAGCACTATCAGTGATCCCTCTCTTTTCCTTACAAGAATCTTACCATTGCAAGGCCAGGTAAAACGGTAGTCATCGTTCTCTGCCCATTCGTTTGCGCTGCGAAGAAGCTCTCTGTTTTGCTGGGTCATGTTCTCAGTAATTGAAACACTCGATGAATTATTTCTGAGAGCTTTCCGCTTATCCCGCCACTTATCCCGGGTTGACTGCTGGGAAAATCGAACAATAATTCCTGGCACTTTGTTTGGCTTTGATGGGAGCCTGTGCATAGCGCTAATGTCATCCCCGTCAGGTCTGGCAGGTTTACCGCCTCAGCCACATCATTAAACTTAGCGAGCAAGTCCTCATTTGGCGAAGCTTGGACGCCATGCACTTCTGTGTTTGGCTTCCGGCTACGGAACTCAAGATCATTAACAGTCGCTTTCAGTTGCTGAATGTCGGAGGAAGTGCATGCCGCCTCTAATTTGCCTACACGGCTATTCAAACCACTCATGTCGTTTTTCTGTTTAATCTGCCGATTCAAGATGTCATCGTACTTCTTTGACAATAAGTCAATTGAGTCCTTAATCTCGCTAACCTGAGTAGGCAGCCCAGCAAGAGCATCGAGCCTTCGAGTCAAGTCTGCCAGAAAAACAGCTCAGAATCAGGGTTCCTTTTGTCCCCACATTTGGCTTTTGAATGGCAAGCTGCACATCGCCATGCCCAGCGGCCACTCTCGCCTTTAGTCTTAAATGTTGACTCTGACCAGCCAGAACAACTACCGATATGGTAAGAAGACTCACATTCGATGCACTTCACGAAGCGTCCGTCATATGGCAGGGGCTCGTCGCCGGACTGGCATGTGTTTTCCATGACAGTTGATCCAGATACGCCCTGTTGCAGTCAGTTCAACAAAACGTACTACATGTAGCAAACTAGTACAGAGCAAAAACACGAAACACGGTGGCGACCGCGATAGTAGCGAAGTAGCATTTATCAGAACAGTAACTGAATTTACCAAACTGGATAGGCAAAAAGAGAGCAGATAAGGCAAGAGCCCTTCCACCTCCGCCGCCGCCGCCCATGTGCCTTGTTACTTTCAAACGTGTGGCAATTTAATGTACCCTCGCACCAACTAAGGTTTCAGAAAAAGGTCGCGACAAAAAAAAAAAAAACATCCAAGCTCCGTTGTAATTGGGGAACTTGTCACGTTCACAAGTTGCTTAACTACATAATGCACTTACAGTTTATGTTCAGTCCTCTAAGCTGCTTGGCGCAGAGAGTACAATTTTTTGCCTTCGTATTGTACTCACCGCAATATTTGGCCATGCTGAGCTGGTGGGAGTTTTCACCTTTATACTTTTTTTGCGGTTCTAGAATAACTTTAGTCGAAAGAGCATTATGTTCCTACACTTACCGCTGAATTGTGAGCCTCAATTCTTCTGTCATCATTCGTCAGAGTTGCCCTGCTAAACTGGGGCTTCATCATATGGCATCATGGTTATACAAAAAGATATCATGACCCTCAAAGTCAACAGTTAGAATGCTGGAAAGTATGCGAGCGACTCTGCTCCTAACGTTGCAGCCTCTCAGTACTTGTACGAAACGATTGAAATTATTGTAAGCGTGGGCAGGCAGGTGCCGTAGCGAACGCAGATCTGAGCAGAGGAATAGGCCGAAGCTAGTTTTCAACACTGCAGGTAAATACATTCAAGTACGAACAGACAGACAGAAAACGTTGTTATTTTTTATTCGAAGACTTGCCATGTGGCATAGAAAGCGGCTGTCTTTAACTTAAAGTAGACCATGTGGCATAATATACAGCTGTCTTTGACTTAAAGTAAGTTGTGTGGACTATCATCTTCAATAAACCGGAACAATATCCAGTTCTTATTGTTGTCTAATAGCCAAAAGTGCAGATCTTCCTCTCTTGTAGCCGACAGTCCAACATCTTGTATTACTACTGTTCTTGATGTCTACCTCTCTTTGTACGATCATAAAAGGAGACGAAGGTCCACCTTGAAGTCTGGCCTTGGACATTTCGGGCATGTCCCTGGCAATGCATATTCTTGAGTGCTTCATCCGGTACCTCACAGACAGAGTAAGGTCCGCCCCAGCCCAACATCTTGTATTACTACTGTTCTTGATGTCTACCTCTCTTTGTACGATCATAAAAGGAGACGAAGGTCCACCTTGAAGTCTGGCCTTGGACATTTCGGGCATGTCCCTGGCAATGCATATTCTTGAGTGCTTCATCCGGTACCTCACAGACAGAGTAAGGTCCGCCCCAGCCTTGCTCCTTGTAAGAGAAACCTGCTACATTCTCATTAGGTTATGAGGTGGGAGGGGGTGGGGGGGAGTGCACGGGGAAATTAGGGCACGTGCACTTTTCTTTAAGACAAGTGCTAAGTATCGGAGAGCGCAGCTGGTATCAAATGGAAGGCTTCTGGGCGGGGTGCTCAAGTGAGGGGTTGGTATGTAACAGCGTCTGTCAATATTCTGAACGTTTTCTTCAATTCGATGTATCTAAATACGTTTTGGTTTGTTATTTAGAGCATGTATCTCCTAAGCAATTCCTAATGTTTTGTAATTCTCTTGAGTGTTTAATAGCCGCTAGAAGGTCGCGTAATTGTGAGCTTTATATCAACCACTGGACGTGTTGTTGCCTGTTAGTTTATGACTGAGCTTAGCAGTATTCTTAGGATTCATTGCCGTGTACGCTCCGGAAGGAAAATTATATTATCAATAATATATTATTATATAATAATAATTATTACTATAATATAATATTATAATTTCTGTCTATGCTGTCGCCTCGTTTATACGGCTCCAACAGGAGCAATTACTTTTTTGTTTCTTCTCGCTGTTGAATAATTTCCGTCAGTTTTCAACTCAGTATATTCATGAAGTATAAGAGCAAGCATCTCTTTCGGCAAACCTCTGTCGAAAAAAAAAAATTGCAGAGCCTTGTCAAAAATGCGACAAAATATTCTGTAGTTTGTCGTAAACGTCAGATATTTCTGTAGTTCTGTGGTACCTTTCTGAAGTCCTATAGTTTTATTCTGTAGTAGCTTTTTGTTGTGCGTATTTCTGTAGGCTTTTTCTGCTTTAAATATAAAAAATCTTAATGCCACTACCAAAAGTCTTGGTGTCACAACAGGTTTTGCTTCCTCTCAAACACCGCGCCGAAATTCTGTCGGCACAACAAAAAATGTTCTTTATTTACTTTCTGACTTGGACCCATAGTAAAATCTGGCTAGTCGTGTTCTTTTCTTCCTCCCTTTTCTGAGATGCTAACATGCTGCTAAAAACAGAGAGGTGACTACATGACGAGGGAGGCTGATTGAAGACTAAGCACAGCTCAGTGAGCTAGCATGCTAACTAACTATCGAGCTCTTAGGTCTGTTATCACGACTTTATCAGCGTGTTTACCTCGGGATCCATGGGTAATGGAATTTGACACCTCAAAACCTACCCATCTTAGTAGCGAAGCGCACATAGAGGCGGCCAACACGGGCCAGTTTGGTGACGCATCAAATTAGTGAGCTAGTTAGGCCTATCAAGTAAAGGTTTCGCACTAAGGAAAAATGACTGCTGCTTCTCCTCGAACTTCGCCAGCACGTGGTTCCGATAAATTTAGCCGTCTCCCGCCTCCAACTGCATTTCTTGGGAAAACCACTGACCATATCAGTATAGAAGTGCCCTCGAGAACTGTGGCCACCATGAATGCCACTAAATGTTTTCTGCATGGTATGTGACTAAAGCAGTCGAAGCCAAGTGGCATGGCTGATTTCCGATATGCGTCATACAATTCTAACTGACCAGCGCTGATGCGCACCTTTTCTTGAATTTATGAAGACTGTAGACGAAGTAACTCGAGGCTAGATGCCTTCAGACAAAAGGTTTACAGTTGATCCCGTATATATAGAACTTGAATAGGATCAACGAAGTAGTGTGATATGTCAATGCATAAGACTCTGCAATGAATAAGGTTGTCTGCAATCTATAAGCAAGAGTACGGTGCCCAAAGCGACGCCTGGTAAATGACCGCGGGAGTGTCATTAGGAGCAGCACCACTTGAGATACAACGTTTGAAGGGAATTCTTTCCTGTTCGATATACCCAGAATAAAGTATCTTAAATTACAAAGAGAACCTCTTCTATAATTTTTACATGATATATCGAAGGCTGCCTATATTGTATTTCATCGGTGGGGTAAACCTAGAACGGTAGTTAATACGAAAGCTTTTTTACGACATCCCACATCATAAGCACTGCTGGCTGTGCAGTCCAGTCTGTTTTGCCGCCCTCAGCTGCTGTCTTCAGAAAAAGACACAGTAGGTAGCATGTTTCTCCGACTTTTTTGCCAGTTGAAAGTGCACTAGGTGAGACTTTATCAGTCTACAGGATTACAAGCACATTGGAAAGCTTCTTAAGAGGTCCTGACTGCTCGCCCCTTTGGGTGTCTTGTGCGAAAAGTAGGGTCTACAGAGATGGTCGTTCTGATTTTGACAGCTGTGAAATTCGTGCAATCAATGCTTCCTCGGCTTAAACGCATTCTATAATTTGCTCCACCAAACTAGCCACAAGCCAGCTTACGCCAGTGGGCAAGGAGGTGGCGACAATAACACATAATACAGGGGTGCACGGGTTGTATGTATTTATTGGCACAGTTTAGGTTGCAGAAATACTTGTAAATAATGACAGGTTATATTTTATTTCTGAAACTGCACATCAACATTGTCATGGGTGAAAATCAGCCCATCAACAGCCAATTTGGCACCTTGCGCGAACGCATGCACTTCCACCTCTTTGACGTTCCACGAAAGAGCAACACTGATGCCAACTGGCGATGCCACTGACACAAGTCGCGCGATGCCTTGCCTTCATCCTCAAGAGGAGCCTCATCCCAATTCTAAATTGAAGCAAGAAAAAAGAAAGACGGAAGAACACGCAACTGCACAAAGGCGGCAAAGAGCTCAGTGTACAAACACTATATTTAATAAAAATGACAAGGTTTCAGTCGGCCGACATGCTCGACGCGAACAGGAGACATTCCTTTAGGAAGGGCATAATAAACTATGGTGTAACTCAGCGGAGGAGCTTTTAAGAGCCTAAATAGTGGCGTGAGAGTTTCGGAGCAACCTCGCCGACAGATGGGGCTCCATATTCCGATATGGTCACTCGATAATATTCGGCATCCCGGTGACGGAGGTTGTATCGCTGAGCGTTGCAGCTTTGTCGCTCATGAGAGCGAAGCCCGGCCAATCGGCGGGCTTCTTCACCAAGCTGGGCAAATTATTCTGTCTCCATTATAAGACACAATGGTGCGTGGGCGGTACTTACCTGCACTGCGCTGGTATATTCAAACAAGACGTAGGGAAGAACAATATATCAGTTTTTGTAGTGGGCATCTATGTACATGGCCATCTACGCACCTACATCGAGCTGTTCTGCCAGTCTAATCATCTGGGCTGCGATAGGCCATAGTCTTCCAACGACTGGTGAAACTGAGCCGCATTGCTTCATGCACTAGTTGAACATTAAATGTGGTTCCGTGGTCCATGATCTCAACAGGGGTGCCATGGTGAAGCCTGAAGCTGTGTACAAAAAACAGTTATTTTCGTAGCAGTGTTTCACTGCATTTTTTTTATAACGGGACAAATAATCGGCGAAAACAAAAGTTCACTTTTGCCCCGAAGATGATTCAGGAAATGGACCCAACAAGTACATTCCGACTTGTTGAAACGTAGCTGTTGGCAGATGAACAGTTTGGAGGAAACTGCTGCGCAGTTCTGCTCTGGCAGTCATGACAGCTCTTCACACACTGCCTCAGTTTGGCCGCAAGCCGCCAAACTGCCCACACCAACGAAAGCGATTCCTTTTTTGTTGTGGAATTGTTCTCATAGGAGCAAGAGAGGATACTACTTGGATAGGCAATGACACGCTATGTGCCACTTTGCCGCTGTACTATGTCTGCCCAACGTTGCTTGCGTCTGTGTGGACTTCCACGGTTGCATCCTCGCCGAAGTGACTACTGGTGACGTCTTCGGAAGTTGGCGAATGAACATTCCTATTCTTGATCCTAAACAAAGGACACATCTTCCTTGGTGAGACGATTTAAGGGATAAGTGATATTAAAAAATGTAGCTACAAATTGCCAATTGTATGCGCATAGGCCCAAAAACTGGCACAGGTGGGATTGCTGCTAGTAGGTGCTAGAACTTCCGCTACATTAGTGGTCTTCTGAAAGACAGAACAGATGCCATCAGGGCACATAAGATGACCTGGAAATTTGAGTTTGTCCGACGAAAAGTGTCAATTCTTGACTTGAGGGACACACCAGGAGAACAGATGGCTTCGAGGGCTGCATTACAGGCGGTTATTTGTGATGCTATTGAAATGCTTGAGAAAACAAATGACAACTTCTAAGTAGACGTGTCAAGATTGCTACTTAAGGCTGGGGAGGACAGTACCCATTACCATATGGGATGTGGCTGGCGCAGAACAAAGTCCGTATGAGAGTACCCTGAGATCGTACAACCTATCTGGAGTTCTCAAGGCCATCTTGAAAAAAAAACAATGTTTTATGGGAAGTGGTCGTAAATAACCGCTCCAAAAATCCATCGATGAGAAGTATCGCGCGTAGTGACGACCACCCAAAGAATCATCAATTCTAGGAAGGGGATAAACGTCCCTTTTTCACGTCGTCCAGCTTTCTGTAGTCGGCGCAGAATTGTAAAAGAAACGTTTTTCACTAGCTAAACGGGAGATGTTCAAAAACATATTGAGGGCTTGTCGGTACTTGTCGATTGCCGTCTGACCGATGTTTGGCGGCAGAGAGAAGCAGTCCTCGAAAGAATGCAGGAGGGCCAGAAAGCTCGACATCTCTGGCGTCAACAACTTTGCGTAACGTTGAGCTGACCAATGAACTGACCACTGGCACTCGGGCGCGTTGATGTTATCGAAATAAGAAACGTAGTGTTGCGATGTAGTCTATGCTGCTTCGAACTGAAGTTTGTAATCAGGGATTAGTAGTCCCAACATAGGGGCAACGATACCTTGGCCAGAAAGAATATTTCTCCCAAGAAGCAAATATAAGCTTCGTTCAGCAATGTCTTGAGCAGTACTGTTGTCTCCAAAGGCAACTGAGATTAACTTGCTGGCTCGAGGCGTTAGGCAAACATCATCATCGATATGTCAGTATATGCGAATGTCATTTTGGTTGGCTGGGACCGCTCAAGGAATAGAAAAATAGCGAGAAACTAGCGAAGGTCATAAAGGGCTCTAGATTTTCAAAGGAATTAGTCGATCCCATGACGATGAAAACGCTCACCCAAACGAACAAATGAAGGAAGCAAGAAGAAAAGTAGTCTCGTGGATTGCAAATCGAGCAATGAATTTCCTAGTTCGACATGCTGAACGTCAACCGGCTATAAGAATCTCCGGAAGGCATCATCCCCCTTTTCAGTTCAGCGCCCCATGTATGAATGATAACCGATTAATCTGCGCCTGTGTCCATGAGCGCATTCACCCCGTAAGCATTAGTACACACAGGCAGGTACGGCAGAAATGATTTCAGTATCATCGAAGAATGTCGGCAGGGGTGGCAGCTGTGGTACGCGATGTTGCTGGAGGATGTTCGAAGGTGCGATCATAGCGGTCGCACTCTCGAAAGTCGAAGTTCTTAGTTATCCGGTACAGACAGAGATATGAGCCTGGCTGCAACTGAGGATACGGACGGACGGTTTGGTAAAAACTTTTCAGGAGAATGTGGCCAGGGCTGCAATAGTAGGCAACCGGCCGGAGATAGGCTTCTACAAGCAGGAGTAGCGTGAAATCGTGACTGTACGCATGGAGCAGAATAAAGATAGTCTTGGTCTCGACGCTCTCCCTCACATGGTGTCAAAAGGCGTCCTCCCGTTAAAATAAAACCAACTGCGCAACTAGAAGCTGTCGAATGGCACCGAAGAAGCAAAGATACGGACAGCGAAGGGATGAGAGGGCGTCCGCACGCAACTCAATGACAGCTTTAACACTCCTTAGCCCTTAGACTTGACGAACTACAGTAATTGGCCATAATGGATAGAAGAGTTCGGCGACATCTACAACATTTCAGGACTCCGGGAGAAGGATGAAGAAGTCCAAGAACACTGCTCTGGAATATGGGTTGAAAAGCACAAAACATCTGCCTGTCTCTTAACATCATCGATGCAGAACTCGATAGCTTCGAAGTCGTAAAATCGAAGCTCCGAGCATAATTTCTGCATATGAAGGACGTGGTTTCTAAAAGTCATCGTTTAAATCGCCACAAGCAGAAGGTGGGAGATGCAGTCGACGAGCTTGCTACGGCGCGGCCAAAACTGGCAAATAGGCTAGAATACAGTAACTTGTAAGAACAATTGGTGCGTGAACAATTTTAGTTGTTGGTCTGTTCAACCAGTCACTTTCCGAGGCGCATCAAGTGGACCGAAACGCATGATTAAAGCAGAAAGCCAAAGCGAGCGGTACAAGGAAACGTTTAAAGCTAAGAATTGTTGAGCCAAAGGTTTGTCACAATGCACCTAACATGGAGCTTCATTTTCATTGGCCATGAAGTCCAGACACTCTGTCGCCAGGTTCGACGAGATGAATGCTGATGTAAACAAAGTTTCTTAGGTACGTTCAAGAGCGGCGAACCAGAAAGGACCGATACATAAGTGCGAAGAAGCAAGAAGAGAATAGGAGCAATTCGTAGAGGATGTGACATATGGCTGCTTCCTGTGAGTCAATATCGGCATGGGTGCCAAAGTAACATATATAAAACTCATTCCTTGGTAAGCCATCTCGAAAAGGCACATGCCTTGTGAGGACCCAACAGCGCTGGGGTCCACACCTTAGGAAGGTTAAAAACCCCAATCGAACAAAAAGTGACTTCAAGAAATGGTATAGGTGGCCGCCAAAACAAAGCTGGGATCGTCTGCTTATACTGAAGGTATACATACTTGACACTGTTCCTTTCATCGACACCTTTGTAGAACTACATCATGACGTACGACCAGCTCTTTTCTGGTGTCCGCAGCATACCAGGTGAGCACACTACCTTACTGGCGATGCGGTATCGAATCTGGTAGCAGTATGCATTAAAAAATTCCGATTCTCGTGACGATTAAAGAACAGATGGAGCTCGAAAACACGGAGAATCACTAAATAATTTTCAAGGTAGAAAAGCCAAAGATCTGGGGCGTTCCCATAGTGCCTGTCCAGTCTTCTGGTGATGTAGCTTCATGTATCGGACCTGAAAAATATGAATGCGATTGTATATAGCGGTATTCCCTTCGCAAACTCCTTCTCTCACATGCCACGATACCTAGCGAAGGCACAGGCCTTCTGAGGACTGAACGATACCGCGGTTGAAACACACCAAAGGTTGAAAACCCAAATAAAATGAAAAGAGCCCTCACGAAATGGAATACGTGGTTGTCGAACGTTTGGTCTCATCTCCTTGAATTGCAAGTTTGGGATCTTTTCACTCTCCGTTTCATCGACACTGCCACAGCAAAGAACTCCAGCATAACATACGAAGAGCTCTTCTCCAGTATCAGCAGCATACCGTCTGACTGAAGATGCGTCATCGCATGTTGTCGCAGTATGCCGAGAAGTATTAGGATTCTCGTGACGAGCACATTAAACGAGCTCGAAAACACGAAGAATCAATGCATAATTCCTCAGGTTGAAATACCGAAGATCTGTTTCATTCATGTAGTTCCAGTCCAAAAATTTCTGGCGATGTAGCTTCTTGTGCAGACTTGCAATATAGGAATACGTTTGTGACAATGTAGCGGAATTCATTTCGGCAACTACTTCTCTGGCAGACCACGATACCTAGCAAAAGCACAGAACTTCTTAGGACCGACTGACGACGCTATTGACACACTTCAAATGATGAAAACACAAATCGAGCGCGAAAAGGAGTACATGATCGTCGAACGTTTGGTCTCATCTCCTTGAATTTCCAGTTTGAGATCTTTGCATTCTCCGTTTCATCGACACTGCCGCAGCAAAGGACTCCAGGATAAAATGCGAAGAGCTCTTCTGCTGTATTAACAGCATACCATCTGATTGAAGATGCGTTATCGCATGTCATCGCAGTATGCAGAGAGGTATTCGGATTCTCGTCACGAGCAAATTAAACGAGCTCGAAAACACGAAGAATCAATGCATAATTCCTCAGGTTGAAAAGCCGAAGATCTGTTGCGTTCATGTAGTTCCAGTCCAAAGATTTCCGGCGTTATAGCTTCTTGTGTCGCCTTGCACTATATGAATACGTATGTGACTCTATAGCGGACTTCTTTTCGGCAACTAGTTCCCTGGCATGCCACGATACCTAGCAAAGGCACAGGAATTGTGAGGACCGACTGACGCCGCTATTGACACACTTCAAATGATGAAAACACAAATCGAGCGCGAAAAGGAGTACATGATCGTCGAACGTTTGGTCTCATCTCCTTGAATTTTCAGTTTGGAATCTTTGCATTCCGCGTTTCATCGACACTGCCGCAGCAAAGGACTCCAGGATAAAATGCGAAGAGCTCTTCTGCTGCACCAACTGCATAACATCTGATTGAAGATTCGTTATCGCATGTAATCGCCAGTGTGCCGAGAAGGATTCAGATTCTCGTGACGAGCAAACTAAACGAGCTCGAAAACACGAACACTCAATGCATAATTCCTCAGGTTGAAATACCGAAGATCTGTTCCATTCATGTAGTTCCAGTCCAAAAATTTCTGGCGATGTAGCTTCTTGTGCAGACTTGCAATATAGGAATACGTTTGTGACAATGTAGCGGAATTCATTTCGGCAACTACTTCTCTGGCAGACTACGATACCTAGCAAAAGCACAGAACTTCTTAGGACCGACTGACGACGCTATTGACGCACTTCAAATGATGAAAACACAAATCGAGCGCGAAAAGGAGTACATGATCGTCGAACGTTTGGTCTCATCTTCTTGAATTTCCTGTTTGAGATCTTTGCATTCTCCGTTTCATCAACACTGCCGCAGCAAAGGACTCCAGGATAAAATGCGAAGAGCTCTTCTGCTGTATTAACAGCATACCATCTGATTGAAGATGCGTTATCGCATGTCATCGCAGTATGCCGAGAGGTATTCGGATTCTCGTCACGAGCAAATTAAACGAGCTCGAAAACACGAAGAATCAATGCATAATTCCTCAGGTTGAAAAGCCGAAGATCTGTTGCGTTCATGTAGTTCCAGTCCAAAGATTTCCGGCGTTATAGCTTCTTGTGTCGCCTTGCACTATATGAATACGTATGTGACTCTATAGCGGACTTCTTTTCGGCAACTAGTTCCCTGGCATGCCACGATACCTAATAAAGGCACAGGAATTGTGAGGACCGACTGACGCCGCTATTGACACACTTCAAATGATGAAAACACAAATCGAGCGCGAAAAGGAGTACATGATCGTCGAACGTTTGGTCTCATCTCCTTGAATTTTCAGTTTGGAATCTTTGCATTCCCCGTTTCATCGACACTGCCGCAGCGAAGGACTCCAGGATAAAATGCGAAGAGCTCTTCTGCTGCACCAACTGCATAACATCTGATTGAAGATTCGTTATCGCATGTAATCGCCAGTGTGCCGAGAAGGATTCAGATTCTCGTGACGAGCAAATTAAACGAGCTCGAAAACACGAACACTCAATGCATAATTCCTCAGGTCGAAAAGCCGAACATCTGTTGCGTTCATGTAGTTCCAGTCCAAAAATTTCTGGCGATGTAGCTTCTTGTGCAGACTTGCAATATATGAATACGTTTGTGACAATGTAGCGGAATTCATTTCGGCAACTACTTCTCTGGCAGACCACGATACCTAGAAAAGGCACAGGACTTGTGAGGACCAACCGACGCTGCTATTGACACACTTCAAATGATGAAAACACAAATCGAACGCGAAAAGGAGTACGTGATCGTCGAACGTTTGGTCTCATCTCCTTGAATTTCCTGTTTGGGACCTTGCATTCTCCGATTCATCGCCACTGCCGCAGCAAAGGACTCCAGGATAAAATGCGAAGAGCTCTTCTGCTGTATCAACAGTATGCAATCTGATTGAAGATGCGTTATCGCATGTCATCGCAGTATGCCGAGAAGGATTCCGATTCTCGTGACGAGCAAATTCAACAAGCTAGAAAACACGAACAATCAATGCTTAATTCCTCAGGTTGAAAAGCCGACGATCTTCTGCGTTCACGTTGTTCCAGTCCAAAGATGTCTAGCGTTATAGCTTCTTGTGTCGCCTTGCAATATATGAATACGTTTGTGACTTTAGAGCGGACTACTTTTCAACAATAGTTCTCTGGCATACCACGATACCTAGAAAAGGCACAGGACTTGTGAGGACCAGCCGACACTGCTATTGACACACTTCAAATGATGAAAACACAAATCGAACGCGAAAAGGAGTACGTGATCGTCGAACGTTTGGTCTCATCTCCTTGAATTTCCAGATTGGGATCATTGCATTCTCCGTTTCATCGACACTGCTGCAGCAAAGAACTCCAGGATAAAATACCAAAAGCTCTTCTCCGGTATCAACAGTATGCCACCTGATTGAGGATGCGTTATCGCATGTCATCGCAGTATGCCGAGAAGGTTTCCGATTCTCGTGACGAGCAAATTAAACGAGCTCGAAAACACGAAGAATCAATGCATAATTCCTCAGGTTGAAAAGCCGAAGATCTGTTGCGTTCATGTAGTTCCAGTCCAAAGATTTCTGGCGTTATAGCTTCTTGAGTCGCCTTGCAATTTATGAATACGTTTGTGACTGTATAGCGGACTTCTTTTCGGCAGCTAGTTCTCTGGCAGACCACAATACCTAGCAAAAGCACAGGACTTCTGAGACCGACTGACACCGCTATTGACACAATTCGAATGATGAAAACACAAATCGAATGCGAAAAGGAGTACATGATGTCGAACGTTTGGTCTCATCTCCTTGAATTTCTAGTTTGGGATCTTTGCATTCCCCGTTTCATCGACACTGCCGCAGCAAAGGACTCCAGGATAAAATACGAAGAGCTCTTCAGCTGCACCAAGAGCATACCATCGGATTGAAGATTCGTTATCGCATGTCTTCGCAGTATGCCGAGAGGTATTCGGATTCTCGTGACGAGCGAATTAAACGAGCTCGAAAACACGAAGAATCAATGCATAATTCCTCAGGTTGAACAGCCGAAGATCTTTTGCGTTCATGTAGTTCCAGTCCAAAGATTTCTGGCGTTATAGCTTCTTGAGTCGCCTTGCAATTTATGAATACGTTTGTGACTGTATAGCGGACTTCTTTTCGGCAGCTAGTTCTCTGGCAGACCACAATACCTAGCAAAAGCACAGGACTTCTGAGACCGACTGACACCGCTATTGACACAATTCGAATGATGAAAACACAAATCGAATGCGAAAAGGAGTACATGATCGTCGAACGTTTGGTCTCATCTCCTTGAATTTCCAGTTTGGTATCTTCTGCATTCCCCGTTTCATCGACACTGCCGCAGCAAAGGACTACAGGATCAAATGCGAAGAGCTCGTCTGCTGCACCAACAGCATACCATCTGATTGAAGATGCGTTATCGCATGTCATCGCCAGTGTGCCGAAAAGAATTAGGATTCTCATGACGAGCAAATTAAACGAGCTCGAAAACACGAAGAATCAGTGCATAATTCCTCAGGTTGAACAGCCGAAGATCTGTTGCGTTCATGTAGTTCCAGTCCAAAGATTTCTGGCGTTATAGCTTCTTGTGTCGCCTTGCAATATATGAATACGTTTGTGACTGTATAGCGGACTTCTTTTCAGAACCTAGTTCTCTGGCAGACCACGATACCTAGCAAAAGCACAGGACATCTGAGACCGACTGACGCCGCTATTGACACAATTCGAATGATGAAAACACAAATCGAACGCGAAAAGGAGTACATGGTCGTCTAACGTTTGGTCTCATCTCCTCGAATTTCCAGTTTCGGATCTTTGCATTCTCCGTTTCAGGGACACTGCCGCAGCAAAGGACTCCAGGATAAAATGCGAAGAGCTCTTCTGCTGTATTAACAGCATACCATCTGATTGAAGATGCGTTATCGCATGTCATCGCAGTATGCCGAGAGGTATTCGGATTCTCGTGACGAGCAAATTAAACGAGCTCGAAAACACGAACACTCAATGCATAATTCCTCAGGTCGAAAAGCCGAACATCTGTTGCGTTCATGTAGTTCCAGTCCAAAAATTTCTGGCGATGTAGCTTCTTGTGCAGACTTGCAATATATGAATACGTTTGTGACAATGTAGCGGAATTCATTTCGGCAACTACTTCTCTGGCAGACCACGATACCTAGAAAAGGCACAGGACTTGTGAGGACCAACCGACGCTGCTATTGACACACTTCAAATGATGAAAACACAAATCGAACGCGAAAAGGAGTACGTGATCGTCGAACGTTTGGTCTCATCTCCTTGAATTTCCTGTTTGGGACCTTGCATTCTCCGAGTCATCGCCACTGCCGCAGCAAAGGACTCCAGGATAAAATGCGAAGAGCTCTTCTGCTGTATCAACAGTATGCAATCTGATTGAAGATGCGTTATCGCATGTCATCGCCAGTGTGCCGAGAAGAATTCGGATTCTCATGACGAGCAAATTAAACGAGCTCAAAAACACGAAGAATCAGTGCATAATTCCTCAGGTTGAACAGCCGAAGATCTGTTGCGTTCATGTAGTTCCAGTCCAAAGATTTCTGGCGTTATAGCTTCTTGTGTCGCCTTGCAATATATGAATACGTTTGTGACTGTATAGCGGACTTCTTTTCAGAACCTAGTTCTCTGGCAGACCACGATACCTAACAAAAGCACAGGACATCTGAGACAGACTGACGCCGCTATTGACACACTTCAAATGATGCAAACGCAAATCGAGCGCGAAAAGGAGTACATGATCGTCGAACGTTTGGTCTCATCTCCTTGAATTTCCAGTTTGGAATCTTTGCATTCCCCGTTTCATCGAATTGCCGCAGCAAAGGACTCCAGGATAAAATGCGAAGAGCTCTTCTGCTGCACCAACTGCATAACATCTGATTGAAGATTCGTTATCGCATGTAATCGCCAGTGTGCCGAGAAGGATTCAGATTCTCGTGACGAGCAAATTAAACGAGCTCGAAAACACGAACACTCAATGCATAATTCCTCAGGTCGAAAAGCCGAACATCTGTTGCGTTCATGTAGTTCCAGTCCAAAAATTTCTGGCGATGTAGCTTCTTGTGCAGACTTGCAATATATGAATACGTTTGTGACAATGTAGCGGAATTCATTTCGGCAACTACTTCTCTGGCAGACCACGATACCTAGAAAAGGCACAGGACTTGTGAGGACCAACCGACGCTGCTATTGACACACTTCAAATGATGAAAACACAAATCGAACGCGAAAAGGAGTACGTGATCGTCGAACGTTTGGTCTCATCTCCTTGAATTTCCAGATTGGGATCATTGCATTCTCCGTTTCATCGACACTGCTGCAGCAAAGAACTCCAGGATAAAATACCAAAAGCTCTTCTCCGGTATCAACAGTATGCCACCTGATTGAGGATGCGTTATCGCATGTCATCGCAGTATGCCGAGAAGGTTTCCGATTCTCGTGACGAGCGAATTAAACGAGCTCGAAAACACGAAGAATCAATGCATAATTCCTCAGGTTGAACAGCCGAAGATCTTTTGCGTTCATGTAGTTCCAGTCCAAAGATTTCTGGCGTTATAGCTTCTTGAGTCGCCTTGCAATTTATGAATACGTTTGTGACTGTATAGCGGACTTCTTTTCGGCAGCTAGTTCTCTGGCAGACCACAATACCTAGCAAAAGCACAGGACTTCTGAGACCGACTGACACCGCTATTGACACAATTCGAATGATGAAAACACAAATCGAATGCGAAAAGGAGTACATGATCGTCGAACGTTTGGTCTCATCTCCTTGAATTTCCAGTTTGGTATCTTCTGCATTCCCCGTTTCATCGACACTGCCGCAGCAAAGGACTCCATTATAAAATGCGAAGAGCTCTTCAGCTGCACCAACAGCATACCATCGGATTGAAGATTCTTTATCGCATGTCTTCGCAGTGTGCCGAGAAGGATTCGGATTCTCGTGACGAGCGAATTAAACGAGCTCGAAAACACGAAGAATCAATGCATAATTCTTCAGGTTGAACAGCCGAAGATCGGTTGCGTTCATTTAGTTCCAGTCCAAAGATTTCTGGCGTTATAGCTTCTTGTGTCTCCTTGCACAATATGAATACGTTTGTGACTGTATAGCGGACTTCTTTTCGGCAACTAGTTCTCTGGCATGCCACGATACCTAGCAAAGGCACAGGAATTGTGAGGACCGACTGACGCCGCTATTGACACACTTCAAATGATGAAAACACAAATCGAGCGCGAAAAGGAGTACATGATCGTCGAATGTTTGGTCTCATCTCCTTGAATTTCCAGTTTGGAATCTTTGCATTCTCCGTTTCATTGACACTGCCGCAGCAAAGGACTACAGGATCAAATGCGAAGAGCTCGTCTGCTGCACCAACAGCATACCATCTGATTGAAGATGCGTTATCGCATGTCATCGCCAGTGTGCCGAGAAGAATTCGGATTCTCATGACGAGCAAATTAAACGAGCTCGAAAACACGAAGAATCAGTGCATAATTCCTCAGGTTGAACAGCCGAAGATCTGTTGCGTTCATGTAGTTCCAGTCCAAAGATTTCTGGCGTTATAGCTTCTTGTGTCGCCTTGCAATATATGAATACGTTTGTGACTGTATAGCGGACTTCTTTTCAGAACCTAGTTCTCTGGCAGACCACGATACCTAGCAAAAGCACAGGACTTCTGAGACCGACTGACGCCGCTATTGACACAATTCGAATGATGAAAACACAAATCGAACGCGAAAAGGAGTACATGATCGTCGAACGTTTGGTCTCATCTCCTTGAATTTCCAGTTTGGGATCTTTGCATTCCTCGTTTCATCGACACTGCCGCAGCAAAGGATTCCAGGATAAAATGCGAAGAGCTCTTCCGCTGCACCAACAGCATAACATCTGATTGAAGGTTCGTTATCGCATGTCATCGCCAGTGTGCCGCGAAGGATTCGGATTCTCGTGACGAGCAAAATTAAACGAGCTCGAAAACACGAAGAATCAATGCATATTTCCTCAGGTTGAACAGCCGAAGATCTGTTGCGTTCATGTAGTTCCAGTCCAAAGATTTATGGCGTTATAGCTTCTTGTGTCGCCTTGATATATATGAATACGTTTGTGACTGTATAGCGGACTTCTTTTTAGAACCTAGTTCTCTGGCAGACCACGATACCGAGCAAAAGCACAGGACTTCTGAGACCGACTGACGCCGCTATTGACACAATTCGAATGATGAAAACACAAATCGAACGCGAAAAGGAGTACATGGTCGTCGAACGTTTGGTCTCATCTCCATGAATTTCCAGTTTGGGATCTTTGCATTCTCCGTTTCATCGACACTGCCGCAGCAAAGGACTCCAGGATAAAATGCGAAGAGCTCTTCTGCTGTAATAACAGCATACCATCTGATTGAAGATGCGTTATCGCATGTCATCGCAGTATGCCGAGAGGTATTCGGATTCTCGTGACGAGCAAATTAAACGAGCTCGAAAACACGAAGAATCAATGCATAATTCATCAGGTTGCAAAGCCGAAGATCTGTTGCGTTCATGTAGTTCCAGTCCAAAGGTTTCTGGCGTTATAGCTTCTTGTGTCGCCTTGCAATGTATGAATACGTTTGTGACTGTATAGCGGACTTCTTTATAGAACCTAGTTCTCTGGCAGACCACGATACCTAGCAAAAGCACAGGACTTCTGAGACCGACTGACGCCGCTATTGACACAATTCGAATGATGAAAACACAAATCGAACGCGAAAAGGAGTACATGGTCGTCGAACGTTTGGTCTCATCTCCATGAATTTCCAGTTTGGGATCTTTGCATTCTCCGTTTCATCGACACTGCCGCAGCAAAGGACTCCAGGATAAAATGCGAAGAGCTCTTCTGCTGTATTAACAGCATACCATCTGATTGAAGATGAGTTATCGCATGTCATCGCCAGTGTGCCGAGAAGGATTCGGATTCTCGTGACGAGCAAATTAAACGAGCTCGAAAACACGAAGAATCAATGCATATTTCCTCAGGTTGAACAGCCGAAAATCTGTTGCGTTCATGTAGTTCCAGTCCAAAGATTTCTGGCGTTATAGCGTCTTGTGTCGCCTTGATATATATGAATACGTTTGTGACTGTATAGCGGACTTCTTTTCAGAACCTAGTTCTCTGGCAGACCACGAAACCTAGCAAAAGCACAGGACTTATGAGACCGACTGACGCCGCTATTGACACAATTCGAATGATGAAAACACAAATCGAACGCGAAAAGGAGTACATGGTCGTCGAACGTTTGGTCTCATCTCCATGAATTTCCAGTTTGGGATCTTTGCATTCTCCGTTTCATCGACACTGCCGCAGCAAAGTACTCCAGGATAAAATGCGAAGAGCTCTTCCGCTGCACCAACAGCATACCATCTGATTGAAGATGAGTTATCGCATGTCATCGCCAGTGTGCCGAGAAGGATTCGGATTCTCGTGACGAGCAAATTAAACGAGCTCGAAAAGACGAATAATCAATGCATAATTCCTCAGGTTGAACAGCCGAAGATCTGTTGCGTTCATGTAGTTCCAGTCCAAAGATTTCTGGCGTTATAGCTTCTTGTGTCGCCTTGATATATATGAATACGTTTGTGACTGTATAGCGGACTTCTTTTTAGAACCTAGTTCTCTGGCAGACCACGATACCTAGCAAAAGCACAGGACTTCTGAGACCGACTGACGCCGCTATTGACACAATTCGAATGATGAAAACACAAATCGAACGCGAAAAGGAGTACATGATCGTCGAACGTTTGGTCTCATCTCCATGAATTTCCAGTTTGGGATCTTTGCATTCTCCGTTTCATCGACACTGCCGCAGCAAAGTACTCCAGGATAAAATGCGAAGAGCTCTTCCGCTGCACCAACAGCATACCATCTGATTGAAGATGAGTTATCGCATGTCATCGCCAGTGTGCCGAGAAGGATTCGGATTCTCGTGACGAGCAAATTAAACGAGCTCGAAAAGACGAATAATCAATGCATAATTCCTCAGGTTGAACAGCCGAAGATCTGTTGCGTTCATGTAGTTCCAGTCCAAAGATTTCTGGCGTTATAGCTTCTTGTGTCGCCTTGATATATATGAATACGTTTGTGACTGTATAGCGGACTTCTTTTTAGAACCTAGTTCTCTGGCAGACCACGATACCTAGCAAAAGCACAGGACTTCTGAGACCGACTGACGCCGCTATTGACACAATTCGAATGATGAAAACACAAATCGAACGCGAAAAGGAGTACATGATCGTCGAACGTTTGGTCTCATCTCCTTGAATTTCCAGTTTGGGATCTTTGCATTCCCCGTTTCATCGACACTGCCGCAGCAAAGGATTCCAGGATAAAATGCGAAGAGCTCTTCCGCTGCACCAACAGCATAACATCTGATTGAAGGTTCGTTATCGCATGTCATCGCCAGTGTGCCGAGAAGGATTCGGATTCTCGTGACGAGCAAGTTAAACGAGCTCGAAAACACGAAGAATCAATGCATATTTCCTCAGGTTGAACAGCCGAAAATCTGTTGCGTTCATGTAGTTCCAGTCCAAAGATTTCTGGCGTTATAGCGTCTTGTGTCGCCTTGATATATATGAATATGTTTGTGACTGTATAGCGGACTTCTTTTCAGAACCTAGTTCTCTGGCAGACCACGAAACCTAGCAAAAGCACAGGACTTATGAGACCGACTGACGCCGCTATTGACACAATTCGAATGATGAAAACACAAATCGAACGCGAAAAGGAGTACATGGTCGTCGAACGTTTGGTCTCATCTCCATGAATTTCCAGTTTGGGATCTTTGCATTCTCCGTTTCATCGACACTGCCGCAGCAAAGTACTCCAGGATAAAATGCGAAGAGCTCTTCCGCTGCACCAACAGCATACCATCTGATTGAAGATGAGTTATCGCATGTCATCGCCAGTGTGCCGAGAAGGATTCGGATTCTCGTGACGAGCAAATTAAACGAGCTCGAAAAGACGAATAATCAATGCATAATTCCTCAGGTTGAACAGCCGAAGATCTGTTGCGTTCATGTAGTTCCAGTCCAAAGATTTCTGGCGTTATAGCTTCTTGTGTCGCCTTGATATATATGAATACGTTTGTGACTGTATAGCGGACTTCTTTTTAGAACCTAGTTCTCTGGCAGACCACGATACCTAGCAAAAGCACAGGACTTCTGAGACCGACTGACGCCGCTATTGACACAATTCGAATGATGAAAACACAAATCGAACGCGAAAAGGAGTACATGATCGTCGAACGTTTGGTCTCATCTCCTTGAATTTCCAGTTTGGGATCTTTGCATTCCCCGTTTCATCGACACTGCCGCAGCAAAGGATTCCAGGATAAAATGCGAAGAGCTCTTCCGCTGCACCAACAGCATAACATCTGATTGAAGGTTCGTTATCGCATGTCATCGCCAGTGTGCCGAGAAGGATTCGGATTCTCGTGACGAGCAAATTAAACGAGCTCGAAAACACGAAGAATCAATGAATATTTCCTCAGGTTGAAAAGCTGAAGATCTATTGCGTTCATGTAGTTCCAGTCCAAAGATTTCTGGCGTTATAGCTTCTTGTGTCGCCTTGATATATATGAATATGTTTGTGACTGTATAGCGGACTTCTTTTCAGAACCTAGTTCTCTGGTTCAACCGAAGATCTGTTGCGTTCATGTAGTTCCAGTCCAAAGATTTCTGGCGTTATAGCTTCTTGTGTCGCCTTGATATATATGAATATGTTTTTGACTGTATAGCGGACTTCTTTTCAGAACCTAGTTCTCTGGCAGACCACGATACCTAGCAAAAGCACAGGACTTCTGAGACCGACTGACGCCGCTATTGACACAATTCGAATGATGAAAACACAAATCGAACGCGAAAAGGAGTACATGGTCGTCGAACGTTTGGTCTCATCTCCATGAATTTCCAGTTTGGGATCTTTGCATTCTCCGTTTCATCGACACTGCCGCTGCAAAGTACTCCAGGATAAAATGCGAAGAGCTCTTCTGCTGTATTAACAGCATACCATCTGATTGAAGATGAGTTATCGCATGTCATCGCCAGTGTGCCGAGAAGGATTCGGATTCTCGTGACGAGCAAATTAAACGAGCTCGAAAACACGAACAATCAATGCATATTTCCTCAGGTTGAAAAGCTGAAGATCTATTGCGTTCATGTAGTTCCAGTCCAAAGATTTCTGCCGTTATAGCTTCTTGTGTCGCCTTGATATATATGAATATGTTCGTGACTGTATAGCGGACTTCTTTTCAGAACCTAGTTCTCTGGCAGACCACGATACCTAGCAAAAGCACAGGACTTCTGAGACCGACTGACGCCGCTATTGACACAATTCGAATGATGAAAACACAAATCGAACGCGAAAAGGAGTACATGGTCGTCGAACGTTTGGTCTCATCTCCATGAATTTCCAGTTTGGGATCTTTGCATTCTCCGTTTCATCGACACTGCCGCAGCAAAGGACTCCAGGATAAAATGCGAAGAGCTCTTCTGCTGTATTAACAGCATACCATCTGATTGAAGATGAGTTATCGCATGTCATCGCCAGTGTGCCGAGAAGGATTCGGATTCTCGTGACGAGCAAATTAAACGAGCTCGAAAACACGAAGAATCAATGCATATTTCCTCAGGTTGAACAGCCGAAAATCTGTTGCGTTCATGTAGTTCCAGTCCAAAGATTTCTGGCGTTATAGCGTCTTGTGTCGCCTTGATATATATGAATATGTTTGTGACTGTATAGCGGACTTCTTTATAGAACCTAGTTCTCTGGCAGACCACGATACCTAGCAAAAGCACAGGACTTCTGAGACCGACTGACGCCGCTATTGACACAATTCGAATGATGAAAACACAAATCGAACGCGAAAAGGAGTACATGGTCGTCGAACGTTTGGTCTCATCTCCATGAATTTCCAGTTTGGGATCTTTGCATTCTCCGTTTCATCGACACTGCCGCAGCAAAGGACTCCAGGATAAAATGCGAAGAGCTCTTCTGCTGTATTAACAGCATACCATCTGATTGAAGATGAGTTATCGCATGTCATCGCCAGTGTGCCGAGAAGGATTCGGATTCTCGTGACGAGCAAATTAAACGAGCTCGAAAACACGAAGAATCAATGCATAATTCCTCAGGTTGAACAGCCGAAGATCTGTTGCGTTCATGTAGTTCCAGTCCAAAGATTTCTGGCGTTATAGCTTCTTGTGTCGCCTTGATATATATGAATACGTTTGTGACTGTATAGCGGACTTCTTTTTAGAACCTAGTTCTCTGGCAGACCACGATACCTAGCAAAAGCACAGGACTTCTGAGACCGACTGACGCCGCTATTGACACAATTCGAATGATGAAAACACAAATCGAACGCGAAAAGGAGTACATGATCGTCGAACGTTTGGTCTCATCTACTTGAATTTCCAGTTTGGGATCTTTGCATTCCCCGTTTCATCGACACTGCCGCAGCAAAGGATTCCAGGATAAAATGCGAAGAGCTCTTCCGCTGCACCAACAGCATAACATCTTATTGAAGGTTCGTTATCGCATGTCATCGCCAGTGTGCCGAGAAGGATTCGGATTCTCGTGACGAGCAAATTAAACGAGCTCGAAAACACGAAGAATCAATGCATATTTCCTCAGGTTGAACAGCCGAAAATCTGTTGCGTTCATGTAGTTCCAGTCCAAAGATTTCTGGCGTTATAGCTTCTTGTGTCGCCTTGATATATATGAATATGTTAGTGACTGTATAGCGGACTTCTTTTCAGAACCTAGTTCTCTGGTTCAACCGAAGATCTGTTGCATTCATGTAGTTCCAGTCCAAAGATTTCTGGCGTTATAGCTTCTTGTGTCGCCTTGATATATATGAATATGTTTTTGACTGTATAGCGGACTTCTTTTCAGAACCTAGTTCTCTGGCAGACCACGATACCTAGCAAAAGCACAGGACTTCTGAGACCGACTGACGCCGCTATTGACACAATTCGAATGATGAAAACACAAATCGAACGCGAAAAGGAGTACATGGTCGTCGAACGTTTGGTCTCATCTCCATGAATTTCCAGTTTGGGATCTTTGCATTCTCCGTTTCATCGACACTGCCGCTGCAAAGTACTCCAGGATAAAATGCGAAGAGCTCTTCTGCTGTATTAACAGCATACCATCTGATTGAAGATGAGTTATCGCATGTCATCGCCAGTGTGCCGAGAAGGATTCGGATTCTCGTGACGAGCAAATTAAACGAGCTCGAAAACACGAACAATCAATGCATATTTCCTCAGGTTGAAAAGCTGAAGATCTATTGCGTTCATGTAGTTCCAGTCCAAAGATTTCTGCCGTTATAGCTTCTTGTGTCGCCTTGATATATATGAATATGTTCGTGACTGTATAGCGGACTTCTTTTCAGAACCTAGTTCTCTGGCAGACCACGATACCTAGCAAAAGCACAGGACTTCTGAGACCGACTGACGCCGCTATTGACACAATTCGAATGATGAAAACACAAATCGAACGCGAAAAGGATTACATGGTCGTCGAACGTTTGGTCTCATCTCCATGAATTTCCAGTTTGGGATCTTTGCATTCTCCGTTTCATCGACACTGCCGCTGCAAAGTACTCCAGGATAAAATGCGAAGAGCTCTTCTGCTGTATTAACAGCATACCATCTGATTGAAGATGAGTTATCGCATGTCATCGCCAGTGTGCCGAGAAGGATTCGGATTCTCGTGACGAGCAAATTAAACGAGCTCGAAAACACGAACAATCAATGCATATTTCCTCAGGTTGAAAAGCTGAAGATCTATTGCGTTCATGTAGTTCCAGTCCAAAGATTTCTGCCGTTATAGCTTCTTGTGTCGCCTTGATATATATGAATATGTTCGTGACTGTATAGCGGACTTCTTTTCAGAACCTAGTTCTCTGGCAGACCACGATACCTAGCAAAAGCACAGGACTTCTGAGACCGACTGACGCCGCTATTGACACAATTCGAATGATGAAAACACAAATCGAACGCGAAAAGGAGTACATGGTCGTCGAACGTTTGGTCTCATCTCCTTGAATTTCCAGTTTGGGATTTTTGCATTCCTCGTTTCATCGACACTGCCGCAGCAAAGGATTCCAGGATAAAATGCGAAGAGCTCTTCCGCTGCACCAACAGCATAACATCTGATTGAAGATGCGTTATCGCATGTCATCGCAGTATGCCGAGAGGTATTCGGATTCTCGCGACGAGCAAATTAAACGAGCTCGAAAACACGAAGAATCAATGCATAATTCATCAGGTTGAAAAGCCGAAGATCTGTTGCGTTCATGTAGTTCCAGTCCAAAGGTTTCTGGCGTTATAGCTTCTTGTGTCGCCTTGCAATGTATGAATACGTTTGTGACTGTATCGCGGACTTCTTTATAGAACCTAGTTCTCTGGCAGACCACGATACCTAGCAAAAGCACAGGACTTCTGAGACCGACTGACGCCGCTATTGACACAATTCGAATGATGAAAACACAAATCGAACGCGAAAAGGAGTACATGGTCGTCGAACGTTTGGTCTCATCTCCATGAATTTCCAGTTTGGGATCTTTGCATTCTCCGTTTCATCGACACTGCCGCAGCAAAGGACTCCAGGATAAAATGCGAAGAGCTCTTCTGCTGTATTAACAGCATACCATCTGATTGAAGATGCGTTATCGCATGTCATCGCCAGTGTGCCGAGAAGGATTCGGATTCTCGTGACGAGCAAATTAAACGAGCTCGAAAACACGAAGAATCAATGCATAATTCCTCAGGTTGAACAGCCGAAGATCTGTTGCGTTCATGTAGTTCCAGT
This sequence comes from Amblyomma maculatum, assembly GCF_055883805.1. NCBI lineage: Eukaryota > Metazoa > Arthropoda > Arachnida > Ixodida > Ixodidae > Amblyomma > Amblyomma maculatum. The sequence continues at coordinate 133,098,745 of NC_139348.1, forward strand.
CCAAAGATTTCTGGCGTTATAGCTTCTTGTGTCGCCTTGATATATATGAATACGTTTCTGACTGTATAGCGGACTTCTTTTTAGAACCTAGTTCTCTGGCAGACCACGATACCTAGCAAAAGCACAGGACTTCTGAGACCGACTGACGCCGCTATTGACACAATTCGAATGATGAAAACACAAATCGAACGCGAAAAGGAGTACATGATCGTCGAACGTTTGGTCTCATCTCCTTGAATTTCCAGTTTGGGATCTTTGCATTCCCCGTTTCATCGACACTGCCGCAGCAAAGGATTCCAGGATAAAATGCGAAGAGCTCTTCCGCTGCACCAACAGCATAACATCTGATTGAAGGTTCGTTATCGCATGTCATCGCCAGTGTGCCGAGAAGGATTCGGATTCTCGTGACGAGCAAATTAAACGAGCTCGAAAACACGAAGAATCAATGCATATTTCCTCAGGTTGAACAGCCGAAAATCTGTTGCGTTCATATAGTTCCAGTCCAAAGATTTCTGGCGTTATAGCTTCTTGTGTCACCTTGATATATATGAATATGTTTGACTCTATAGCGGACTTCTTTTCAGAACCTAGTTCTCTGGCAGAACACGAAACCTAGCAAAAGCACAGGACTTCTGAGACCGACTGACGCCGCTATTGACACAATTCGAATGATGAAAACACAAATCGAACGCGAAAAGGAGTACATGATCGTCGAACGTTTGGTCTCATCTCCTTGAATTTCCAGTTTGTGATATTTATATTCCCCATTTCATCGACACTGCCGCAGCAAAGGATTCCAGGATAAAATGCGAAGAGCTCTTCCGCTGCACCAACAGCATAACATCTGATTGAAGGTTCGTTATCGCATGTCATCGCCAGTGTGCCGAGAAGGATTCGGATTCTCGTGACGAGCAAATTAAACGAGCTCGAAAACACGAAGAATCAATGCATATTTCCTCAGGTTGAAAAGTCGAAGATCTGTTGCGTTCATGTAGTTCCAGTCCAAAGATTTCTGGCGTTATAGCTTCTTGTGTCACCTTGATATATATGAATATGTTTGTGACTCTATAGCGGACTTCTTTTCAGAACCTAGTTCTCTGGCAGAACACGAAACCTAGCAAAAGCACAGGACTTCTGAGACCGACTGACGCCGCTATTGACACAATTCGAATGATGAAAACACAAATCGAACGCGAAAAGGAGTACATGATCGTCGAACGTTTGGTCTCATCTCCTTGAATTTCCAGTTTGTGATATTTATATTCCCCGTTTCATCGACACTGCCGCAGCAAAGGATTCCAGGATAAAATGCGAAGAGCTCTTCCGCTGCACCAACAGCATAACATCTGATTGAAGGTTCGTTATCGCATGTCATCGCCAGTGTGCCGAGAAGGATTCGGATTCTCGTGACGAGCAAATTAAACGAGCTCGAAAACACGAAGAATCAATGCATATTTCCTCAGGTTGAAAAGCCGAAGATCTGTTGCGTTCATGTAGTTCCAGTCCAAAGATTTCTGGCGTTATAGTTTCTTGTGTCGCCTTGCAATGTATGAATACGTTTGTGACTGTATGGCGGACTTCTTTTCGGCACCTAGTTCTCTGCATTGCCACGATACCTAGCAAAGGCACAGGAATTGTGAGGACCGACTGACGCCGCTATTGACACACTTCAATTGATGAAAACACAAATCGAGCGCGAAAAAGAGTACATGGTCGTCGAACGTTTGGTCTCATCTCCATGAATTTCCAGTTTGGGATCTTTGCATTCCCCGTTTCATCGACACTGCCGCAGCATAGGATTCCAGGATAAAATGCGAAGAGCTCTTCCGCTGCACCAACACCATAACATGTGATTGAAGGTTCGTTATCGCATGTCATCGCCAGTGTGCCGAGAAGGATTCGGATTCTCGTGACGAGCAAATTAAACGAGCTCGAAAACACGAAGAATCAATGCATATTTCCTCAGGTTGAGCAGCCGAAGATCTGTTGCGTTCATGTAGTTCCAGTCCAAAGATTTCTGGCGTTATAGCTTCTTGTGTCGCCTTGATATATATGAATATGTTTTGTGACTGTATAGCGGACTTCTTTTCAGAACCTAGTTCTCTGGCAGACCACGAAACCTAGCAAAAGCACAGGACTTCTGAGACCGACTGACGCCGCTATTGACACAATTCGAATGATGAAAACACAAATCGAACGCGAAAAGTAGTACATGGTCGTCGAACGTTTGGTCTCATCTCCATGAATTTCCAGTTTGGGATCTTTGCATTCCCCGTTTCATCGACACTGGCGCAGCAAAGGATTCCAGGATAAAATGCGAAGAGCTCTTCCGCTGCACCAACAGCGTAACATCTGATTGAAGGTTCGTTATCGCATGTCATTGCCAGTGTGCCGAAAAGGATTCGGATTCTCGTGACGAGCAAATTAAACGAGCTCGAAAACACGAAGAATCAATGCATATTTCCTCAGGTTGAAAGCACCGAAGATCTGTTGCGTTCATGTAGTTCCAGTCCAAAGATTTCTGGCGTTATAGCTTCTTGTGTCGCCTTGATATATATGAATATGTTTTGTGACTGTATAGCGGACTTCTTTTCAGAACCTAGTTCTCTGGCAGACCACGAAACCTAGCAAAAGCACAGGACTTCTGAGACCGACTGACGCCGCTATTGACACAATTCGAATGATGAAAACACAAATCGAACGCGAAAAGTAGTACATGGTCGTCGAACGTTTGGTCTCATCTCCATGAATTTCCAGTTTGGGATCTTTGCATTCTCCGTTTCATCGACACTGCCGCAGCAAAGGACTCCAGGATAAAATGCGAAGACCTCTTCTGCTGTATTAACAGCATACCATCTGATTGAAGATGAGTTATCGCATGTCATCGCCAGTGTGCCGAGAAGGATTCGGATTCTCGTGACGAGCAAATTAAACGAGCTCGAAAACACAAAGAATCAATGAATATTTCCTCAGGTTGAAAAGCTGAAGATCTGTTGCGTTCATGTAGTTCCAGTCCAAAGATTTCTGGCGTTATAGCGTCTTGTGTCGCCTTGATATATATGAATATGTTTGTGACTGTATAGCGGACTTCTTTTCAGAACCTAGTTCTCTGGCAGACCACGAAACCTAGCAAAAGCACAGGACTTATGAGACCGACTGACGCCGCTATTGACACAATTCGAATGATGAAAACACAAATCGAACGCGAAAAGGAGTACATGGTCGTCGAACGTTTGGTCTCATCTCCATGAATTTCCAGTTTGGGATCTTTGCATTCTCCGTTTCATCGACACTGCCGCAGCAAAGGACTCCAGGATAAAATGCGAAGAGCTCTTCTGCTGTATTAACAGCATACCATCTGATTGAAGATGAGTTATCGCATGTCATCGCCAGTGTGCCGAGAAGGATTCGGATTCTCGTGACGAGCAAATTAAACGAGCTCGAAAACACGAAGAATCAATGCATAATTCCTCAGGTTGAACAGCCGAAGATCTGTTGCGTTCATGTAGTTCCAGTCCAAAGATTTCTGGCGTTATAGCTTCTTGTGTCGCCTTGATATATATGAATACGTTTGTGACTGTATAGCGGACTTCTTTTTAGAACCTAGTTCTCTGGCAGACTACGATACCTAGCAAAAGCACAGGACTTCTGAGACCGACTGACGCCGCTATTGACACAATTCGAATGATGAAAACACAAATCGAACGCGAAAAGGAGTACATGATCGTCGAACGTTTGGTCTCATCTACTTGAATTTCCAGTTTGGGATCTTTGCATTCCCCGTTTCATCGACACTGCCGCAGCAAAGGATTCCAGGATAAAATGCGAAGAGCTCTTCCGCTGCACCAACAGCATAACATCTTATTGAAGGTTCGTTATCGCATGTCATCGCCAGTGTGCCGAGAAGGATTCGGATTCTCGTGACGAGCAAATTAAACGAGCTCGAAAACACGAAGAATCAATGCATATTTCCTCAGGTTGAACAGCCGAAAATCTGTTGCGTTCATGTAGTTCCAGTCCAAAGATTTCTGGCGTTATAGCTTCTTGTGTCGCCTTGATATATATGAATATGTTAGTGACTGTATAGCGGACTTCTTTTCAGAACCTAGTTCTCTGGTTCAACCGAAGATCTGTTGCATTCATGTAGTTCCAGTCCAAAGATTTCTGGCGTTATAGCTTCTTGTGTCGCCTTGATATATATGAATATGTTTTTGACTGTATAGCGGACTTCTTTTCAGAACCTAGTTCTCTGGCAGACCACGATACCTAGCAAAAGCACAGGACTTCTGAGACCGACTGACGCCGCTATTGACACAATTCGAATGATGAAAACACAAATCGAACGCGAAAAGGAGTACATGGTCGTCGAACGTTTGGTCTCATCTCCATGAATTTCCAGTTTGGGATCTTTGCATTCTCCGTTTCATCGACACTGCCGCTGCAAAGTACTCCAGGATAAAATGCGAAGAGCTCTTCTGCTGTATTAACAGCATACCATCTGATTGAAGATGAGTTATCGCATGTCATCGCCAGTGTGCCGAGAAGGATTCGGATTCTCGTGACGAGCAAATTAAACGAGCTCGAAAACACGAACAATCAATGCATATTTCCTCAGGTTGAAAAGCTGAAGATCTATTGCGTTCATGTAGTTCCAGTCCAAAGATTTCTGCCGTTATAGCTTCTTGTGTCGCCTTGATATATATGAATATGTTCGTGACTGTATAGCGGACTTCTTTTCAGAACCTAGTTCTCTGGCAGACCACGATACCTAGCAAAAGCACAGGACTTCTGAGACCGACTGACGCCGCTATTGACACAATTCGAATGATGAAAACACAAATCGAACGCGAAAAGGATTACATGGTCGTCGAACGTTTGGTCTCATCTCCATGAATTTCCAGTTTGGGATCTTTGCATTCTCCGTTTCATCGACACTGCCGCTGCAAAGTACTCCAGGATAAAATGCGAAGAGCTCTTCTGCTGTATTAACAGCATACCATCTGATTGAAGATGAGTTATCGCATGTCATCGCCAGTGTGCCGAGAAGGATTCGGATTCTCGTGACGAGCAAATTAAACGAGCTCGAAAACACGAACAATCAATGCATATTTCCTCAGGTTGAAAAGCTGAAGATCTATTGCGTTCATGTAGTTCCAGTCCAAAGATTTCTGCCGTTATAGCTTCTTGTGTCGCCTTGATATATATGAATATGTTCGTGACTGTATAGCGGACTTCTTTTCAGAACCTAGTTCTCTGGCAGACCACGATACCTAGCAAAAGCACAGGACTTCTGAGACCGACTGACGCCGCTATTGACACAATTCGAATGATGAAAACACAAATCGAACGCGAAAAGTAGTACATGGTCGTCGAACGTTTGGTCTCATCTCCTTGAATTTCCAGTTTGGGATCTTTGCATTCCTCGTTTCATCGACACTGCCGCAGCAAAGGATTCCAGGATAAAATGCGAAGAGCTCTTCCGCTGCACCAACAGCATAACATCTGATTGAAGATGCGTTATCGCATGTCATCGCAGTATGCCGAGAGGTATTCGGATTCTCGTGACGAGCAAATTAAACGAGCTCGAAAACACGAAGAATCAATGCATATTTCCTCAGGTTGAACAGCCGAAAATCTGTTGCGTTCATGTAGTTCCAGTCCAAAGATTTCTGGCGTTATAGCTTCTTGTGTCGCCTTGATATATATGAATATGTTAGTGACTGTATAGCGGACTTCTTTTCAGAACCTAGTTCTCTGGTTCAACCGAAGATCTGTTGCATTCATGTAGTTCCAGTCCAAAGATTTCTGGCGTTATAGCTTCTTGTGTCGCCTTGATATATATGAATATGTTTTTGACTGTATAGCGGACTTCTTTTCAGAACCTAGTTCTCTGGCAGACCACGATACCTAGCAAAAGCACAGGACTTCTGAGACCGACTGACGCCGCTATTGACACAATTCGAATGATGAAAACACAAATCGAACGCGAAAAGGAGTACATGGTCGTCGAACGTTTGGTCTCATCTCCATGAATTTCCAGTTTGGGATCTTTGCATTCTCCGTTTCATCGACACTGCCGCTGCAAAGTACTCCAGGATAAAATGCGAAGAGCTCTTCTGCTGTATTAACAGCATACCATCTGATTGAAGATGAGTTATCGCATGTCATCGCCAGTGTGCCGAGAAGGATTCGGATTCTCGTGACGAGCAAATTAAACGAGCTCGAAAACACGAACAATCAATGCATATTTCCTCAGGTTGAAAAGCTGAAGATCTATTGCGTTCATGTAGTTCCAGTCCAAAGATTTCTGCCGTTATAGCTTCTTGTGTCGCCTTGATATATATGAATATGTTCGTGACTGTATAGCGGACTTCTTTTCAGAACCTAGTTCTCTGGCAGACCACGATACCTAGCAAAAGCACAGGACTTCTGAGACCGACTGACACCGCTATTGACACAATTCGAATGATGAAAACACAAATCGAACGCGAAAAGGATTACATGGTCGTCGAACGTTTGGTCTCATCTCCATGAATTTCCAGTTTGGGATCTTTGCATTCTCCGTTTCATCGACACTGCCGCTGCAAAGTACTCCAGGATAAAATGCGAAGAGCTCTTCTGCTGTATTAACAGCATACCATCTGATTGAAGATGAGTTATCGCATGTCATCGCCAGTGTGCCGAGAAGGATTCGGATTCTCGTGACGAGCAAATTAAACGAGCTCGAAAACACGAACAATCAATGCATATTTCCTCAGGTTGAAAAGCTGAAGATCTATTGCGTTCATGTAGTTCCAGTCCAAAGATTTCTGCCGTTATAGCTTCTTGTGTCGCCTTGATATATATGAATATGTTCGTGACTGTATAGCGGACTTCTTTTCAGAACCTAGTTCTCTGGCAGACCACGATACCTAGCAAAAGCACAGGACTTCTGAGACCGACTGACGCCGCTATTGACACAATTCGAATGATGAAAACACAAATCGAACGCGAAAAGGAGTACATGGTCGTCGAACGTTTGGTCTCATCTCCTTGAATTTCCAGTTTGGGATCTTTGCATTCCTCGTTTCATCGACACTGCCGCAGCAAAGGATTCCAGGATAAAATGCGAAGAGCTCTTCCGCTGCACCAACAGCATAACATCTGATTGAAGATGCGTTATCGCATGTCATCGCAGTATGCCGAGAGGTATTCGGATTCTCGCGACGAGCAAATTAAACGAGCTCGAAAACACGAAGAATCAATGCATAATTCATCAGGTTGAAAAGCCGAAGATCTGTTGCGTTCATGTAGTTCCAGTCCAAAGGTTTCTGGCGTTATAGCTTCTTGTGTCGCCTTGCAATGTATGAATACGTTTGTGACTGTATCGCGGACTTCTTTATAGAACCTAGTTCTCTGGCAGACCACGATACCTAGCAAAAGCACAGGACTTCTGAGACCGACTGACGCCGCTATTGACACAATTCGAATGATGAAAACACAAATCGAACGCGAAAAGGAGTACATGGTCGTCGAACGTTTGGTCTCATCTCCATGAATTTCCAGTTTGGGATCTTTGCATTCTCCGTTTCATCGACACTGCCGCAGCAAAGGACTCCAGGATAAAATGCGAAGAGCTCTTCTGCTGTATTAACAGCATACCATCTGATTGAAGGTTCGTTATCGCATGTCATCGCCAGTGTGCCGAGAAGGATTCGGATTCTCGTGACGAGCAAATTAAACGAGCTCGAAAACACGAAGAATCAATGCATATTTCCTCAGGTTGAACAGCCGAAAATCTGTTGCGTTCATGTAGTTCCAGTCCAAAGATTTCTGGCGTTATAGCTTCTTGTGTCACCTTGATATATATGAATATGTTTGTGACTCTATAGCGGACTTCTTTTCAGAACCTAGTTCTCTGGCAGAACACGAAACCTAGCAAAAGCACAGGACTTCTGAGACCGACTGACGCCGCTATTGACACAATTCGAATGATGAAAACACAAATCGAACGCGAAAAGGAGTACATGATCGTCGAACGTTTGGTCTCATCTCCTTGAATTTCCAGTTTGTGATATTTATATTCCCCATTTCATCGACACTGCCGCAGCAAAGGATTCCAGGATAAAATGCGAAGAGCTCTTCCGCTGCACCAACAGCATAACATCTGATTGAAGGTTCGTTATCGCATGTCATCGCCAGTGTGCCGAGAAGGATTCGGATTCTCGTGACGAGCAAATTAAACGAGCTCGAAAACACGAAGAATCAATGCATATTTCCTCAGGTTGAAAAGTCGAAGATCTGTTGCGTTCATGTAGTTCCAGTCCAAAGATTTCTGGCGTTATAGCTTCTTGTGTCACCTTGATATATATGAATATGTTTGTGACTCTATAGCGGACTTCTTTTCAGAACCTAGTTCTCTGGCAGAACACGAAACCTAGCAAAAGCACAGGACTTCTGAGACCGACTGACGCCGCTATTGACACAATTCGAATGATGAAAACACAAATCGAACGCGAAAAGGAGTACATGATCGTCGAACGTTTGGTCTCATCTCCTTGAATTTCCAGTTTGTGATATTTATATTCCCCGTTTCATCGACACTGCCGCAGCAAAGGATTCCAGGATAAAATGCGAAGAGCTCTTCCGCTGCACCAACAGCATAACATCTGATTGAAGGTTCGTTATCGCATGTCATCGCCAGTGTGCCGAGAAGGATTCGGATTCTCGTGACGAGCAAATTAAACGAGCTCGAAAACACGAAGAATCAATGCATATTTCCTCAGGTTGAAAAGCCGAAGATCTGTTGCGTTCATGTAGTTCCAGTCCAAAGATTTCTGGCGTTATAGTTTCTTGTGTCGCCTTGCAATGTATGAATACGTTTGTGACTGTATGGCGGACTTCTTTTCGGCACCTAGTTCTCTGCATTGCCACGATACCTAGCAAAGGCACAGGAATTGTGAGGACCGACTGACGCCGCTATTGACACACTTCAAATGATGAAAACACAAATCTAGCGCGAAAAAGAGTACATGGTCGTCGAACGTTTGGTCTCATCTCCATGAATTTCCAGTTTGGGATCTTTGCATTCCCCGTTTCATCGACACTGCCGCAGCATAGGATTCCAGGATAAAATGCGAAGAGCTCTTCCGCTGCACCAACACCATAACATGTGATTGAAGGTTCGTTATCGCATGTCATCGCCAGTGTGCCGAGAAGGATTCGGATTCTCGTGACGAGCAAATTAAACGAGCTCGAAAACACGAAGAATCAATGCATATTTCCTCAGGTTGAGCAGCCGAAGATCTGTTGCGTTCATGTAGTTCCAGTTCAAAGATTTCTGGCGTTATAGCTTCTTGTGTCGCCTTGATATATATGAATATGTTTTGTGACTGTATAGCGGACTTCTTTTCAGAACCTAGTTCTCTGGCAGACCACGAAACCTAGCAAAAGCACAGGACTTCTGAGACCGACTGACGCCGCTATTGACACAATTCGAATGATGAAAACACAAATCGAACGCGAAAAGTAGTACATGGTCGTCGAACGTTTGGTCTCATCTCCTTGAATTTCCAGTTTGGGATCTTTGCATTCCTCGTTTCATCGACACTGCCGCAGCAAAGGATTCCAGAATAAAATGCGAAGAGCTCTTCCGCTGCACCAACAGCATAACATCTGATTGAAGATGCGTTATCGCATGTCATCGCAGTATGCCGAGAGGTATTCGGATTCTCGTGACGAGCAAATTAAACGAGCTCGAAAACACGAAGAATCAATGCATATTTCCTCAGGTTGAACAGCCGAAAATCTGTTGCGTTCATGTAGTTCCAGTCCAAAGATTTCTGGCGTTATAGCTTCTTGTGTCGCCTTGATATATATGAATATGTTAGTGACTGTATAGCGGACTTCTTTTCAGAACCTAGTTCTCTGGTTCAACCGAAGATCTGTTGCATTCATGTAGTTCCAGTCCAAAGATTTCTGGCGTTATAGCTTCTTGTGTCGCCTTGATATATATGAATATGTTTTTGACTGTATAGCGGACTTCTTTTCAGAACCTAGTTCTCTGGCAGACCACGATACCTAGCAAAAGCACAGGACTTCTGAGACCGACTGACGCCGCTATTGACACAATTCGAATGATGAAAACACAAATCGAACGCGAAAAGGAGTACATGGTCGTCGAACGTTTGGTCTCATCTCCATGAATTTCCAGTTTGGGATCTTTGCATTCTCCGTTTCATCGACACTGCCGCTGCAAAGTACTCCAGGATAAAATGCGAAGAGCTCTTCTGCTGTATTAACAGCATACCATCTGATTGAAGATGAGTTATCGCATGTCATCGCCAGTGTGCCGAGAAGGATTCGGATTCTCGTGACGAGCAAATTAAACGAGCTCGAAAACACGAACAATCAATGCATATTTCCTCAGGTTGAAAAGCTGAAGATCTATTGCGTTCATGTAGTTCCAGTCCAAAGATTTCTGCCGTTATAGCTTCTTGTGTCGCCTTGATATATATGAATATGTTCGTGACTGTATAGCGGACTTCTTTTCAGAACCTAGTTCTCTGGCAGACCACGATACCTAGCAAAAGCACAGGACTTCTGAGACCGACTGACACCGCTATTGACACAATTCGAATGATGAAAACACAAATCGAACGCGAAAAGGATTACATGGTCGTCGAACGTTTGGTCTCATCTCCATGAATTTCCAGTTTGGGATCTTTGCATTCTCCGTTTCATCGACACTGCCGCTGCAAAGTACTCCAGGATAAAATGCGAAGAGCTCTTCTGCTGTATTAACAGCATACCATCTGATTGAAGATGAGTTATCGCATGTCATCGCCAGTGTGCCGAGAAGGATTCGGATTCTCGTGACGAGCAAATTAAACGAGCTCGAAAACACGAACAATCAATGCATATTTCCTCAGGTTGAAAAGCTGAAGATCTATTGCGTTCATGTAGTTCCAGTCCAAAGATTTCTGCCGTTATAGCTTCTTGTGTCGCCTTGATATATATGAATATGTTCGTGACTGTATAGCGGACTTCTTTTCAGAACCTAGTTCTCTGGCAGACCACGATACCTAGCAAAAGCACAGGACTTCTGAGACCGACTGACGCCGCTATTGACACAATTCGAATGATGAAAACACAAATCGAACGCGAAAAGGAGTACATGGTCGTCGAACGTTTGGTCTCATCTCCTTGAATTTCCAGTTTGGGATCTTTGCATTCCTCGTTTCATCGACACTGCCGCAGCAAAGGATTCCAGGATAAAATGCGAAGAGCTCTTCCGCTGCACCAACAGCATAACATCTGATTGAAGATGCGTTATCGCATGTCATCGCAGTATGCCGAGAGGTATTCGGATTCTCGCGACGAGCAAATTAAACGAGCTCGAAAACACGAAGAATCAATGCATAATTCATCAGGTTGAAAAGCCGAAGATCTGTTGCGTTCATGTAGTTCCAGTCCAAAGGTTTCTGGCGTTATAGCTTCTTGTGTCGCCTTGCAATGTATGAATACGTTTGTGACTGTATCGCGGACTTCTTTATAGAACCTAGTTCTCTGGCAGACCACGATACCTAGCAAAAGCACAGGACTTCTGAGACCGACTGACGCCGCTATTGACACAATTCGAATGATGAAAACACAAATCGAACGCGAAAAGGAGTACATGGTCGTCGAACGTTTGGTCTCATCTCCATGAATTTCCAGTTTGGGATCTTTGCATTCTCCGTTTCATCGACACTGCCGCAGCAAAGGACTCCAGGATAAAATGCGAAGAGCTCTTCTGCTGTATTAACAGCATACCATCTGATTGAAGGTTCGTTATCGCATGTCATCGCCAGTGTGCCGAGAAGGATTCGGATTCTCGTGACGAGCAAATTAAACGAGCTCGAAAACACGAAGAATCAATGCATATTTCCTCAGGTTGAACAGCCGAAAATCTGTTGCGTTCATGTAGTTCCAGTCCAAAGATTTCTGGCGTTATAGCTTCTTGTGTCACCTTGATATATATGAATATGTTTGTGACTCTATAGCGGACTTCTTTTCAGAACCTAGTTCTCTGGCAGAACACGAAACCTAGCAAAAGCACAGGACTTCTGAGACCGACTGACGCCGCTATTGACACAATTCGAATGATGAAAACACAAATCGAACGCGAAAAGGAGTACATGATCGTCGAACGTTTGGTCTCATCTCCTTGAATTTCCAGTTTGTGATATTTATATTCCCCATTTCATCGACACTGCCGCAGCAAAGGATTCCAGGATAAAATGCGAAGAGCTCTTCCGCTGCACCAACAGCATAACATCTGATTGAAGGTTCGTTATCGCATGTCATCGCCAGTGTGCCGAGAAGGATTCGGATTCTCGTGACGAGCAAATTAAACGAGCTCGAAAACACGAAGAATCAATGCATATTTCCTCAGGTTGAAAAGTCGAAGATCTGTTGCGTTCATGTAGTTCCAGTCCAAAGATTTCTGGCGTTATAGCTTCTTGTGTCACCTTGATATATATGAATATGTTTGTGACTCTATAGCGGACTTCTTTTCAGAACCTAGTTCTCTGGCAGAACACGAAACCTAGCAAAAGCACAGGACTTCTGAGACCGACTGACGCCGCTATTGACACAATTCGAATGATGAAAACACAAATCGAACGCGAAAAGGAGTACATGATCGTCGAACGTTTGGTCTCATCTCCTTGAATTTCCAGTTTGTGATATTTATATTCCCCGTTTCATCGACACTGCCGCAGCAAAGGATTCCAGGATAAAATGCGAAGAGCTCTTCCGCTGCACCAACAGCATAACATCTGATTGAAGGTTCGTTATCGCATGTCATCGCCAGTGTGCCGAGAAGGATTCGGATTCTCGTGACGAGCAAATTAAACGAGCTCGAAAACACGAAGAATCAATGCATATTTCCTCAGGTTGAAAAGCCGAAGATCTGTTGCGTTCATGTAGTTCCAGTCCAAAGATTTCTGGCGTTATAGTTTCTTGTGTCGCCTTGCAATGTATGAATACGTTTGTGACTGTATGGCGGACTTCTTTTCGGCACCTAGTTCTCTGCATTGCCACGATACCTAGCAAAGGCACAGGAATTGTGAGGACCGACTGACGCCGCTATTGACACACTTCAAATGATGAAAACACAAATCTAGCGCGAAAAAGAGTACATGGTCGTCGAACGTTTGGTCTCATCTCCATGAATTTCCAGTTTGGGATCTTTGCATTCCCCGTTTCATCGACACTGCCGCAGCATAGGATTCCAGGATAAAATGCGAAGAGCTCTTCCGCTGCACCAACACCATAACATGTGATTGAAGGTTCGTTATCGCATGTCATCGCCAGTGTGCCGAGAAGGATTCGGATTCTCGTGACGAGCAAATTAAACGAGCTCGAAAACACGAAGAATCAATGCATATTTCCTCAGGTTGAGCAGCCGAAGATCTGTTGCGTTCATGTAGTTCCAGTTCAAAGATTTCTGGCGTTATAGCTTCTTGTGTCGCCTTGATATATATGAATATGTTTTGTGACTGTATAGCGGACTTCTTTTCAGAACCTAGTTCTCTGGCAGACCACGAAACCTAGCAAAAGCACAGGACTTCTGAGACCGACTGACGCCGCTATTGACACAATTCGAATGATGAAAACACAAATCGAACGCGAAAAGTAGTACATGGTCGTCGAACGTTTGGTCTCATCTCCATGAATTTCCAGTTTGGGATCTTTGCATTCCCCGTTTCATCGACACTGGCGCAGCAAAGGATTCCAGGATAAAATGCGAAGAGCTCTTCCGCTGCACCAACAGCGTAACATCTGATTGAAGGTTCGTTATAGCATGTCATTGCCAGTGTGCCGAAAAGGATTCGGATTCTCGTGACGAGCAAATTAAACGAGCTCGAAAACACGAAGAATCAATGCATATTTCCTCAGGTTGAAAGCACCGAAGATCTGTTGCGTTCATGTAGTTCCAGTCCAAAGATTTCTGGCGTTATAGCTTCTTGTGTCGCCTTGATATATATGAATATGTTTGTGACTGTATAGCGGACTTCTTTTCAGAACCTAGTTCTCTGGCAGACCACGATACCTAGCAAAAGCACAGGACTTCTGAGACCGACTGACGCCGCTATTGACACAATTCGAATGATGAAAACACAAATCGAACGCGAAAAGGAGTACATGGTCGTCGAACGTTTGGTCTCATCTCCATGAATTTCCAGTTTGGGATCTTTGCATTCTCCGTTTCATCGACACTGCCGCAGCAAAGGACTCCAGGATAAAATGCGAAGAGCTCTTCTGCTGTATTAACAGCATACCATCTGATTGAAGATGAGTTATCGCATGTCATCGCCAGTGTGCCGAGAAGGATTCGGATTCTCGTGACGAGCAAATTAAACGAGCTCGAAAACACAAAGAATCAATGAATATTTCCTCAGGTTGAAAAGCTGAAGATCTATTGCGTTCATGTAGTTCCAGTCCAAAGATTTCTGGCGTTATAGCTTCTTGTGTCGCCTTGATATATATGAATATGTTCGTGACTGTATAGCGGACTTCTTTTCAGAACCTAGTTCTCTGGCAGACCACGATACCTAGCAAAATCACAGGACTTCTGAGACCGACTGACGCCGCTATTGACACAATTCGAATGATGAAAACACAAATCGAACACGAAAAGGAGTACATGGTCGTCGAACGTTTGGTCTCATCTCCATGAATTTCCACTTTGGGATCTTTGCATTCTCCGTTTCATCGACACTGCCGCAGCAAAGTACTCCAGGATAAAATGCGAAGAGCTCTTCTGCTGTATTAACAGCATACCATCTGATTGAAGATGAGTTATCGCATGTCATCGCCAGTGTGCCGAGAAGGATTCGGATTCTCGTGACGAGCAAATTAAACGAGCTCGAAAACACGAAGAATCAATGAATATTTCCTCAGGTTGAAAAGCTGAAGATCTATTGCGTTCATGTAGTTCCAGTCCAAAGATTTCTGCCGTTATAGCTTCTTGTGTCGCCTTGATATATATGAATATGTTCGTGACTGTATAGCGGACTTCTTTTCAGAACCTAGTTCTCTGGCAGACCACGATACCTAGCAAAAGCACAGGACTTCTGAGACCGACTGACGCCGCTATTGACAAAATTCGAATGATGAAAACACAAATCGAACGCGAAAAGGAGTACATGGTCGTCGAACGTTTGGTCTCATCTCCATGAATTTCCAGTTTGGGATCTTTGCATTCTCCGTTTCATCGACACTGCCGCAGCAAAGTACTCCAGGATAAAATGCGAAGAGCTCTTCTGCTGTATTAACAGCATACCATCTGATTGAAGATGAGTTATCGCATGTCATCGCCAGTGTGCCGAGAAGAATTCGGATTCTCGTGACGAGCAAATTAAACGAGCTCGAAAACACGAAGAATCAATGCATATTTCCTCAGGTTGAAAAGCTGAAGATCTATTGCGTTCATGTAGTTCCAGTCCAAAGATTTCTGCCGTTATAGCTTCTTGTGTCGCCTTGATATATATGAATATGTTCGTGACTGTATAGCGGACTTCTTTTCAGAACCTAGTTCTCTGGCAGACCACGATACCTAGCAAAAGCACAGGACTTCTGAGACCGACTGACGCCGCTATTGACACAATTCGAATGATGAAAACACAAATCGAACGCGAAAAGGAGTACATGGTCGTCGAACGTTTGGTCTCATCTCCATGAATTTCCAGTTTGGGATCATTGCATTCTCCGTTTCATCGACACTGCCGCAGCAAAGTACTCCAGGATAAAATGCGAAGAGCTCTTCTGCTGTATTAACAGCATACCATCTGATTGAAGATGAGTTATCGCATGTCATCGCCAGTGTGCCGAGAAGGATTCGGATTCTCGTGACGAGCAAATTAAACGAGCTCGAAAACACGAAGAATCAATGCATATTTCCTCAGGTTGAAAAGCCGAAGATCTGTTGCGTTCATGTAGTTCCAGTCCAAAGATTTCTGGCGTTATAGTTTCTTGTGTCGCCTTGATATATATCAATATGTTTGTGACTGTATAGCGGACTTCTTTTCAGAACCTAGTTCTCTGGCAGACCACGATACCTAGCAAAAGCACAGGACTTCTGAGACCGACTGACGCCGCTATTGACACAATTCGAATGATGAAAACACAAATCGAACGCGAAAAGGAGTACATGGTCGTCGAACGTTTGGTCTCATCTCCATGAATTTCCAGTTTGGGATCTTTGCATTCTTCGTTTCATCGACACTGCCGCAGCAAAGGATTCCAGGATAAAATGCGAAGAGCTCTTCCGCTGCACCAACACCATAACATCTGATTGAAGGTTCGTTATCGCATGTCATCGCCAGTGTGCCGAGAAGGATTCGGATTCTCGTGACGAGCAAATTAAACGAGCTCGAAAACACGAAGAATCAATGCATAATTCATCAGGTTGCAAAGCCGAAGATCTGTTGCGTTCATGTAGTTCCAGTCCAAAGATTTCTGGCGTTATAGCTTCTTGTGTCGCCTTGCAATGTATGAATACGTTTGTGACTGTATGGCGGACTTCTTTTCGGCACCTAGTTCTCTGCATTGCCACGATACCTAGCAAAGGCACAGGAATTGTGAGGACCGACTGACGCCGCTATTGACACGCTTCAAATGATGAAAACAGAAATCGAGCGCGAAAAAGAGTACATGGTCGTCGAACGTTTGGTCTCATCTTCTTGAATTTCCAGTTTGGGATCTTTGCATTCTCCGTTTCATCGACACTGTCGCAGCAAAGGATTCCAGGATAAAATGCGAAGAGCTCTTCCGCTGCACCAACAGCATAACATCTGATTGAAGGTTCGTTATCGCATGTCATCGCCAGTGTGCCGAGAAGGATTCGGATTCTCGTGACGAGCAAATTAAACGAGCTCGAAAACACGAAGAATCAATGAATATTTCCTCAGGTTGAAAAGCTGAAGATCTATTGCGTTCATGTAGTTCCAGTCCAAAGATTTCTGCCGTTATAGCTTCTTGTGTCGCCTTGATATATATGAATATGTTCGTGACTGTATAGCGGACTTCTTTTCAGAACCTAGTTCTCTGGCAGACCACGATACCTAGCAAAAGCACAGGACTTCTGAGACCGACTGACGCCGCTATTGACAAAATTCGAATGATGAAAACACAAATCGAACGCGAAAAGGAGTACATGGTCGTCGAACGTTTGGTCTCATCTCCATGAATTTCCAGTTTGGGATCTTTGCATTCTCCGTTTCATCGACACTGCCGCAGCAAAGTACTCCAGGATAAAATGCGAAGAGCTCTTCTGCTGTATTAACAGCATACCATCTGATTGAAGATGAGTTATCGCATGTCATCGCCAGTGTGCCGAGAAGAATTCGGATTCTCGTGACGAGCAAATTAAACGAGCTCGAAAACACGAAGAATCAATGCATATTTCCTCAGGTTGAAAAGCTGAAGATCTATTGCGTTCATGTAGTTCCAGTCCAAAGATTTCTGCCGTTATAGCTTCTTGTGTCGCCTTGATATATATGAATATGTTCGTGACTGTATAGCGGACTTCTTTTCAGAACCTAGTTCTCTGGCAGACCACGATACCTAGCAAAAGCACAGGACTTCTGAGACCGACTGACGCCGCTATTGACACAATTCGAATGATGAAAACACAAATCGAACGCGAAAAGGAGTACATGGTCGTCGAACGTTTGGTCTCATCTCCATGAATTTCCAGTTTGGGATCATTGCATTCTCCGTTTCATCGACACTGCCGCAGCAAAGTACTCCAGGATAAAATGCGAAGAGCTCTTCTGCTGTATTAACAGCATACCATCTGATTGAAGATGAGTTATCGCATGTCATCGCCAGTGTGCCGAGAAGGATTCGGATTCTCGTGACGAGCAAATTAAACGAGCTCGAAAACACGAAGAATCAATGCATATTTCCTCAGGTTGAAAAGCCGAAGATCTGTTGCGTTCATGTAGTTCCAGTCCAAAGATTTCTGGCGTTATAGTTTCTTGTGTCGCCTTGATATATATCAATATGTTTGTGACTGTATAGCGGACTTCTTTTCAGAACCTAGTTCTCTGGCAGACCACGATACCTAGCAAAAGCACAGGACTTCTGAGACCGACTGACGCCGCTATTGACACAATTCGAATGATGAAAACACAAATCGAACGCGAAAAGGAGTACATGGTCGTCGAACGTTTGGTCTCATCTCCATGAATTTCCAGTTTGGGATCTTTGCATTCTCCGTTTCATCGACACTGCCGCAGCAAAGGATTCCAGGATAAAATGCGAAGAGCTCTTCCGCTGCACCAACACCATAACATCTGATTGAAGGTTCGTTATCGCATGTCATCGCCAGTGTGCCGAGAAGGATTCGGATTCTCGTGACGAGCAAATTAAACGAGCTCGAAAACACGAAGAATCAATGCATAATTCATCAGGTTGCAAAGCCGAAGATCTGTTGCGTTCATGTAGTTCCAGTCCAAAGATTTCTGGCGTTATAGCTTCTTGTGTCGCCTTGCAATGTATGAATACGTTTGTGACTGTATGGCGGACTTCTTTTCGGCACCTAGTTCTCTGCATTGCCACGATACCTAGCAAAGGCACAGGAATTGTGAGGACCGACTGACGCCGCTATTGACACGCTTCAAATGATGAAAACAGAAATCGAGCGCGAAAAAGAGTACATGGTCGTCGAACGTTTGGTCTCATCTTCTTGAATTTCCAGTTTGGGATCTTTGCATTCTCCGTTTCATCGACACTGTCGCAGCAAAGGATTCCAGGATAAAATGCGAAGAGCTCTTCCGCTGCACCAACAGCATAACATCTGATTGAAGGTTCGTTATCGCATGTCATCGCCAGTGTGCCGAGAAGGATTCGGATTCTCGTGACCAGCAAATTAAACGAGCTCGAAAACACGAAGAATCAATGCATATTTCCTCAGGTTGAACAGCCGAAGATCTGTTGCGTTCATGTAGTTCCAGTCCAAAGATTTCTGGCGTTATAGCTTCTTGTGTCGCCTTGATATATATGAATATGTTTGTGACTGTATAGCGGACTTCTTTTCAGAACCTAGTTCTCTGGCAGACCACGATACCTAGCAAAAGCACAGAACTTCTGAGACCGACTGACGCCGCTATTGACACAATTCGAATGATGAAAACACAAATCGAACGCGAAAAGGAGTACATGATCGTCGAACGTTTGGTCTCATCTCCTTGAATTTCCAGTTTGGGATCTTTGCATTCCTCGTTTCATCGACACTGCCGCAGCAAAGGATTGCAGGATAAAATGCGAAGAGCTCTTCCGCTGCACCAACAGCATAACATCTGATTGAAGGTTCGTTATCGCATGTCATCGCCAGTGTGCCGCGAAGGATTCGGATTCTCGTGACGAGCAAATTAAACGAGCTCGAAAACACGAAGAATCAATGCATATTTCCTCAGGTTGAACAGCCGAAGATCTGTTGCGTTCATGTAGTTCCAGTCCAAAGATTTCTGGCGTTATAGCTTCTTGTGTCGCCTTGATATATATGAATACGTTTGTGACTGTATAGCGGACTTCTTTTTAGAACCTAGTTCTCTGGCAGACCACGATACCGAGCAAAAGCACAGGACTTCTGAGACCGACTGACGCCGCTATTGACACAATTCGAATGATGAAAACACAAATCGAACGCGAAACGGAGTACATGGTCGTCGAACGTTTGGTCTCATCTCCACGAATTTCCAGTTTGGGATCTTTGCATTCTCCGTTTCATCGACACTGCCGCAGCAAAGGACTCCAGGATAAAATGCGAAGAGCTCTTCTGCTGTATTAACAGCATACCATCTGATTGAAGATGAGTTATCGCATGTCATCGCCAGTGTGCCGAGAAGGATTCGGATTCTCGTGACGAGCAAATTAAACGAGCTCGAAAACACGAAGAATCAATGCATATTTCCTCAGGTTGAACAGCCGAAGATCTGTTGCGTTCATGTAGTTCCAGTCCAAAGATTTCTGGCGTTATAGCTTCTTGTGTCACCTTGATATATATGAATATGTTTGTGACTCTATAGCGGGCTTCTTTTCAGAACCTAGTTCTCTGGCAGAACACGAAACCTAGCAAAAGCACAGGACTTCTGAGACCGACTGACGCCGCTATTGACACAATTCGAATGATGAAAACACAAATCGAACGCGAAAAGGAGTACATGATCGTCGAACGTTTGGTCTCATCTCCATGAATTTCCAGTTTGGGATCTTTGCATTCTCCGTTTCATCGACACTGCCGCAGCAAAGGATTCCAGGATAAAATGCGAAGAGCTCTTCCGCTGCACCAACAGCATAACATCTGATTGAAGGTTCGTTATCGCATGTCATCGCCAGTGTGCCGAGAAGGATTTGGATTCTCGTGACGAGCAAATTAAACGAGCTCGAAAACACGAAGAATCAATGCATATTTCCTCAGGTTGAGCAGCCGAAGATCTGTTGCGTTCATGTAGTTCCAGTCCAAAGATTTCTGGCGTTATAGCTTCTTGTGTCGCCTTGATATATATGAATATGTTCGTGACTGTATGGCGGACTTCTTTTCGGCACCTAGTTCTCTGCATTGCCACGATACCTAGCAAAGGCACAGGAATTGTGAGGACCGACTGACGCCGCTATTGACACGCTTCAAATGATGAAAACAGAAATCGAGCGCGAAAAAGAGTACATGGTCGTCGAACGTTTGGTCTCATCTTCTTGAATTTCCAGTTTGGGATCTTTGCATTCTCCGTTTCATCGACACTGTCGCAGCAAAGGATTCCAGGATAAAATGCGAAGAGCTCTTCCGCTGCACCAACAGCATAACATCTGATTGAAGGTTCGTTATCGCATGTCATCGCCAGTGTGCCGAGAAGGATTCGGATTCTCGTGACCAGCAAATTAAACGAGCTCGAAAACACGAAGAATCAATGCATATTTCCTCAGGTTGAACAGCCGAAGATCTGTTGCGTTCATGTAGTTCCAGTCCAAAGATTTCTGGCGTTATAGCTTCTTGTGTCGCCTTGATATATATGAATATGTTTGTGACTGTATAGCGGACTTCTTTTCAGAACCTAGTTCTCTGGCAGACCACGATACCTAGCAAAAGCACAGAACTTCTGAGACCGACTGACGCCGCTATTGACACAATTCGAATGATGAAAACACAAATCGAACGCGAAAAGGAGTACATGATCGTCGAACGTTTGGTCTCATCTCCTTGAATTTCCAGTTTGGGATCTTTGCATTCCTCGTTTCATCGACACTGCCGCAGCAAAGGATTGCAGGATAAAATGCGAAGAGCTCTTCCGCTGCACCAACAGCATAACATCTGATTGAAGGTTCGTTATCGCATGTCATCGCCAGTGTGCCGCGAAGGATTCGGATTCTCGTGACGAGCAAATTAAACGAGCTCGAAAACACGAAGAATCAATGCATATTTCCTCAGGTTGAACAGCCGAAGATCTGTTGCGTTCATGTAGTTCCAGTCCAAAGATTTCTGGCGTTATAGCTTCTTGTGTCGCCTTGATATATATGAATACGTTTGTGACTGTATAGCGGACTTCTTTTTAGAACCTAGTTCTCTGGCAGACCACGATACCGAGCAAAAGCACAGGACTTCTGAGACCGACTGACGCCGCTATTGACACAATTCGAATGATGAAAACACAAATCGAACGCGAAACGGAGTACATGGTCGTCGAACGTTTGGTCTCATCTCCACGAATTTCCAGTTTGGGATCTTTGCATTCTCCGTTTCATCGACACTGCCGCAGCAAAGGACTCCAGGATAAAATGCGAAGAGCTCTTCTGCTGTATTAACAGCATACCATCTGATTGAAGATGAGTTATCGCATGTCATCGCCAGTGTGCCGAGAAGGATTCGGATTCTCGTGACGAGCAAATTAAACGAGCTCGAAAACACGAAGAATCAATGCATATTTCCTCAGGTTGAACAGCCGAAGATCTGTTGCGTTCATGTAGTTCCAGTCCAAAGATTTCTGGCGTTATAGCTTCTTGTGTCACCTTGATATATATGAATATGTTTGTGACTCTATAGCGGGCTTCTTTTCAGAACCTAGTTCTCTGGCAGAACACGAAACCTAGCAAAAGCACAGGACTTCTGAGACCGACTGACGCCGCTATTGACACAATTCGAATGATGAAAACACAAATCGAACGCGAAAAGGAGTACATGATCGTCGAACGTTTGGTCTCATCTCCATGAATTTCCAGTTTGGGATCTTTGCATTCTCCGTTTCATCGACACTGCCGCAGCAAAGGATTCCAGGATAAAATGCGAAGAGCTCTTCCGCTGCACCAACAGCATAACATCTGATTGAAGGTTCGTTATCGCATGTCATCGCCAGTGTGCCGAGAAGGATTTGGATTCTCGTGACGAGCAAATTAAACGAGCTCGAAAACACGAAGAATCAATGCATATTTCCTCAGGTTGAGCAGCCGAAGATCTGTTGCGTTCATGTAGTTCCAGTCCAAAGATTTCTGGCGTTATAGCTTCTTGTGTCGCCTTGATATATATGAATATGTTTTGTGACTGTATAGCGGACTTCTTTTCAGATCCTAGTTCCTAGTTCTCTGGCAGACCACGATACCTAGCAAAAGCACAGGACTTCTGAGACCGACTGACGCCGCTATTGACACAATTCGAATGATGAAAACACAAATCGAACGCGAAAAGGAGTACATGATCGTCGAACGTTTGGTCTCAACTCCTTGAATTTCCAGTTTGTGATATTTATATTCCCCGTTTCATCGACACTGCCGCAGCAAAGGATTCCAGGATAAAATGCGAAGAGCTCTTCCGCTGCACCAACAGCATAACATCTGATTGAAGGTTCGTTATCGCAAGTCATCGCCAGTGTGCCGAGAAGGATTCGGATTCTCGTGACGAGCAAATTAAACGAGCTCGAAAACACGAAGAATCAATGCATATTTCCTCAGGTTGAAAAGCCGAAGATCTGTTGCGTTCATGTAGTTCCAGTCCAAAGATTTCTGGCGTTATAGTTTCTTGTGTCGCCTTGATATATATGAATATGTTTGTGACTGTATAGCGGACTTCTTTTCAGAACCTAGTTCTAAGGCAGACCACGATACCTAGCAAAAGCACAGGACTTCTGAGACCGACTGACGCCGCTATTGACACAATTCGAATGATGAAAACACAAATCGAACGCGAAAAGGAGTACATGGTCGTCGAACGTTTGGTCTCATCTCCATGAATTTCCAGTTTGGGATCTTTGCATTCTCCGTTTCATCGACACTGCCGCAGCAAAGGATTCCAGGATAAAATGCGAAGAGCTCTTCCGCTGCACCAACAGCATAACATCTGATTGAAGGTTCGTTATCGCATGTCATAGCCAGTGTGCCGAAAAGGATTCGGATTCTCGTGACGAGCAAATTAAACGAGCTCGAAAACACGAAGAATCAATGCATAATTCATCAGGTTGCAAAGCCGAAGATCTGTTGCGTTCATGTAGTTCCAGTCCAAAGATTTCTGGCGTTATAGCTTCTTGTGTCGCCTTGCAATGTATGAATACGTTTGTGACTGTATGGCGGACTTCTTTTCGGCACCTAGTTCTCTGCATTGCCACGATACCTAGCAAAGGCACAGGAATTGTGAGGACCGACTGACGCCGCTATTGACACACTTCAAATGATGAAAACACAAATCGAGCGCGAAAAAGAGTACATGGTCGTCGAACGTTTGGTCTCATCTCGATGAATTTCCAGTTTGGGATCTTTGCATTCCCCGTTTCATCGACACTGGCGCAGCAAAGGATTCCAGGATAAAATGCGAAGAGCTCTTCCGCTGCACCAACAGCATAACATCTGATTGAAGGTTCGTTATCGCATGTCATTGCCAGTGTGCCGAAAAGGATTCGGATTCTCGTGACGAGCAAATTAAACGAGCTCGAAAACACGAAGAATCAATGCATATTTCCTCAGGTTGAAAGCACCGAAGATCTGTTGCGTTCATGTAGTTCCAGTCCAAAGATTTCTGGCGTTATAGCTTCTTGTGTCGCCTTGATATATATGAATATGTTTGTGACTGTATAGCGGACTTCTTTTCAGAACCTAGTTCTCTGGCAGACCACGATACCTAGCAAAAGCACAGGACTTCTGAGACCGACTGACGCCGCTATTGACACAATTCGAATGATGAAAACACAAATCGAACGCGAAAAGGAGTACATGGTCGTCGAACGTTTGGTCTCATCTCCATGAATTTCCAGTTTGGGATCTTTGCATTCTCCGTTTCATCGACACTGCCGCAGCAAAGGACTCCAGGATAAAATGCGAAGAGCTCGTCTGCTGTATTAACAGCATACCATCTGATTGAAGATGAGTTATCGCATGTCATCGCCAGTGTGCCGAGAAGGATTCGGATTCTCGTGACGAGCAAATTAAACGAGCTCGAAAACACGAAGAATCAATGCATATTTCCTCAGGTTGAAAAGCTGAAGATCTATTGCGTTCATGTAGTTCCAGTCCAGAGATTTCTGCCGTTATAGCTTCTTGTGTCGCCTTGATATATATGAATATGTTCGTGACTGTATAGCGGACTTCTTTTCAGAACCTAGTTCTCTGGCAGACCACGATACCTAGCAAAAGCACAGGACTTCTGAGACCGACTGACGCCGCTATTGACACAATTCGAATGATGAAAACACAAATCGAACGCGAAAAGGAGTACATGGTCGTCGAACGTTTGGTCTCATCTCCATGAATTTCCAGTTTGGGATCTTTGCATTCCCCGTTTCATCGACACTGCCGCAGCAAAGGATTCCAGGATAAAATGCGAAGAGCTCTTCCGCTGCACCAACACCATAACATCTGATTTAAGGTTCGTTATCGCATGTCATCGCCAGTGTGCCGAGAAGGATTCGGATTCTCGTGACGAGCAAATTAAACGAGCTCGAAAACACGAAGAATCAATGCATAATTCCTCAGGTTGAACAGCCGCAGATCTGTTGCGTTCATGTAGTTCCAGTCCAAAGATTTCTGGCGTTATAGCTTCTTGTGTCGCCTTGATATATATGAATATGTTTTGTGACTGTATAGCGGACTTCTTTTCAGATCCTAGTTCCTAGTTCTCTGGCAGACCACGAAACCTAGCAAAAGCACAGGACTTCTGAGACCGACTGACGCCGCTATTGACACAATTCGAATGATGAAAACACAAATCGAACGCGAAAAGGAGTACATGATCGTCGAACGTTTGGTCTCATCTCCTTGAATTTCCAGTTTGGGATCTTTGCATTCCTCGTTTCATCGACACTGCCGCAGCAAAGGATTCCAGGATAAAATGCGAAGAGCTCTTCCGCTGCACCAACAGCATAACATCTGATTGAAGGTTCGTTATCGCATGTCATCGCCAGTGTGCCGCGAAGGATTCGGATTCTCGTGACGAGCAAAATTAAACGAGCTCGAAAACACGAAGAATCAATGCATATTTCCTCAGGTTGAACAGCCGAAGATCTGTTGCGTTCATGTAGTTCCAGTCCAAAGATTTATGGCGTTATAGCTTCTTGTGTCGCCTTGATATATATGAATACGTTTGTGACTGTATAGCGGACTTCTTTTTAGAACCTAGTTCTCTGGCAGACCACGATACCGAGCAAAAGCACAGGACTTCTGAGACCGACTGACGCCGCTATTGACACAATTCGAATGATGAAAACACAAATCGAACGCGAAAAGGAGTACATGGTCGTCGAACGTTTGGTCTCATCTCCATGAATTTCCAGTTTGGGATCTTTGCATTCTCCGTTTCATCGACACTGCCGCAGCAAAGGACTCCAGGATAAAATGCGAAGAGCTCTTCTGCTGTAATAACAGCATACCATCTGATTGAAGATGCGTTATCGCATGTCATCGCAGTATGCCGAGAGGTATTCGGATTCTCGTGACAAGCAAATTAAACGAGCTCGAAAACACGAAGAATCAATGCATAATTCATCAGGTTGCAAAGCCGAAGATCTGTTGCGTTCATGTAGTTCCAGTCCAAAGGTTTCTGGCGTTATAGCTTCTTGTGTCGCCTTGCAATGTATGAATACGTTTGTGACTGTATAGCGGACTTCTTTATAGAACCTAGTTCTCTGGCAGACCACGATACCTAGCAAAAGCACAGGACTTCTGAGACCGACTGACGCCGCTATTGACACAATTCGAATGATGAAAACACAAATCGAACGCGAAAAGGAGTACATGGTCGTCGAACGTTTGGTCTCATCTCCATGAATTTCCAGTTTGGGATCTTTGCATTCTCCGTTTCATCGACACTGCCGCAGCAAAGGACTCCAGGATAAAATGCGAAGAGCTCTTCTGCTGTATTAACAGCATACCATCTGATTGAAGATGAGTTATCGCATGTCATCGCCAGTGTGCCGAGAAGGATTCGGATTCTCGTGACGAGCAAATTAAACGAGCTCGAAAACACGAAGAATCAATGCATATTTCCTCAGGTTGAACAGCCGAAAATCTGTTGCGTTCATGTAGTTCCAGTCCAAAGATTTCTGGCGTTATAGCGTCTTGTGTCGCCTTGATATATATGAATATGTTTGTGACTGTATAGCGGACTTCTTTTCAGAACCTAGTTCTCTGGCAGACCACGAAACCTAGCAAAAGCACAGGACTTATGAGACCGACTGACGCCGCTATTGACACAATTCGAATGATGAAAACACAAATCGAACGCGAAAAGGAGTACATGGTCGTCGAACGTTTGGTCTCATCTCCATGAATTTCCAGTTTGGGATCTTTGCATTCTCCGTTTCATCGACACTGCCGCAGCAAAGTACTCCAGGATAAAATGCGAAGAGCTCTTCCGCTGCACCAACAGCATACCATCTGATTGAAGATGAGTTATCGCATGTCATCGCCAGTGTGCCGAGAAGGATTCGGATTCTCGTGACGAGCAAATTAAACGAGCTCGAAAAGACGAATAATCAATGCATAATTCCTCAGGTTGAACAGCCGAAGATCTGTTGCGTTCATGTAGTTCCAGTCCAAAGATTTCTGGCGTTATAGCTTCTTGTGTCGCCTTGATATATATGAATACGTTTGTGACTGTATAGCGGACTTCTTTTTAGAACCTAGTTCTCTGGCAGACCACGATACCTAGCAAAAGCACAGGACTTCTGAGACCGACTGACGCCGCTATTGACACAATTCGAATGATGAAAACACAAATCGAACGCGAAAAGGAGTACATGATCGTCGAACGTTTGGTCTCATCTCCTTGAATTTCCAGTTTGGGATCTTTGCATTCCCCGTTTCATCGACACTGCCGCAGCAAAGGATTCCAGGATAAAATGCGAAGAGCTCTTCCGCTGCACCAACAGCATAACATCTGATTGAAGGTTCGTTATCGCATGTCATCGCCAGTGTGCCGAGAAGGATTCGGATTCTCGTGACGAGCAAATTAAACGAGCTCGAAAACACGAAGAATCAATGCATATTTCCTCAGGTTGAACAGCCGAAAATCTGTTGCGTTCATGTAGTTCCAGTCCAAAGATTTCTGGCGTTATAGCTTCTTGTGTTGCCTTGATATATATGAATATGTTTGTGACTGTATAGCGGACTTCTTTTCAGAACCTAGTTCTCTGGTTCAACCGAAGATCTGTTGCATTCATGTAGTTCCAGTCCAAAGATTTCTGGCGTTATAGCTTCTTGTGTCGCCTTGATATATATGAATATGTTTTTGACTGTATAGCGGACTTCTTTTCAGAACCTAGTTCTCTGGCAGACCACGATACCTAGCAAAAGCACAGGACTTCTGAGACCGACTGACGCCGCTATTGACACAATTCGAATGATGAAAACACAAATCGAACGCGAAAAGGAGTACATGGTCGTCGAACGTTTGGTCTCATCTCCATGAATTTCCAGTTTGGGATCTTTGCATTCTCCGTTTCATCGACACTGCCGCTGCAAAGTACTCCAGGATAAAATGCGAAGAGCTCTTCTGCTGTATTAACAGCATACCATCTGATTGAAGATGCGTTATTGCATGTCATCTCAGTATGCCGAGAGGTATTCGGATTCTCGTGACGAGGATATTAAATGAGCTCGAAAACACGAAGAATCAATGCATAATTCCTCAGGTTGAACAGCCGCAGATCTGTTGCGTTCATGTAGTTCCAGTCCAAAGATTTCTGGCGTTATAGCTTCTTGTGTCGCCTTGATATATATGAATACGTTTGTGACTGTATAGCGGACTTCTTTTCGGCAACTAGTTCTCTGGCATGCCACGATACCTAGCGAAGGCACAGGAATTGTGAAGACCGACTGACGCCGCTATTGACACACTTCAAATGATGAAAACACAAATCGAACCCGAAAAGGAGTACATGGTCGTCGAACGTTTGGTCTCATCTCCATGAATTTCCAGTTTGGGATCTTTGCATTCCCCTTTTCATCGACACTGCCGCAGCAAAGGATTCCAGGATAAAATGCGAAGAGCTCTTCCGCTGCACCAACACCATAACATCTGATTGAAGGTTCGTTATCGCATGTCATCGCCAGTGTGCCGAGAAGGATTGGGATTCTCGTGACGAGCAAATTAAACGAGCTCGAAAACACGAATAATCAATGCATATTTCCTCAGCTTGAGCAGCCGAAGATCTGTTGCGTTCATGTAGTTCCAGTCCAAAGATTTCTCGCGTTATAGCTTCTTGTGTCGCCTTGATATATATCAATATGTTTGTGACTGTATAGCGGACTTCTTTTCAGAACCTAGTTCTCTGGCAGACCACGAAACCTAGCAAAAGCACAGGACTTCTGAGACCGACTGACGCCGCTATTGACACAATTCGAATGATGAAAACACAAATCGAACGCGAAAAGGAGTACATGGTCGTCGAACGTTTGGTCTCATCTCCATGAATTTCCAGTTTGGGATCTTTGCATTCTCCATTTCATCGACACTGCCGCAGCAAAGTACTCCAGGATAAAATGCGAAGAGCTCTTCTGCTGTATTAACAGCATACCATCTGATTGAAGATGAGTTATCGCATGTCATCGCCAGTGTGCCGAGAAGGATTCGGATTCTCGTGACGAGCAAATTAAACGAGCTCGAAAACACGAAGAATCAATGCATAATTCCTCAGGTTGAACAGCCGAAGATCTGTTGCGTTCATGTAGTTCCAGTCCAAAGATTTCTGGCGTTATAGCTTCTTGTGTCGCCTTGATATATATGAATACGTTTGTGACTGTATAGCGGACTTCTTTTTAGAACCTAGTTTTCTGGCAGACCACGATACCTAGCAAAAGCACAGGACTTCTGAGACCGACTGACGCCGCTATTGACACAATTCGAATGATGAAAACACAAATCGAACGCGAAAAGGAGTACATGATCGTCGAACGTTTGGTCTCATCTCCTTGAATTTCCAGTTTGGGATCTTTGCATTCCTCGTTTCATCAACACTACCGCAGCAAAGGATTCCAGGATAAAATGCGAAGAGCTCTTCCGCTGCACCAACAGCATAACATCTGATTGAAGGTTCGTTATCGCATGTCATCGCCAGTGTGCCGCGAAGGATTCGGATTCTCGTGACGAGCAAATTAAACGAGCTCGAAAACACGAAGAATCAATGCATAATTCATCAGGTTGCAAAGCCGAAGATCTGTTGCGTTCATGTAGTTCCAGTCCAAAGATTTCTGGCGTTATAGCTTCTTGTATCGCCTTGCAATGTATGAATACGTTTGTGACTGTATAGCGGACTTCTTTTTAGAACCTAGTTCTCTGGCAGACCACGATACCTAGCAAAAGCACAGGACTTCTGAGACCGACTGACGCCGCTATTGACACAATTCGAATGATGAAAACACAAATCGAACGCGAAAAGGAGTACATGGTCGTCGAACGTTTGGTCTCATCTCCATGAATTTCCAGTTTGGGATCTTTGCATTCTCCGTTTCATCGACACTGCCGCAGCAAAGGACTCCAGGATAAAATGCGAAGAGCTCTTCTGCTGTATTAACAGCATACCATCTGATTGAAGATGAGTTATCGCTTGTCATCGCCAGTGTGCCGAGAAGGATTCCGATTCTCGTGACGAGGATATTAAATGAGCTCGAAAACACGAAGAATCAATGCATAATTCCTCAGGTTGAACAGCCGCAGATCTGTTGCGTTCATGTAGTTCCAGTCCAAAGATTTCTGGCGTTATAGCTTCTTGTGTCGCCTTGATATATATGAATACGTTTGTGACTGTATAGCGGACTTCTTTTCGGCAACTAGTTCTCTGGCATGCCACGATACCTAGCGAAGGCACAGGAATTGTGAAGACCGACTGACGCCGCTATTGACACACTTCAAATGATGAAAACACAAATCGAACCCGAAAAGGAGTACATGGTCGTCGAACGTTTGGTCTCATCTCCTTGAATTTCCAGTTTGGGATCTTTGCATTCCCCGTTTCATCGACACTGCCGCAGCAAAGGATTCCAGGATAAAATGCGAAGAGCTCTTCCGCTGCACCAACAGCATAACATCTGATTGAAGGTTCGTTATCGCATGTCATCGCCAGTGTGCCGAGAAGGATTCGGATTCTCGTGACGAGCAAATTAAACGAGCTCGAAAACACGAAGAATCAATGCATATTTCCTCAGGTTGAACAGCCGAAAATCTGTTGCGTTCATGTAGTTCCAGTCCAAAGATTTCTGGCGTTATAGCTTCTTGTGTTGCCTTGATATATATGAATATGTTTGTGACTGTATAGCGGACTTCTTTTCAGAACCTAGTTCTCTGGTTCAACCGAAGATCTGTTGCATTCATGTAGTTCCAGTCCAAAGATTTCTGGCGTTATAGCTTCTTGTGTCGCCTTGATATATATGAATATGTTTTTGACTGTATAGCGGACTTCTTTTCAGAACCTAGTTCTCTGGCAGACCACGATACCTAGCAAAAGCACAGGACTTCTGAGACCGACTGACGCCGCTATTGACACAATTCGAATGATGAAAACACAAATCGAACGCGAAAAGGAGTACATGGTCGTCGAACGTTTGGTCTCATCTCCATGAATTTCCAGTTTGGGATCTTTGCATTCTCCGTTTCATCGACACTGCCGCTGCAAAGTACTCCAGGATAAAATGCGAAGAGCTCTTCTGCTGTATTAACAGCATACCATCTGATTGAAGATGCGTTATTGCATGTCATCTCAGTATGCCGAGAGGTATTCGGATTCTCGTGACGAGGATATTAAATGAGCTCGAAAACACGAAGAATCAATGCATAATTCCTCAGGTTGAACAGCCGCAGATCTGTTGCGTTCATGTAGTTCCAGTCCAAAGATTTCTGGCGTTATAGCTTCTTGTGTCGCCTTGATATATATGAATACGTTTGTGACTGTATAGCGGACTTCTTTTCGGCAACTAGTTCTCTGGCATGCCACGATACCTAGCGAAGGCACAGGAATTGTGAAGACCGACTGACGCCGCTATTGACACACTTCAAATGATGAAAACACAAATCGAACCCGAAAAGGAGTACATGGTCGTCGAAAGTTTGGTCTCATCTCCATGAATTTCCAGTTTGGGATCTTTGCATTCCCCTTTTCATCGACACTGCCGCAGCAAAGGATTCCAGGATAAAATGCGAAGAGCTCTTCCGCTGCACCAACACCATAACATCTGATTGAAGGTTCGTTATCGCATGTCATCGCCAGTGTGCCGAGAAGGATTGGGATTCTCGTGACGAGCAAATTAAACGAGCTCGAAAACACGAATAATCAATGCATATTTCCTCAGCTTGAGCAGCCGAAGATCTGTTGCGTTCATGTAGTTCCAGTCCAAAGATTTCTCGCGTTATAGCTTCTTGTGTCGCCTTGATATATATCAATATGTTTGTGACTGTATAGCGGACTTCTTTTCAGAACCTAGTTCTCTGGCAGACCACGAAACCTAGCAAAAGCACAGGACTTCTGAGACCGACTGACGCCGCTATTGACACAATTCGAATGATGAAAACACAAATCGAACGCGAAAAGGAGTACATGGTCGTCGAACGTTTGGTCTCATCTCCATGAATTTCCAGTTTGGGATCTTTGCATTCTCCGTTTCATCGACACTGCCGCAGCAAAGTACTCCAGGATAAAATGCGAAGAGCTCTTCTGCTGTATTAACAGCATACCATCTGATTGAAGATGAGTTATCGCATGTCATCGCCAGTGTGCCGAGAAGGATTCGGATTCTCGTGACGAGCAAATTAAACGAGCTCGAAAACACGAAGAATCAATGCATAATTCCTCAGGTTGAACAGCCGAAGATCTGTTGCGTTCATGTAGTTCCAGTCCAAAGATTTCTGGCGTTATAGCTTCTTGTGTCGCCTTGATATATATGAATACGTTTGTGACTGTATAGCGGACTTCTTTTTAGAACCTAGTTTTCTGGCAGACCACGATACCTAGCAAAAGCACAGGACTTCTGAGACCGACTGACGCCGCTATTGACACAATTCGAATGATGAAAACACAAATCGAACGCGAAAAGGAGTACATGATCGTCGAACGTTTGGTCTCATCTCCTTGAATTTCCAGTTTGGGATCTTTGCATTCCTCGTTTCATCAACACTACCGCAGCAAAGGATTCCAGGATAAAATGCGAAGAGCTCTTCCGCTGCACCAACAGCATAACATCTGATTGAAGGTTCGTTATCGCATGTCATCGCCAGTGTGCCGCGAAGGATTCGGATTCTCGTGACGAGCAAATTAAACGAGCTCGAAAACACGAAGAATCAATGCATAATTCATCAGGTTGCAAAGCCGAAGATCTGTTGCGTTCATGTAGTTGCAGTCCAAAGATTTCTGGCGTTATAGCTTCTTGTATCGCCTTGCAATGTATGAATACGTTTGTGACTGTATAGCGGACTTCTTTTTAGAACCTAGTTCTCTGGCAGACCACGATACCTAGCAAAAGCACAGGACTTCTGAGACCGACTGACGCCGCTATTGACACAATTCGAATGATGAAAACACAAATCGAACGCGAAAAGGAGTACATGGTCGTCGAACGTTTGGTCTCATCTCCATGAATTTCCAGTTTGGGATCTTTGCATTCTCCGTTTCATCGACACTGCCGCAGCAAAGGACTCCAGGATAAAATGCGAAGAGCTCTTCTGCTGTATTAACAGCATACCATCTGATTGAAGATGAGTTATCGCTTGTCATCGCCAGTGTGCCGAGAAGGATTCCGATTCTCGTGACGAGGATATTAAATGAGCTCGAAAACACGAAGAATCAATGCATAATTCCTCAGGTTGAACAGCCGCAGATCTGTTGCGTTCATGTAGTTCCAGTCCAAAGATTTCTGGCGTTATAGCTTCTTGTGTCGCCTTGATATATATGAATACGTTTGTGACTGTATAGCGGACTTCTTTTCGGCAACTAGTTCTCTGGCATGCCACGATACCTAGCGAAGGCACAGGAATTGTGAAGACCGACTGACGCCGCTATTGACACACTTCAAATGATGAAAACACAAATCGAACCCGAAAAGGAGTACATGGTCGTCGAACGTTTGGTCTCATCTCCATGAATTTCCAGTTTGGGATCTTTGCATTCCCCTTTTCATCGACACTGCCGCAGCAAAGGATTCCAGGATAAAATGCGAAGAGCTCTTCCGCTGCACCAACACCATAACATCTGATTGAAGGTTCGTTATCGCATGTCATCGCCAGTGTGCCGAGAAGGATTGGGATTCTCGTGACGAGCAAATTAAACGAGCTCGAAAACACGAATAATCAATGCATATTTCCTCAGCTTGAGCAGCCGAAGATCTGTTGCGTTCATGTAGTTCCAGTCCAAAGATTTCTCGCGTTATAGCTTCTTGTGTCGCCTTGATATATATGAATATGTTTGTGACTGTATAGCGGACTTCTTTTCAGAACCTAGTTCTCTGGCAGACCACGAAACCTAGCAAAAGCACAGGACTTCTGAGACCGACTGACGCCGCTATTGACACAATTCGAATGATGAAAACACAAATCGAACGCGAAAAGGAGTACATGGTCGTCGAACGTTTGGTCTCATCTCCATGAATTTCCAGTTTGGGATCTTTGCATTCTCCGTTTCATCGACACTGCCGCAGCAAAGTACTCCAGGATAAAATGCGAAGAGCTCTTCTGCTGTATTAACAGCATACCATCTGATTGAAGATGAGTTATCGCATGTCATCGCCAGTGTGCCGAGAAGGATTCGGATTCTCGTGACGAGCAAATTAAACGAGCTCGAAAACACGAAGAATCAATGCATAATTCCTCAGGTTGAACAGCCGAAGATCTGTTGCGTTCATGTAGTTCCAGTCCAAAGATTTCTGGCGTTATAGCTTCTTGTGTCGCCTTGATATATATGAATACGTTTGTGACTGTATAGCGGACTTCTTTTTAGAACCTAGTTCTCTGGCAGACCACGATACCTAGCAAAAGCACAGGACTTCTGAGACCGACTGACGCCGCTATTGACACAATTCGAATGATGAAAACACAAATCGAACGCGAAAAGGAGTACATGATCGCCGAACGTTTGATCTCATGTCCTTGAATTTCCAGTTTGGGATCTTTGCATTCCTCGTTTCATCAACACTGCCGCAGCAAAGGATTCCAGGATAAAATGCGAAGAGCTCTTCCGCTGCACCAACAGCATAACATCTGATTGAAGGTTCGTTATCGCATGTCATCGCCAGTGTGCCGCGAAGGATTCGGATTCTCGTGACGAGCAAATTAAACGAGCTCGAAAACACGAAGAATCAATGCATAATTCATCAGGTTGCAAAGCCGAAGATCTGTTGCGTTCATGTAGTTCCAGTCAAAAGATTTCTGGCGTTATAGCTTCTTGTATCGCCTTGCAATGTATGAATACGTTTGTGACTGTATAGCGGACTTCTTTTTAGAACCTAGTTCTCTGGCAGACCACGATACCTAGCAAAAGCACAGGACTTCTGAGACCGACTGACGCCGCTATTGACACAATTCGAATGATGAAAACACAAATCGAACGCGAAAAGGAGTACATGGTCGTCGAACGTTTGGTCTCATCTCCATGAATTTCCAGTTTGGGATCTTTGCATTCTCCGTTTCATCGACACTGCCGCAGCAAAGGACTCCAGTATAAAATGCGAAGAGCTCTTCTGCTGTATTAACAGCATACCATCTGATTGAAGATGAGTTATCGCATGTCATCGCCAGTGTGCCGAGAAGGATTCGGATTCTCGTGACGAGCAAATTAAACGAGCTCGAAAACACGAAGAATCAATGCATAATTCCTCAGGTTGAACAGCCGAAGATCTGTTGCGTTCATGTAGTTCCAGTCCAAAGATTTCTGGCGTTATAGCTTCTTGTGTCGCCTTGATATATATGAATACGTTTGTGACTGTATAGCGGACTTCTTTTTAGAACCTAGTTCTCTGGCAGACCACGATACCTAGCAAAAGCACAGGACTTCTGAGACCGACTGACGCCGCTATTGACACAATTCGAATGATGAAAACACAAATCGAACGCGAAAAGGAGTACATGATCGTCGAACGTTTGGTCTCATCTCCTTGAATTTCCAGTTTGGGATCTTTGCATTCCTCGTTTCATCGACACTGCCGCAGCAAAGGACTCCAGGATAAAATGCGAAGAGCTCTTCTGCTGTATTAACAGCATACCATCTGATTGAAGATGAGTTATCGCTTGTCATCGCCAGTGTGCCGAGAAGGATTCGGATTCTCGTGACGAGGATATTAAATGAGCTCGAAAACACGAAGAATCAATGCATAATTCCTCAGGTTGAACAGCCGCAGATCTGTTGCGTTCATGTAGTTCCAGTCCAAAGATTTCTGGCGTTATAGCTTCTTGTGTCGCCTTGATATATATGAATACGTTTGTGACTGTATAGCGGACTTCTTTTCGGCAACTAGTTCTCTGGCATGCCACGATACCTAGCGAAGGCACAGGAATTGTGAAGACCGACTGACGCCGCTATTGACACACTTCAAATGATGAAAACACAAATCGAACCCGAAAAGGAGTACATGGTCGTCGAACGTTTGGTCTCATCTCCATGAATTTCCAGTTTGGGATCTTTGCATTCCCCTTTTCATCGACACTGCCGCAGCAAAGGATTCCAGGATAAAATGCGAAGAGCTCTTCCGCTGCACCAACACCATAACATCTGATTGAAGGTTCGTTATCGCATGTCATCGCCAGTGTGCCGAGAAGGATTGGGATTCTCGTGACGAGCAAATTAAACGAGCTCGAAAACACGAATAATCAATGCATATTTCCTCAGCTTGAGCAGCCGAAGATCTGTTGCGTTCATGTAGTTCCAGTCCAAAGATTTCTCGCGTTATAGCTTCTTGTGTCGCCTTGATATATATGAATATGTTTGTGACTGTATAGCGGACTTCTTTTCAGAACCTAGTTCTCTGGCAGACCACGAAACCTAGCAAAAGCACAGGACTTCTGAGACCGACTGACGCCGCTATTGACACAATTCGAATGATGAAAACACAAATCGAACGCGAAAAGGAGTACATGGTCGTCGAACGTTTGGTCTCATCTCCATGAATTTCCAGTTTGGGATCTTTGCATTCTCCGTTTCATCGACACTGCCGCAGCAAACTACTTCAGGATAAAATGCGAAGAGCTCTTCTGCTGTATTAACAGCATACCATCTGATTGAAGATGAGTTATCGCATGTCATCGCCAGTGTGCCGAGAAGGATTCGGATTCTCGTGACGAGCAAATTAAACGAGCTCGAAAACACGAAGAATCAATGCATAATTCCTCAGGTTGAACAGCCGAAGATCTGTTGCGTTCATGTAGTTCCAGTCCAAAGATTTCTGGCGTTATAGCTTCTTGTGTCGCCTTGATATATATGAATACGTTTGTGACTGTATAGCGGACTTCTTTTTAGAACCTAGTTCTCTGGCAGACCACGATACCTAGCAAAAGCACAGGACTTCTGAGACCGACTGACGCCGCTATTGACACAATTCGAATGATGAAAACACAAATCGAACGCGAAAAGGAGTACATGATCGCCGAACGTTTGATCTCATGTCCTTGAATTTCCAGTTTGGGATCTTTGCATTCCTCGTTTCATCAACACTGCCGCAGCAAAGGATTCCAGGATAAAATGCGAAGAGCTCTTCCGCTGCACCAACAGCATAACATCTGATTGAAGGTTCGTTATCGCATGTCATCGCCAGTGTGCCGCGAAGGATTCGGATTCTCGTGACGAGCAAATTAAACGAGCTCGAAAACACGAAGAATCAATGCATAATTCATCAGGTTGCAAAGCCGAAGATCTGTTGCGTTCATGTAGTTCCAGTCAAAAGATTTCTGGCGTTATAGCTTCTTGTATCGCCTTGCAATGTATGAATACGTTTGTGACTGTATAGCGGACTTCTTTTTAGAACCTAGTTCTCTGGCAGACCACGATACCTAGCAAAAGCACAGGACTTCTGAGACCGACTGACGCCGCTATTGACACAATTCGAATGATGAAAACACAAATCGAACGCGAAAAGGAGTACATGGTCGTCGAACGTTTGGTCTCATCTCCATGAATTTCCAGTTTGGGATCTTTGCATTCTCCGTTTCATCGACACTGCCGCAGCAAAGGACTCCAGTATAAAATGCGAAGAGCTCTTCTGCTGTATTAACAGCATACCATCTGATTGAAGATGAGTTATCGCATGTCATCGCCAGTGTGCCGAGAAGGATTCGGATTCTCGTGACGAGCAAATTAAACGAGCTCGAAAACACGAAGAATCAATGCATAATTCCTCAGGTTGAACAGCCGAAGATCTGTTGCGTTCATGTAGTTCCAGTCCAAAGATTTCTGGCGTTATAGCTTCTTGTGTCGCCTTGATATATATGAATACGTTTGTGACTGTATAGCGGACTTCTTTTCGGCAACTAGTTCTCTGGCATGCCACGATACCTAGCGAAGGCACAGGAATTGTGAAGACCGACTGACGCCGCTATTGACACACTTCAAATGATGAAAACACAAATCGAACCCGAAAAGGAGTACATGGTCGTCGAACGTTTGGTCTCATCTCCATGAATTTCCAGTTTGGGATCTTTGCATTCCCCTTTTCATCGACACTGCCGCAGCAAAGGATTCCAGGATAAAATGCGAAGAGCTCTTCCGCTGCACCAACACCATAACATCTGATTGAAGGTTCGTTATCGCATGTCATCGCCAGTGTGCCGAGAAGGATTGGGATTCTCGTGACGAGCAAATTAAACGAGCTCGAAAACACGAATAATCAATGCATATTTCCTCAGCTTGAGCAGCCGAAGATCTGTTGCGTTCATGTAGTTCCAGTCCAAAGATTTCTCGCGTTATAGCTTCTTGTGTCGCCTTGATATATATCAATATGTTTGTGACTGTATAGCGGACTTCTTTTCAGAACCTAGTTCTCTGGCAGACCACGAAACCTAGCAAAAGCACAGGACTTCTGAGACCGACTGACGCCGCTATTGACACAATTCGAATGATGAAAACACAAATCGAACGCGAAAAGGAGTACATGGTCGTCGAACGTTTGGTCTCATCTCCATGAATTTCCAGTTTGGGATCTTTGCATTCTCCGTTTCATCGACACTGCCGCAGCAAAGTACTCCAGGATAAAATGCGAAGAGCTCTTCTGCTGTATTAACAGCATACCATCTGATTGAAGATGAGTTATCGCATGTCATCGCCAGTGTGCCGAGAAGGATTCGGATTCTCGTGACGAGCAAATTAAACGAGCTCGAAAACACGAAGAATCAATGCATAATTCCTCAGGTTGAACATCTGAATATCTGTTGCGTTCATGTAGTTCCAGTCCAAAGATTTCTGGCGTTATAGCTTCTTGTGTCGCCTTGATATATATGAATACGTTTGTGACTGTATAGCGGACTTCTTTTTAGAACCTAGTTTTCTGGCAGACCACGATACCTAGCAAAAGCACAGGACTTCTGAGACCGACTGACGCCGCTATTGACACAATTCGAATGATGAAAACACAAATCGAACGCGAAAAGGAGTACATGATCGTCGAACGTTTGGTCTCATCTCCTTGAATTTCCAGTTTGGGATCTTTGCATTCCTCGTTTCATCAACACTACCGCAGCAAAGGATTCCAGGATAAAATGCGAAGAGCTCTTCCGCTGCACCAACAGCATAACATCTGATTGAAGGTTCGTTATCGCATGTCATCGCCAGTGTGCCGCGAAGGATTCGGATTCTCGTGACGAGCAAATTAAACGAGCTCGAAAACACGAAGAATCAATGCATAATTCATCAGGTTGCAAAGCCGAAGATCTGTTGCGTTCATGTAGTTCCAGTCCAAAGATTTCTGGCGTTATAGCTTCTTGTATCGCCTTGCAATGTATGAATACGTTTGTGACTGTATAGCGGACTTCTTTTTAGAACCTAGTTCTCTGGCAGACCACGATACCTAGCAAAAGCACAGGACTTCTGAGACCGACTGACGCCGCTATTGACACAATTCGAATGATGAAAACACAAATCGAACGCGAAAAGGAGTACATGGTCGTCGAACGTTTGGTCTCATCTCCATGAATTTCCAGTTTGGGATCTTTGCATTCTCCGTTTCATCGACACTGCCGCAGCAAAGGACTCCAGGATAAAATGCGAAGAGCTCTTCTGCTGTATTAACAGCATACCATCTGATTGAAGATGAGTTATCGCTTGTCATCGCCAGTGTGCCGAGAAGGATTCCGATTCTCGTGACGAGGATATTAAATGAGCTCGAAAACACGAAGAATCAATGCATAATTCCTCAGGTTGAACAGCCGCAGATCTGTTGCGTTCATGTAGTTCCAGTCCAAAGATTTCTGGCGTTATAGCTTCTTGTGTCGCCTTGATATATATGAATACGTTTGTGACTGTATAGCGGACTTCTTTTCGGCAACTAGTTCTCTGGCATGCCACGATACCTAGCGAAGGCACAGGAATTGTGAAGACCGACTGACGCCGCTATTGACACACTTCAAATGATGAAAACACAAATCGAACCCGAAAAGGAGTACATGGTCGTCGAACGTTTGGTCTCATCTCCATGAATTTCCAGTTTGGGATCTTTGCATTCCCCTTTTCATCGACACTGCCGCAGCAAAGGATTCCAGGATAAAATGCGAAGAGCTCTTCCGCTGCACCAACACCATAACATCTGATTGAAGGTTCGTTATCGCATGTCATCGCCAGTGTGCCGAGAAGGATTGGGATTCTCGTGACGAGCAAATTAAACGAGCTCGAAAACACGAATAATCAATGCATATTTCCTCAGCTTGAGCAGCCGAAGATCTGTTGCGTTCATGTAGTTCCAGTCCAAAGATTTCTCGCGTTATAGCTTCTTGTGTCGCCTTGATATATATGAATATGTTTGTGACTGTATAGCGGACTTCTTTTCAGAACCTAGTTCTCTGGCAGACCACGAAACCTAGCAAAAGCACAGGACTTCTGAGACCGACTGACGCCGCTATTGACACAATTCGAATGATGAAAACACAAATCGAACGCGAAAAGGAGTACATGGTCGTCGAACGTTTGGTCTCATCTCCATGAATTTCCAGTTTGGGATCTTTGCATTCTCCGTTTCATCGACACTGCCGCAGCAAAGTACTCCAGGATAAAATGCGAAGAGCTCTTCTGCTGTATTAACAGCATACCATCTGATTGAAGATGAGTTATCGCATGTCATCGCCAGTGTGCCGAGAAGGATTCGGATTCTCGTGACGAGCAAATTAAACGAGCTCGAAAACACGAAGAATCAATGCATAATTCCTCAGGTTGAACAGCCGAAGATCTGTTGCGTTCATGTAGTTCCAGTCCAAAGATTTCTGGCGTTATAGCTTCTTGTGTCGCCTTGATATATATGAATACGTTTGTGACTGTATAGCGGACTTCTTTTTAGAACCTAGTTCTCTGGCAGACCACGATACCTAGCAAAAGCACAGGACTTCTGAGACCGACTGACGCCGCTATTGACACAATTCGAATGATGAAAACACAAATCGAACGCGAAAAGGAGTACATGATCGCCGAACGTTTGATCTCATGTCCTTGAATTT
This sequence comes from Amblyomma maculatum, assembly GCF_055883805.1. Classification (NCBI taxonomy): domain Eukaryota; kingdom Metazoa; phylum Arthropoda; class Arachnida; order Ixodida; family Ixodidae; genus Amblyomma; species Amblyomma maculatum. The sequence continues at coordinate 133,139,855 of NC_139348.1, forward strand.
CCAGTTTGGGATCTTTGCATTCCTCGTTTCATCAACACTGCCGCAGCAAAGGATTCCAGGATAAAATGCGAAGAGCTCTTCCGCTGCACCAACAGCATAACATCTGATTGAAGGTTCGTTATCGCATGTCATCGCCAGTGTGCCGCGAAGGATTCGGATTCTCGTGACGAGCAAATTAAACGAGCTCGAAAACACGAAGAATCAATGCATAATTCATCAGGTTGCAAAGCCGAAGATCTGTTGCGTTCATGTAGTTCCAGTCAAAAGATTTCTGGCGTTATAGCTTCTTGTATCGCCTTGCAATGTATGAATACGTTTGTGACTGTATAGCGGACTTCTTTTTAGAACCTAGTTCTCTGGCAGACCACGATACCTAGCAAAAGCACAGGACTTCTGAGACCGACTGACGCCGCTATTGACACAATTCGAATGATGAAAACACAAATCGAACGCGAAAAGGAGTACATGGTCGTCGAACGTTTGGTCTCATCTCCATGAATTTCCAGTTTGGGATCTTTGCATTCTCCGTTTCATCGACACTGCCGCAGCAAAGGACTCCAGTATAAAATGCGAAGAGCTCTTCTGCTGTATTAACAGCATACCATCTGATTGAAGATGAGTTATCGCATGTCATCGCCAGTGTGCCGAGAAGGATTCGGATTCTCGTGACGAGCAAATTAAACGAGCTCGAAAACACGAAGAATCAATGCATAATTCCTCAGGTTGAACAGCCGAAGATCTGTTGCGTTCATGTAGTTCCAGTCCAAAGATTTCTGGCGTTATAGCTTCTTGTGTCGCCTTGATATATATGAATACGTTTGTGACTGTATAGCGGACTTCTTTTTAGAACCTAGTTCTCTGGCAGACCACGATACCTAGCAAAAGCACAGGACTTCTGAGACCGACTGACGCCGCTATTGACACAATTCGAATGATGAAAACACAAATCGAACGCGAAAAGGAGTACATGATCGTCGAACGTTTGGTCTCATCTCCTTGAATTTCCAGTTTGGGATCTTTGCATTCCTCGTTTCATCGACACTGCCGCAGCAAAGGACTCCAGGATAAAATGCGAAGAGCTCTTCTGCTGTATTAACAGCATACCATCTGATTGAAGATGAGTTATCGCTTGTCATCGCCAGTGTGCCGAGAAGGATTCGGATTCTCGTGACGAGGATATTAAATGAGCTCGAAAACACGAAGAATCAATGCATAATTCCTCAGGTTGAACAGCCGCAGATCTGTTGCGTTCATGTAGTTCCAGTCCAAAGATTTCTGGCGTTATAGCTTCTTGTGTCGCCTTGATATATATGAATACGTTTGTGACTGTATAGCGGACTTCTTTTCGGCAACTAGTTCTCTGGCATGCCACGATACCTAGCGAAGGCACAGGAATTGTGAAGACCGACTGACGCCGCTATTGACACACTTCAAATGATGAAAACACAAATCGAACCCGAAAAGGAGTACATGGTCGTCGAACGTTTGGTCTCATCTCCATGAATTTCCAGTTTGGGATCTTTGCATTCCCCTTTTCATCGACACTGCCGCAGCAAAGGATTCCAGGATAAAATGCGAAGAGCTCTTCCGCTGCACCAACACCATAACATCTGATTGAAGGTTCGTTATCGCATGTCATCGCCAGTGTGCCGAGAAGGATTGGGATTCTCGTGACGAGCAAATTAAACGAGCTCGAAAACACGAATAATCAATGCATATTTCCTCAGCTTGAGCAGCCGAAGATCTGTTGCGTTCATGTAGTTCCAGTCCAAAGATTTCTCGCGTTATAGCTTCTTGTGTCGCCTTGATATATATGAATATGTTTGTGACTGTATAGCGGACTTCTTTTCAGAACCTAGTTCTCTGGCAGACCACGAAACCTAGCAAAAGCACAGGACTTCTGAGACCGACTGACGCCGCTATTGACACAATTCGAATGATGAAAACACAAATCGAACGCGAAAAGGAGTACATGGTCGTCGAACGTTTGGTCTCATCTCCATGAATTTCCAGTTTGGGATCTTTGCATTCTCCGTTTCATCGACACTGCCGCAGCAAACTACTTCAGGATAAAATGCGAAGAGCTCTTCTGCTGTATTAACAGCATACCATCTGATTGAAGATGAGTTATCGCATGTCATCGCCAGTGTGCCGAGAAGGATTCGGATTCTCGTGACGAGCAAATTAAACGAGCTCGAAAACACGAAGAATCAATGCATAATTCCTCAGGTTGAACAGCCGAAGATCTGTTGCGTTCATGTAGTTCCAGTCCAAAGATTTCTGGCGTTATAGCTTCTTGTGTCGCCTTGATATATATGAATACGTTTGTGACTGTATAGCGGACTTCTTTTTAGAACCTAGTTCTCTGGCAGACCACGATACCTAGCAAAAGCACAGGACTTCTGAGACCGACTGACGCCGCTATTGACACAATTCGAATGATGAAAACACAAATCGAACGCGAAAAGGAGTACATGATCGCCGAACGTTTGATCTCATGTCCTTGAATTTCCAGTTTGGGATCTTTGCATTCCTCGTTTCATCAACACTGCCGCAGCAAAGGATTCCAGGATAAAATGCGAAGAGCTCTTCCGCTGCACCAACAGCATAACATCTGATTGAAGGTTCGTTATCGCATGTCATCGCCAGTGTGCCGCGAAGGATTCGGATTCTCGTGACGAGCAAATTAAACGAGCTCGAAAACACGAAGAATCAATGCATAATTCATCAGGTTGCAAAGCCGAAGATCTGTTGCGTTCATGTAGTTCCAGTCAAAAGATTTCTGGCGTTATAGCTTCTTGTATCGCCTTGCAATGTATGAATACGTTTGTGACTGTATAGCGGACTTCTTTTTAGAACCTAGTTCTCTGGCAGACCACGATACCTAGCAAAAGCACAGGACTTCTGAGACCGACTGACGCCGCTATTGACACAATTCGAATGATGAAAACACAAATCGAACGCGAAAAGGAGTACATGATCGTCGAACGTTTGGTCTCATCTCCTTGAATTTCCAGCTTGGGATCTTTGCATTCCTCGTTTCATCAACACTACCGCAGCAAAGGATTCCAGGATAAAATGCGAAGAGCTCTTCCGCTGCACCAACAGCATAACATCTGATTGAAGGTTCGTTATCGCATGTCATCGCCAGTGTGCCGCGAAGGATTCGGATTCTCGTGACGAGCAAATTAAACGAGCTCGAAAACACGAAGAATCAATGCATAATTCATCAGGTTGCAAAGCCGAAGATCTGTTGCGTTCATGTAGTTCCAGTCCAAAGATTTCTGGCGTTATAGCTTCTTGTATCGCCTTGCAATGTATGAATACGTTTGTGACTGTATAGCGGACTTCTTTTTAGAACCTAGTTCTCTGGCAGACCACGATACCTAGCAAAAGCACAGGACTTCTGAGACCGACTGACGCCGCTATTGACACAATTCGAATGATGAAAACACAAATCGAACGCGAAAAGGAGTACATGGTCGTCGAACGTTTGGTCTCATCTCCATGAATTTCCAGTTTGGGATCTTTGCATTCTCCGTTTCATCGACACTGCCGCAGCAAAGGACTCCAGGATAAAATGCGAAGAGCTCTTCTGCTGTATTAACAGCATACCATCTGATTGAAGATGAGTTATCGCTTGTCATCGCCAGTGTGCCGAGAAGGATTCCGATTCTCGTGACGAGGATATTAAATGAGCTCGAAAACACGAAGAATCAATGCATAATTCCTCAGGTTGAACAGCCGCAGATCTGTTGCGTTCATGTAGTTCCAGTCCAAAGATTTCTGGCGTTATAGCTTCTTGTGTCGCCTTGATATATATGAATACGTTTGTGACTGTATAGCGGACTTCTTTTCGGCAACTAGTTCTCTGGCATGCCACGATACCTAGCGAAGGCACAGGAATTGTGAAGACCGACTGACGCCGCTATTGACACACTTCAAATGATGAAAACACAAATCGAACCCGAAAAGGAGTACATGGTCGTCGAACGTTTGGTCTCATCTCCATGAATTTCCAGTTTGGGATCTTTGCATTCCCCTTTTCATCGACACTGCCGCAGCAAAGGATTCCAGGATAAAATGCGAAGAGCTCTTCCGCTGCACCAACACCATAACATCTGATTGAAGGTTCGTTATCGCATGTCATCGCCAGTGTGCCGAGAAGGATTGGGATTCTCGTGACGAGCAAATTAAACGAGCTCGAAAACACGAATAATCAATGCATATTTCCTCAGCTTGAGCAGCCGAAGATCTGTTGCGTTCATGTAGTTCCAGTCCAAAGATTTCTCGCGTTATAGCTTCTTGTGTCGCCTTGATATATATGAATATGTTTGTGACTGTATAGCGGACTTCTTTTCAGAACCTAGTTCTCTGGCAGACCACGAAACCTAGCAAAAGCACAGGACTTCTGAGACCGACTGACGCCGCTATTGACACAATTCGAATGATGAAAACACAAATCGAACGCGAAAAGGAGTACATGGTCGTCGAACGTTTGGTCTCATCTCCATGAATTTCCAGTTTGGGATCTTTGCATTCTCCGTTTCATCGACACTGCCGCAGCAAAGTACTCCAGGATAAAATGCGAAGAGCTCTTCTGCTGTATTAACAGCATACCATCTGATTGAAGATGAGTTATCGCATGTCATCGCCAGTGTGCCGAGAAGGATTCGGATTCTCGTGACGAGCAAATTAAACGAGCTCGAAAACACGAAGAATCAATGCATAATTCCTCAGGTTGAACAGCCGAAGATCTGTTGCGTTCATGTAGTTCCAGTCCAAAGATTTCTGGCGTTATAGCTTCTTGTGTCGCCTTGATATATATGAATACGTTTGTGACTGTATAGCGGACTTCTTTTTAGAACCTAGTTCTCTGGCAGACCACGATACCTAGCAAAAGCACAGGACTTCTGAGACCGACTGACGCCGCTATTGACACAATTCGAATGATGAAAACACAAATCGAACGCGAAAAGGAGTACATGATCGCCGAACGTTTGATCTCATGTCCTTGAATTTCCAGTTTGGGATCTTTGCATTCCTCGTTTCATCAACACTGCCGCAGCAAAGGATTCCAGGATAAAATGCGAAGAGCTCTTCCGCTGCACCAACAGCATAACATCTGATTGAAGGTTCGTTATCGCATGTCATCGCCAGTGTGCCGCGAAGGATTCGGATTCTCGTGACGAGCAAATTAAACGAGCTCGAAAACACGAAGAATCAATGCATAATTCATCAGGTTGCAAAGCCGAAGATCTGTTGCGTTCATGTAGTTCCAGTCAAAAGATTTCTGGCGTTATAGCTTCTTGTATCGCCTTGCAATGTATGAATACGTTTGTGACTGTATAGCGGACTTCTTTTTAGAACCTAGTTCTCTGGCAGACCACGATACCTAGCAAAAGCACAGGACTTCTGAGACCGACTGACGCCGCTATTGACACAATTCGAATGATGAAAACACAAATCGAACGCGAAAAGGAGTACATGGTCGTCGAACGTTTGGTCTCATCTCCATGAATTTCCAGTTTGGGATCTTTGCATTCTCCGTTTCATCGACACTGCCGCAGCAAAGGACTCCAGTATAAAATGCGAAGAGCTCTTCTGCTGTATTAACAGCATACCATCTGATTGAAGATGAGTTATCGCATGTCATCGCCAGTGTGCCGAGAAGGATTCGGATTCTCGTGACGAGCAAATTAAACGAGCTCGAAAACACGAAGAATCAATGCATAATTCCTCAGGTTGAACAGCCGAAGATCTGTTGCGTTCATGTAGTTCCAGTCCAAAGATTTCTGGCGTTATAGCTTCTTGTGTCGCCTTGATATATATGAATACGTTTGTGACTGTATAGCGGACTTCTTTTTAGAACCTAGTTCTCTGGCAGACCACGATACCTAGCAAAAGCACAGGACTTCTGAGACCGACTGACGCCGCTATTGACACAATTCGAATGATGAAAACACAAATCGAACGCGAAAAGGAGTACATGATCGTCGAACGTTTGGTCTCATCTCCTTGAATTTCCAGTTTGGGATCTTTGCATTCCTCGTTTCATCGACACTGCCGCAGCAAAGGACTCCAGGATAAAATGCGAAGAGCTCTTCTGCTGTATTAACAGCATACCATCTGATTGAAGATGAGTTATCGCTTGTCATCGCCAGTGTGCCGAGAAGGATTCGGATTCTCGTGACGAGGATATTAAATGAGCTCGAAAACACGAAGAATCAATGCATAATTCCTCAGGTTGAACAGCCGCAGATCTGTTGCGTTCATGTAGTTCCAGTCCAAAGATTTCTGGCGTTATAGCTTCTTGTGTCGCCTTGATATATATGAATACGTTTGTGACTGTATAGCGGACTTCTTTTCGGCAACTAGTTCTCTGGCATGCCACGATACCTAGCGAAGGCACAGGAATTGTGAAGACCGACTGACGCCGCTATTGACACACTTCAAATGATGAAAACACAAATCGAACCCGAAAAGGAGTACATGGTCGTCGAACGTTTGGTCTCATCTCCATGAATTTCCAGTTTGGGATCTTTGCATTCCCCTTTTCATCGACACTGCCGCAGCAAAGGATTCCAGGATAAAATGCGAAGAGCTCTTCCGCTGCACCAACACCATAACATCTGATTGAAGGTTCGTTATCGCATGTCATCGCCAGTGTGCCGAGAAGGATTGGGATTCTCGTGACGAGCAAATTAAACGAGCTCGAAAACACGAATAATCAATGCATATTTCCTCAGCTTGAGCAGCCGAAGATCTGTTGCGTTCATGTAGTTCCAGTCCAAAGATTTCTCGCGTTATAGCTTCTTGTGTCGCCTTGATATATATGAATATGTTTGTGACTGTATAGCGGACTTCTTTTCAGAACCTAGTTCTCTGGCAGACCACGAAACCTAGCAAAAGCACAGGACTTCTGAGACCGACTGACGCCGCTATTGACACAATTCGAATGATGAAAACACAAATCGAACGCGAAAAGGAGTACATGGTCGTCGAACGTTTGGTCTCATCTCCATGAATTTCCAGTTTGGGATCTTTGCATTCTCCGTTTCATCGACACTGCCGCAGCAAACTACTTCAGGATAAAATGCGAAGAGCTCTTCTGCTGTATTAACAGCATACCATCTGATTGAAGATGAGTTATCGCATGTCATCGCCAGTGTGCCGAGAAGGATTCGGATTCTCGTGACGAGCAAATTAAACGAGCTCGAAAACACGAAGAATCAATGCATAATTCCTCAGGTTGAACAGCCGAAGATCTGTTGCGTTCATGTAGTTCCAGTCCAAAGATTTCTGGCGTTATAGCTTCTTGTGTCGCCTTGATATATATGAATACGTTTGTGACTGTATAGCGGACTTCTTTTTAGAACCTAGTTCTCTGGCAGACCACGATACCTAGCAAAAGCACAGGACTTCTGAGACCGACTGACGCCGCTATTGACACAATTCGAATGATGAAAACACAAATCGAACGCGAAAAGGAGTACATGATCGCCGAACGTTTGATCTCATGTCCTTGAATTTCCAGTTTGGGATCTTTGCATTCCTCGTTTCATCAACACTGCCGCAGCAAAGGATTCCAGGATAAAATGCGAAGAGCTCTTCCGCTGCACCAACAGCATAACATCTGATTGAAGGTTCGTTATCGCATGTCATCGCCAGTGTGCCGCGAAGGATTCGGATTCTCGTGACGAGCAAATTAAACGAGCTCGAAAACACGAAGAATCAATGCATAATTCATCAGGTTGCAAAGCCGAAGATCTGTTGCGTTCATGTAGTTCCAGTCAAAAGATTTCTGGCGTTATAGCTTCTTGTATCGCCTTGCAATGTATGAATACGTTTGTGACTGTATAGCGGACTTCTTTTTAGAACCTAGTTCTCTGGCAGACCACGATACCTAGCAAAAGCACAGGACTTCTGAGACCGACTGACGCCGCTATTGACACAATTCGAATGATGAAAACACAAATCGAACGCGAAAAGGAGTACATGGTCGTCGAACGTTTGGTCTCATCTCCATGAATTTCCAGTTTGGGATCTTTGCATTCTCCGTTTCATCGACACTGCCGCAGCAAAGGACTCCAGTATAAAATGCGAAGAGCTCTTCTGCTGTATTAACAGCATACCATCTGATTGAAGATGAGTTATCGCATGTCATCGCCAGTGTGCCGAGAAGGATTCGGATTCTCGTGACGAGCAAATTAAACGAGCTCGAAAACACGAAGAATCAATGCATAATTCCTCAGGTTGAACAGCCGAAGATCTGTTGCGTTCATGTAGTTCCAGTCCAAAGATTTCTGGCGTTATAGCTTCTTGTGTCGCCTTGATATATATGAATACGTTTGTGACTGTATAGCGGACTTCTTTTTAGAACCTAGTTCTCTGGCAGACCACGATACCTAGCAAAAGCACAGGACTTCTGAGACCGACTGACGCCGCTATTGACACAATTCGAATGATGAAAACACAAATCGAACGCGAAAAGGAGTACATGATCGTCGAACGTTTGGTCTCATCTCCTTGAATTTCCAGTTTGGGATCTTTGCATTCCTCGTTTCATCGACACTGCCGCAGCAAAGGATTCCAGGATAAAATGCGAAGAGCTCTTCCGCTGCACCAACAGCATAACATCTGATTGAAGGTTCGTTATCGCATGTCATCGCCAGTGTGCCGAGAAGGATTCGGATTCTCGTGACGAGCAAATTAAACGAGCTCGAAAACACGAAGAATCAATGCATATTTCCTCAGGTTGAACAGCCGAAAATCTGTTGCGTTCATGTAGTTCCAGTCCAAAGATTTCTGGCGTTATAGCGTCTTGTGTCGCCTTGATATATATGAATATGTTTGTGACTGTATAGCGGACTTCTTTTCAGAACCTAGTTCTCTGGCAGACCACGAAACCTAGCAAAAGCACAGGACTTATGAGACCGACTGACGCCGCTATTGACACAATTCGAATGATGAAAACACAAATCGAACGCGAAAAGGAGTACATGGTCGTCGAACGTTTGGTCTCATCTCCATGAATTTCCAGTTTGGGATCTTTGCATTCTCCGTTTCATCGACACTGCCGCAGCAAAGTACTCCAGGATAAAATGCGAAGAGCTCTTCCGCTGCACCAACAGCATACCATCTGATTGAAGATGAGTTATCGCATGTCATCGCCAGTGTGCCGAGAAGGATTCGGATTCTCGTGACGAGCAAATTAAACGAGCTCGAAAAGACGAATAATCAATGCATAATTCCTCAGGTTGAACAGCCGAAGATCTGTTGCGTTCATGTAGTTCCAGTCCAAAGATTTCTGGCGTTATAGCTTCTTGTGTCGCCTTGATATATATGAATACGTTTGTGACTGTATAGCGGACTTCTTTTTAGAACCTAGTTCTCTGGCAGACCACGATACCTAGCAAAAGCACAGGACTTCTGAGACCGACTGACGCCGCTATTGACACAATTCGAATGATGAAAACACAAATCGAACGCGAAAAGGAGTACATGATCGTCGAACGTTTGGTCTCATCTCCTTGAATTTCCAGTTTGGGATCTTTGCATTCCCCGTTTCATCGACACTGCCGCAGCGAAGTACTCCAGGATAAAATGCGAAGAGCTCTTCCGCTGCACCAACAGCATAACATCTGATTGAAGGTTCGTTATCGCATGTCATCGCCAGTGTGCCGAGAAGGATTCGGATTCTCGTGACGAGCAAATTAAACGAGCTCGAAAACACGAAGAATCAATGCATATTTCCTCAGGTTGAACAGCCGAAAATCTGTTGCGTTCATGTAGTTCCAGTCCAAAGATTTCTGGCGTTATAGCTTCTTGTGTTGCCTTGATATATATGAATATGTTTGTGACTGTATAGCGGACTTCTTTTCAGAACCTAGTTCTCTGGTTCAACCGAAGATCTGTTGCATTCATGTAGTTCCAGTCCAAAGATTTCTGGCGTTATAGCTTCTTGTGTCGCCTTGATATATATGAATATGTTTTTGACTGTATAGCGGACTTCTTTTCAGAACCTAGTTCTCTGGCAGACCACGATACCTAGCAAAAGCACAGGACTTCTGAGACCGACTGACGCCGCTATTGACACAATTCGAATGATGAAAACACAAATCGAGCGCGAAAAGGAGTACATGATCGTCGAACGTTTGGTCTCATCTCCATGAATTTCCAGTTTGGGATCTTTGCATTCTCCGTTTCATCGACACTGCCGCAGCAAAATACTCCAGGATAAAATGCGAAGAGCTCTTCTGCTGTATTAACAGCATACCATCTGATTGAAGATGCGTTATTGCATGTCATCTCAGTATGCCGAGAGGTATTCGGATTCTCGTGACGAGGATATTAAATGAGCTCGAAAACACGAAGAATCAATGCATAATTCCTCAGGTTGAACAGCCGCAGATCTGTTGCGTTCATGTAGTTCCAGTCCAAAGATTTCTGGCGTTATAGCTTCTTGTGTCGCCTTGATATATATGAATACGTTTGTGACTGTATAGCGGACTGCTTTTCGGCAACTAGTTCTCTGGCATGCCACGATACCTAGCGAAGGCACAGGAATTGTGAAGACCGACTGACGCCGCTATTGACACACTTCAAATGATGAAAACACAAATCGAACCCGAAAAGGAGTACATGGTCGTCGAACGTTTGGTCTCATCTCCATGAATTTCCAGTTTGGGATCTTTGCATTCCCCTTTTCATCGACACTGCCGCAGCAAAGGATTCCAGGATAAAATGCGAAGAGCTCTTCCGCTGCACCAACACCATAACATCTGATTGAAGGTTCGTTATCGCATGTCATCGCCAGTGTGCCGAGAAGGATTGGGATTCTCGTGACGAGCAAATTAAACGAGCTCGAAAACACGAATAATCAATGCATATTTCCTCAGCTTGAGCAGCCGAAGATCTGTTGCGTTCATGTAGTTCCAGTCCAAAGATTTCTCGCGTTATAGCTTCTTGTGTCGCCTTGATATATATGAATATGTTTGTGACTGTATAGCTGACTTCTTTTCAGAACCTAGTTCTCTGGCAGACCACGAAACCTAGCAAAAGCACAGGACTTCTGAGACCGACTGACGCCGCTATTGACACAATTCGAATGATGAAAACACAAATCGAACGGGAAAAGGAGTACATGGTCGTCGAACGTTTGGTCTCATCTCCATGAATTTCCAGTTTGGGATCTTTGCATTCTCCGTTTCATCGACACTGCCGCAGCGAAGTACTCCAGGATAAAATGCGAAGAGCTCTTCCGCTGCACCAACAGCATAACATCTGATTGAAGGTTCGTTATCGCATGTCATCGCCAGTGTGCCGAGAAGGATTCGGATTCTCGTGACGAGCAAATTAAACGAGCACGAAAACACGAAGAATCAATGCAAAATTCCTCAGGTTGAACAGCCGAAGATCTGTTGCGTTCATGTAGTTCCAGTCCAAAGATTTCTGGCGTTATAGCTTCTTGTGTCGCCTTGATATATATGAATACGTTTGTGACTGTATAGCGGACTTCTTTTTAGAACCTAGTTCTCTGGCAGACCACGATACCTAGCAAAAGCACAGGACTTCTGAGACCGACTGACGCCGCTATTGACACAATTCGAATGATGAAAACACAAATCGAACGCGAAAAGGAGTACATGATCGTCGAACGTTTGGTCTCATCTCCTTGAATTTCCAGTTTGGGATCTTTGCATTCCTCGTTTCATCGACACTGCCGCAGCAAAGGATTCCAGGATAAAATGCGAAGAGCTCTTCCGCTGCACCAACAGCATAACATCTGATTGAAGGTTCGTTATCGCATGTCATCGCCAGTGTGCCGCGAAGGATTCGGATTCTCGTGACGAGCAAATTAAACGAGCTCGAAAACACGAAGAATCAATGCATATTTCCTCAGGTTGAACAGCCGAAGATCTGTTGCGTTCATGTAGTTCCAGTCCAAAGATTTCTGGCGTTATAGCTTCTTGTGTCGCCTTGATATATATGAATACGTTTGTGACTGTATAGCGGACTTCTTTTTAGAACCTAGTTCTCTGGCAGACCACGATACCTAGCAAAAGCACAGGACTTCTAAGACAGACTGACGCCGCTATTGACACAATTCGAATGATGAAAACACAAATCGAACGCGAAAAGGAGTACATGGTCGTCGAACGTTTGGTCTCATCTCCATGAATTTCCAGTTTGGGATCTTTGCATTCTCCGTTTCATCGACACTGCCGCAGCAAAGGACTCCAGGATAAAATGCGAAGAGCTCTTCTGCTGTATTAACAGCATACCATCTGATTGAAGATGAGTTATCGCATGTCATCGCAGGTGTGCCGAGAAGGATTCGGATTCTCGTGACGAGCAAATTAAACGAGCTCGAAAACACGAAGAATCAATGCATATTTCCTCAGGTTGAAAAGCTGAAGATCTATTGCGTTCATGTAGTTCCAGTCCAAAGATTTCTGGCGTTATAGCTTCTTGTGTCGCCTTGATATATATGAATATGTTCGTGACTGTATAGCGGACTTCTTTTCAGAACCTAGTTCTCTAGCAGACCATGATACCTAGCAAAAGCACAGGACATCTGAGACCGACTGACGCCGCTATTGACACAATTCGAATGATGAAAACACAAATCGAGCGCGAAAAGGAGTACATGATCGTCGAACGTTTGGTCTCATCTCCATGAATTTCCAGTTTGGGATCTTTGCATGCTCCGTTTCATCGACACTGCCGCAGCAAAGTACTCCAGGATAAAATGCGAAGAGCTCTTCCGCTGCACCAACAGCATAACATCTGATTGAAGGTTCGTTATCGCATGTCATCGCCAGTGTGCCGAGAAGGATTCGGATTCTCGTGACGAGCAAATTAAACGAGCTCGAAAACACGAAGAATCAATGCATAATTCATCAGGTTGAACAGCCGAAGATCTGTTACGTTCATGTAGTTCCAGTCCAAAGATTTCTGGCGTTATAGCTTCTTGTGTCGCCTTGCAATATATGAATACGTTTGTGACTGTATAGCGGACTTCTTTTCAGAACCTAGTTCTCTGGCAGACCACGATACCTAGAAAAAGCACAGGACATCTGAGACCGACTGACGCCGCTATTGACACACTTCAAATGATGAAAACACAAATCTAGCGCGAAAAGGAGTACATGGTCGTCGAACGTTTGGTCTCATCTCCATGAATTTCCAGTTTGGGATCTTTGCATTCTCCGTTTCATCGACACTGCCGCAGCAAAGGACTCCAGGATAAAATGCGAAGAGCTCTTCTGTTGTATTAACAGCATACCATCTGATTGAAGATGCGTTATCGCATGTCATCGCAGTATGCCCAGAGGTATTCGGATTCTCGTGACGAGCAAATTAAACGAGCTCGAAAACACGAAGAATCAATGCATAATTCATCAGGTTGCAAAGCCGAAGATCTGTTGCGTTCATGTAGTTCCAGTCCAAAGATTTCTGGCGTTATAGCTTCTTGTATCGCCTTGCAATGTATGAATACGTTTGTAACTGTATAGCGGACTTCTTTTTAGAACCTAGTTCTCTGGCAGACCACGATACCTAGCAAAAGCACAGGACCTCTGAGACCGACTGACGCCGCTATTGACACAATTCGAATGATGAAAACACAAATCGAACGCGAAAAGGAGTACATGGTCGTCGAACGTTTGGTCTCATCTCCATAAATTTCCAGTTTGGGATCTTTGCATTCCCCGTTTGATCGACACTGCCGCAGCAAAGGATTCCAGGATAAAATGCGAAGAGCTCTTCCGCTGCACCAACAGCATAACATCTGATTGAAGGTTCGTTATCGCATGTCATCGCCAGTGTGCCGCGAAGTATTCGGATTCTCGTGACGAGCAAATTAAACGAGCTCGAAAACACGAAGAATCAATGCATATTTCCTCAAGTTGAACAGCCGAAGATCTGTTGCGTTCATGTAGTTCCAGTCCAAAGATTTCTGGCGTTATAGCTTCTTGTGTCGCCTTGATATATATGAATACGTTTGTGACTGTATAGCGGACTTCTTTCTAGAACCTAGTTCTCTGGCAGACCACGATACCGAGCAAATGCACAGGACTTCTGAGACCGACTGACGCCGCTATTGACACAATTCGAATTATGAAAACACAAATCGAACGCGAAAAGGAGTACATGGTCGTCGAACGTTTGGTCTCATCTCCTTGAATTTCCAGTTTGGGATCTTTGCATTCCTCGTTTCATCGACACTGCCGCAGCAAAGGATTCCAGGATAAAATGCGAAGAGCTCTTCCGCTGCACCAACAGCATAACATCTGATTGAAGGTTCGTTATCGCATGTCATCGCCAGTGTGCCGCGGATTCGGATTCTCGTGACGAGCAAATTAAACGTGCTCGAAAACACGAAGAATCAATGCATATTTCCTCAGGTTGAACAGCCGAGGATCTGTTGCGTTCATGTAGTTCCAGTCCAAAGATTTCTGGCGTTATAGCTTCTTGTGTCGCCTTGCAATATATGAATACGTTTGTGACTGTATAGCGGACTTCTTTTCAGAACCTAGTTCTCTGGCAGACCACGATACCTAGCAAAAGCACAGGACATCTGAGACCGACTGACGCCGCTATTGACACAATTCGAATGATGAAAACACAAATCGAACGCGAAAAGGAGTACATGGTCGTCGAACGTTTGGTCTCATCTCCATGAATTTCCAGTTTGGGATCTTTGCATTCTCCGTTTCATCGACGCTGCCGCAGCAAAGGACTCCAGGATAAAATGCGAAGAGCTCTTCTGCTGTATTAACAGCATACCATCTGATTGAAGATGCGTTATCGCATGTCATCGCAGTATGCCCAGAGGTATTCGGATTCTCGTGACGAGCAAATTAAACGAGCTCGAAAACACGAAGAATCAATGCATAATTCGTCAGGTTGCAAAGCCGAAGATCTGTTGCGTTCATGTAGTTCCAGTCCAAAGATTTCTGGCGTTATAGCTTCTTGTATCGCCTTGCAATGTATGAATACGTTTGTGACTGTATAGCGGACTTCTTTTTAGAACCTAGTTCTCTGGCAGACCACGATACCTAGCAAAAGCACAGGACTTCTGAGACCGACTGACGCCGCTATTGACACAATTCGAATGATGAAAACACAAATCGAACGCGAAAAGGAGTACATGGTCGTCGAACGTTTGGTCTCATCTCCATGAATTTCCAGTTTGGGATCTTTGCATTCTCCGTTTCATCGACACAGCCGCAGCAAAGGACTCCAGGATAAAATGCGAAGAGCTCTTCTGCTGTATTAACAGCATACCATCTGATTGAAGATGAGTTATCGCATGTCATCGCCAGTGTGCCGAGAAGGATTCGGATTCTCGTGACGAGCAAATTAAACGAGCTCGAAAACACGAAGAATCAATCCATATTTCCTCAGGTTGAACAGCCGAAGATCTGTTGCGTTCATGTAGTTCCAGTCCAAACATTTCTGGCGTTATAGCTTCTTGTGTCGCCTTGATATATATGAATACGTTTGTGACTGTATAGCGGACTTCTTTTTAGAACCTAGTTCTCTGGCAGACCACGATACCTAGCAAAAGCACAGGACTTCTGAGACCGACTGACGCCGCTATTGACACAATTCGAATGATGAAAACACAAATCGAACGCGAAAAGGAGTACATGGTCGTCGAACGTTTGGTCTCATCTCCATGAATTTCCAGTTTGGGATCTTTGCATTCTCCGTTTCATCGACACTGCCGCAGCAAAGGACTCCAGAATAAAATGCGAAGAGCTCTTCTGCTGTATTAACAGCATACCATCTGATTGAAGATGAGTTATCGCATGTCATCGCCAGTGTGCCGAGAAGGATTCGGATTCTCGTGACGAGCAAATTAAACGAGCTCCAAAACACGAAGAATCAATGCATATTTCCTCAGGTTGAAAAGCTGAAGACTTATTGCGTT
This sequence comes from Amblyomma maculatum, assembly GCF_055883805.1. Taxonomy (NCBI): domain Eukaryota; kingdom Metazoa; phylum Arthropoda; class Arachnida; order Ixodida; family Ixodidae; genus Amblyomma; species Amblyomma maculatum. The sequence goes on from NC_139348.1 coordinate 133,155,798, forward strand.
CATGTAGTTCCAGTCCAAAGATTTCTGGCGTTATAGCTTCTTGTGTCGCCTTGATATATATGAATATGTTCGTGACTGTATAGCGGACTTCTTTTCAGAACCTAGTTCTCTGGCAGACCACGATACCTAGCAAAAGCACAGGACTTCTGAGACCGACTGACGCCGCTATTGACACATTTCGAATGATGAAAACACAAATCGAACGCGAAAAGGAGTACATGGTCGTCGAACGTTTGGTCTCATCTCCATGAATTTCCAGTTTGGGATCTTTGCATTCCCCGTTTCATCGACACTGCCGCAGCAAAGGATTCCAGGATAAAATGCGAAGAGCTCTTCCGCTGCACCAACACCATAACATCTGATTGAAGGTTCGTTATCGCATGTCATCGCCAGTGTGCCGAGAAGGATTCGGATTCTCGTGACGAGCAAATTAAACGAGCTCGAAAACACGAAGCATCAATGCATATTTCCTCAGGTTGAACAGCCAAAGATCTGTTGCGTTCATGTAGTTCCAGTCCAAAGATTTCTGGCGTTATAGCGTCTTGTGTCGCCTTGATATATATGAATATGTTTGTGACTGTATAGCGGACTTCTTTTCAGAACCTAGTTCTCTGGGAGACCACGAAACCTAGCAAAAGCACAGGACTTCTGAGACCGACTGACGCCGCTATTGACACAATTCGAATGATGAAAACACAAATCGAACGCGAAAAGGAGTACATGGTCGTCGAACGTTTGGTCTCACCTCCATGAATTTCCAGTTTGGGATCTTTGCATTCTCCGTTTCATCGACACTGCCGCAGCAAAGTGCTCCAGGATAAAATGCGAAGAGCTCTTCCGCTGCACCAACAGCATAACATCTGATTGAAGGTTCGTTATCGCATGTCATCGCCAGTGTGCCGAGAAGGATTCGGATTCTCGTGACGAGCAAATTAAACGAGCTCGAAAACACGAAGAATCAGTGCATAATTCCTCAGGTTGAACAGCCGAAGATCTGTTGCGTTCATGTAGTTCCAGTCCAAAGATTTCTGGCGTTATAGCTTCTTGTGTCGCCTTGCAATATATGAATACGTTTGTGACTGTATAGCGGACTTCTTTTCAGAACCTAGTTCTCTGGCAGACCACAATACCTAGCAAAAGCACAGGACATCTGAGACCGACTGACGCCGCTATTGACACAATTCGAATGATGAAAACACAAATCGAACGCGAAAAGAAGTACATGGTCGTCGAACGTTTGGTCTCATCTCCATGAATTTCCAGTTTGGGATCTTTGCATTCTCCGTTTCATCGACACTGCCGCAGCAAAGTACTCCAGGATAAAATGCGAAGAGCTCTTCTGCTGTATTAACAGCATACCATCTGATTGAAGATGAGTTATCGCATGTCATCGCCAGTGTGCCGAGAAGGATTCGGATTCTCGTGACGAGCAAATTAAACGAGCTCGAAAACACGAAGAATCAATGCATAATTCCTCAGGTTGAACAGCCGAAGATCTGTTGCGTTCATGTAGTTCCAGTCCAAAGATTTCTGGCGTTATAGCTTCTTGTGTCGCCTTGATATATATGAATACGTTTGTGACTGTATAGCGGACTTCTTTTTAGAACCTAGTTCTCTGGCAGACCACGATACCTAGCAAAAGCACAGGACTTCTGAGACCGACTGACGCCGCTATTGACACAATTCGAATGATGAAAACACAAATCGAACGCGAAAAGGAGTACATGATCGTCGAACGTTTGGTCTCATCTCCTTGAATTTCCAGTTTGGGATCTTTGCATTCCTCGTTTCATCGACACTGCCGCAGCAAAGGATTCCAGGATAAAATGCGAAGAGCTCTTCCGCTGCACCAACAGCATAACATCTGATTGAAGGTTCGTTATCGCATGTCATCGCCAGTGTGCCGCGGATTCGGATTCTCGTGACGAGCAAATTAAACGTGCTCGAAAACACGAAGAATCAATGCATATTTCCTCAGGTTGAACAGCCGAGGATCTGTTGCGTTCATGTAGTTCCAGTCCAAAGATTTCTGGCGTTATAGCTTCTTGTGTCGCCTTGCAATATATGAATACGTTTGTGACTGTATAGCGGACTTCTTTTCAGAACCTAGTTCTCTGGCAGACCACGATACCTAGCAAAAGCACAGGACATCTGAGACCGACTGACGCCGCTATTGACACAATTCGAATGATGAAAACACAAATCGAACGCGAAAAGGAGTACATGGTCGTCGAACGTTTGGTCTCATCTCCATGAATTTCCAGTTTGGGATCTTTGCATTCTCCGTTTCATCGACGCTGCCGCAGCAAAGGACTCCAGGATAAAATGCGAAGAGCTCTTCTGCTGTATTAACAGCATACCATTTGATTGAAGATGCGTTATCGCATGTCATCGCAGTATGCCCAGAGGTATTCGGATTCTCGTGACGAGCAAATTAAACGAGCTCGAAAACACGAAGAATCAATGCATAATTCATCAGGTTGCAAAGCCGAAGATCTGTTGCGTTCATGTAGTTCCAGTCCAAAGATTTCTGGCGTTATAGCTTCTTGTATCGCCTTGCAATGTATGAATACGTTTGTGACTGTATAGCGGACTTCTTTTTAGAACCTAGTTCTCTGGCAGACCACGATACCTAGCAAAAGCACAGGACTTCTGAGACCGACTGACGCCGCTATTGACACAATTCGAATGATGAAAACACAAATCGAACGCGAAAAGGAGTACATGGTCGTCGAACGTTTGGTCTCATCTCCATGAATTTCCAGTTTGGGATCTTTGCATTCTCCGTTTCATCGACACAGCCGCAGCAAAGGACTCCAGGATAAAATGCGAAGAGCTCTTCTGCTGTATTAACAGCATACCATCTGATTGAAGATGAGTTATCGCATGTCATCGCCAGTGTGCCGAGAAGGATTCGGATTCTCGTGACGAGCAAATTAAACGAGCTCGAAAACACGAAGAATCAATCCATATTTCCTCAGGTTGAACAGCCGAAGATCTGTTGCGTTCATGTAGTTCCAGTCCAAACATTTCTGGCGTTATAGCTTCTTGTGTCGCCTTGATATATATGAATACGTTTGTGACTGTATAGCGGACTTCTTTTTAGAACCTAGTTCTCTGGCAGACCACGATACCTAGCAAAAGCACAGGACTTCTGAGACCGACTGACGCCGCTATTGACACAATTCGAATGATGAAAACACAAATCGAACGCGAAAAGGAGTACATGGTCGTCGAACGTTTGGTCTCATCTCCATGAATTTCCAGTTTGGGATCTTTGCATTCTCCGTTTCATCGACACTGCCGCAGCAAAGGACTCCAGAATAAAATGCGAAGAGCTCTTCTGCTGTATTAACAGCATACCATCTGATTGAAGATGAGTTATCGCATGTCATCGCCAGTGTGCCGAGAAGGATTCGGATTCTCGTGACGAGCAAATTAAACGAGCTCCAAAACACGAAGAATCAATGCATATTTCCTCAGGTTGAAAAGCTGAAGACTTATTGCGTTCATGTAGTTCCAGTCCAAAGATTTCTGGCGTTATAGCTTCTTGTGTCGCCTTGATATATATGAATATGTTCGTGACTGTATAGCGGACTTCTTTTCAGAACCTAGTTCTCTGGCAGACCACGATACCTAGCAAAAGCACAGGACTTCTGAGACCGACTGACGCCGCTATTGACACAATTCGAATGATGAAAACACAAATCGAACGCGAAAAGGAGTACATGGTCGTCGAACGTTTGGTCTCATCTCCATGAATTTCCAGTTTGGGATCTTTGCATTCTCCGTTTCATCGACACTGCCGCAGCAAAGTACTCCAGGATAAAATGCGAAGAGCTCTTCCGCTGCACCAACAGCATAACATCTGATTGAAGGTTCGTTATCGCATGTCATCGCCAGTGTGCCGAGAAGGATTCGGATTCTCGTGACGAGCAAATTAAACGAGCTCGAAAACACGAAGAATCAATGCATAATTCCTCAGGTTGAACAGCCGAAGATCTGTTGCGTTCATGTAGTTCCAGTCCAAAGATTTCTGGCGTTATAGCTTCTTGTGTCGCCTTGCAATATATGAATACGTTTGTGACTGTATAGCGGACTTCTTTTCAGAACCTAGTTCTCTGGCAGACCACAATACCTAGCAAAAGCACAGGACATCTGAGACCGACTGACGCCGCTATTGACACAATTCGAATGATGAAAACACAAATCGAACGCGAAAAGGAGTACATGGTCGTCGAACGTTTGGTCTCATCTCCATGAATTTCCAGTTTGGGATCTTTGCATTCTCCGTTTCATCGACACTGCCGCAGCAAAGTACTCCAGGATAAAATGCGAAGAGCTCTTCTGCTGTATTAACAGCATACCATCTGATTGAAGATGAGTTATCGCATGTCATCGCCAGTGTGCCGAGAAGGATTCGGATTCTCGTGACGAGCAAATTAAACGAGCTCGAAAACACGAAGAATCAATGCATAATTCCTCAGGTTGAACAGCCGAAGATCTGTTGCGTTCATGTAGTTCCAGTCCAAACATTTCTGGCGTTATAGCTTCTTGTGTCGCCTTGATATATATGAATACGTTTGTGACTGTATAGCGGACTTCTTTTTAGAACCTAGTTCTCTGGCAGACCACGATACCTAGCAAAAGCACAGGACTTCTGAGACCGACTGACGCCGCTATTGACACAATTCGAATGATGAAAACACAAATCGAACGCGAAAAGGAGTACATGGTCGTCGAACGTTTGGTCTCATCTCCATGAATTTCCAGTTTGGGATCTTTGCATTCTCCGTTTCATCGACACTGCCGCAGCAAAGGACTCCAGAATAAAATGCGAAGAGCTCTTCTGCTGTATTAACAGCATACCATCTGATTGAAGATGAGTTATCGCATGTCATCGCCAGTGTGCCGAGAAGGATTCGGATTCTCGTGACGAGCAAATTAAACGAGCTCCAAAACACGAAGAATCAATGCATATTTCCTCAGGTTGAAAAGCTGAAGACTTATTGCGTTCATGTAGTTCCAGTCCAAAGATTTCTGGCGTTATAGCTTCTTGTGTCGCCTTGATATATATGAATATGTTCGTGACTGTATAGCGGACTTCTTTTCAGAACCTAGTTCTCTGGCAGACCACGATACCTAGCAAAAGCACAGGACTTCTGAGACCGACTGACGCCGCTATTGACACATTTCGAATGATGAAAACACAAATCGAACGCGAAAAGGAGTACATGGTCGTCGAACGTTTGGTCTCATCTCCATGAATTTCCAGTTTGGGATCTTTGCATTCCCCGTTTCATCGACACTGCCGCAGCAAAGGATTCCAGGATAAAATGCGAAGAGCTCTTCCGCTGCACCAACACCATAACATCTGATTGAAGGTTCGTTATCGCATGTCATCGCCAGTGTGCCGAGAAGGATTCGGATTCTCGTGACGAGCAAATTAAACGAGCTCGAAAACACGAAGCATCAATGCATATTTCCTCAGGTTGAACAGCCAAAGATCTGTTGCGTTCATGTAGTTCCAGTCCAAAGATTTCTGGCGTTATAGCGTCTTGTGTCGCCTTGATATATATGAATATGTTTGTGACTGTACAGCGGACTTCTTTTCAGAACCTAGTTCTCTGGGAGACCACGAAACCTAGCAAAAGCACAGGACTTCTGAGACCGACTGACGCCGCTATTGACACAATTCGAATGATGAAAACACAAATCGAACGCGAAAAGGAGTACATGGTCGTCGAACGTTTGGTCTCATCTCCATGAATTTCCAGTTTGGGATCTTTGCATTCTCCGTTTCATCGACACTGCCGCAGCAAAGTACTCCAGGATAAAATGCGAAGAGCTCTTCCGCTGCACCAACAGCATAACATCTGATTGAAGGTTCGTTATCGCATGTCATCGCCAGTGTGCCGAGAAGGATTCGGATTCTCGTGACGAGCAAATTAAACGAGCTCGAAAACACGAAGAATCAATGCATAATTCCTCAGGTTGAACAGCCGAAGATCTGTTGCGTTCATGTAGTTCCAGTCCAAAGATTTCTGGCGTTATAGCTTCTTGTGTCGCCTTGCAATATATGAATACGTTTGTGACTGTATAGCGGACTTCTTTTCAGAACCTAGTTCTCTGGCAGACCACAATACCTAGCAAAAGCACAGGACATCTGAGACCGACTGACGCCGCTATTGACACAATTCGAATGATGAAAACACAAATCGAACGCGAAAAGGAGTACATGGTCGTCGAACGTTTGGTCTCATCTCCATGAATTTCCAGTTTGGGATCTTTGCATTCTCCGTTTCATCGACACTGCCGCAGCAAAGTACTCCAGGATAAAATGCGAAGAGCTCTTCTGCTGTATTAACAGCATACCATCTGATTGAAGATGAGTTATCGCATGTCATCGCCAGTGTGCCGAGAAGGATTCGGATTCTCGTGACGAGCAAATTAAACGAGCTCGAAAACACGAAGAATCAATGCATAATTCCTCAGGTTGAACAGCCGAAGATCTGTTGCGTTCATGTAGTTCCAGTCCAAAGATTTCTGGCGTTATAGCTTCTTGTGTCGCCTTGATATATATGAATACGTTTGTGACTGTATAGCGGACTTCTTTTTAGAACCTAGTTCTCTGGCAGACCACGATACCTAGCAAAAGCACAGGACTTCTGAGACCGACTGACGCCGCTATTGACACAATTCGAATGATGAAAACACAAATCGAACGCGAAAAGGAGTACATGGTCGTCGAACGTTTGGTCTCATCTCCATGAATTTCCAGTTTGGGATCTTTGCATTCCCCGTTTCATCGACACTGCCGCAGCAAAGGATTCCAGGATCAAATGCGAAGAGCTCTTCCGCTGCACCAACACCATAACATCTGATTGAAGGTTCGTTATCGCATGTCATCGCCAGTGTGCCGAGAAGGATTCGGATTCTCGTGACGAGCAAATTAAACGAGCTCGAAAACACGAAGAATCAATGCATATTTCCTCAGGTTGAGCAGCCGAAGATCTGTTGCGTTCATGTAGTTCCAGTCCAAAGATTTCTGGCGTTATAGCTTCTTGTGTCGCCTTGATATATATGAATATGTTTGTGACTGTATAGCGGACTTCTTTTCAGAACCTAGTTCTCTGGCAGACCACGAAACCTAGCAAAAGCACAGGACTTCTGAGACCGACTGACGCCGCTATTGACACAATTCGAATGATGAAAACACAAATCGAACGCGAAAAGGAGTACATGGTCGTCGAACGTTTGGTCTCATCTCCATGAATTTCCAGTTTGGGATCTTTGCATTCTCCGTTTCATCGACACTGCCGCAGCAAAGTACTCCAGGATAAAATGCGAAGAGCTCTTCTGCTGTATTAACAGCATACCATCTGATTGAAGATGAGTTATCGCATGTCATCGCCAGTGTGCCGAGAAGGATTCGGATTCTCGTGACGAGCAAATTAAACGAGCTCGAAAACATGAAGAATCAATGCATATTTCCTCAGGTTGAAAAGCTGAAGATCTATTGCGTTCATGTAGTTCCAGTCCAAAGATTTCTGCCGTTATAGCTTCTTGTGTCGCCTTGATATATATGAATATGTTCGTGACTGTATAGCGGACTTCTTTTCAGAACCTAGTTCTCTGGCAGACCACGATACCTAGCAAAAGCACAGGACTTCTGAGACCGACTGACGCCGCTACTGACACAATTCGAATGATGAAAACACAAATCTAACGCGAAAAGGAGTACATGGTCGTCGAACGTTTGGTCTCATCTCCATGAATTTCCAGTTTGGAATCTTTGCATTCTCCGTTTCATCGACACTGCAGCAGCAAAGTACTCCAGGATAAAATGCGAAGAGCTCTTCTGCTGTATTAACAGCATACCATCTGATTGAAGATGAGTTACCGCATGTCATCGCCAGTGTGCCAAGAAGGATTCGGATTCTCGTGACGAGCAAATTAAACGAGCTCGAAAACACGAAGAATCAATGCATAATTCCTCAGGTTGAACAGCCGAAGATCTGTTGCGTTCATGTAGTTCCAGTCCAAAGATTTCTGGCGTTATAGCTTCTTGTGTCGCCTTGATATATATCAATACGTTTGTGACTGTATAGCGGACTTCTTTTTAGAACCTAGTTCTCTGGCAGACCACGATACCTAGCAAAAGCACAGGACTTCTGAGACCGACTGACGCCGCTATTGACACAATTCGAATGATGAAAACACAAATCGAACGCGAAAAGGAGTACATGGTCGTCGAACGTTTGGTCTCATCTCCATGAATTTCCAGTTTGGGATCTTTGCATTCTCCGTTTCATCGACACTGCCGCAGCAAAGGACTCCAGAATAAAATGCGAAGAGCTCTTCTGCTGTATTAACAGCATACCATCTGATTGAAGATGAGTTATCGCATGTCATCGCCAGTGTGCCGAGAAGGATTCGGATTCTCGTGACGAGCAAATTAAACGAGCTCCAAAACACGAAGAATCAATGCATATTTCCTCAGGTTGAAAAGCTGAAGACTTATTGCGTTCATGTAGTTCCAGTCCAAAGATTTCTGGCGTTATAGCTTCTTGTGTCGCCTTGATATATATGAATATGTTCGTGACTGTATAGCGGACTTCTTTTCAGAACCTAGTTCTCTGGCAGACCACGATACCTAGCAAAAGCACAGGACTTCTGAGACCGACTGACGCCGCTATTGACACATTTCGAATGATGAAAACACAAATCGAACGCGAAAAGGAGTACATGGTCGTCGAACGTTTGGTCTCATCTCCATGAATTTCCAGTTTGGGATCTTTGCATTCCCCGTTTCATCGACACTGCCGCAGCAAAGGATTCCAGGATAAAATGCGAAGAGCTCTTCCGCTGCACCAACACCATAACATCTGATTGAAGGTTCGTTATCGCATGTCATCGCCAGTGTGCCGAGAAGGATTCGGATTCTCGTGACGAGCAAATTAAACGAGCTCGAAAACACGAAGCATCAATGCATATTTCCTCAGGTTGAACAGCCAAAGATCTGTTGCGTTCATGTAGTTCCAGTCCAAAGATTTCTGGCGTTATAGCGTCTTGTGTCGCCTTGATATATATGAATATGTTTGTGACTGTACAGCGGACTTCTTTTCAGAACCTAGTTCTCTGGGAGACCACGAAACCTAGCAAAAGCACAGGACTTCTGAGACCGACTGACGCCGCTATTGACACAATTCGAATGATGAAAACACAAATCGAACGCGAAAAGGAGTACATGGTCGTCGAACGTTTGGTCTCATCTCCATGAATTTCCAGTTTGGGATCTTTGCATTCTCCGTTTCATCGACACTGCCGCAGCAAAGTACTCCAGGATAAAATGCGAAGAGCTCTTCCGCTGCACCAACAGCATAACATCTGATTGAAGGTTCGTTATCGCATGTCATCGCCAGTGTGCCGAGAAGGATTCGGATTCTCGTGACGAGCAAATTAAACGAGCTCGAAAACACGAAGAATCAATGCATAATTCCTCAGGTTGAACAGCCGAAGATCTGTTGCGTTCATGTAGTTCCAGTCCAAAGATTTCTGGCGTTATAGCTTCTTGTGTCGCCTTGCAATATATGAATACGTTTGTGACTGTATAGCGGACTTCTTTTCAGAACCTAGTTCTCTGGCAGACCACAATACCTAGCAAAAGCACAGGACATCTGAGACCGACTGACGCCGCTATTGACACAATTCGAATGATGAAAACACAAATCGAACGCGAAAAGGAGTACATGGTCGTCGAACGTTTGGTCTCATCTCCATGAATTTCCAGTTTGGGATCTTTGCATTCTCCGTTTCATCGACACTGCCGCAGCAAAGTACTCCAGGATAAAATGCGAAGAGCTCTTCTGCTGTATTAACAGCATACCATCTGATTGAAGATGAGTTATCGCATGTCATCGCCAGTGTGCCGAGAAGGATTCGGATTCTCGTGACGAGCAAATTAAACGAGCTCGAAAACACGAAGAATCAATGCATAATTCCTCAGGTTGAACAGCCGAAGATCTGTTGCGTTCATGTAGTTCCAGTCCAAACATTTCTGGCGTTATAGCTTCTTGTGTCGCCTTGATATATATGAATACGTTTGTGACTGTATAGCGGACTTCTTTTTAGAACCTAGTTCTCTGGCAGACCACGATACCTAGCAAAAGCACAGGACTTCTGAGACCGACTGACGCCGCTATTGACACAATTCGAATGATGAAAACACAAATCGAACGCGAAAAGGAGTACATGGTCGTCGAACGTTTGGTCTCATCTCCATGAATTTCCAGTTTGGGATCTTTGCATTCTCCGTTTCATCGACACTGCCGCAGCAAAGGACTCCAGAATAAAATGCGAAGAGCTCTTCTGCTGTATTAACAGCATACCATCTGATTGAAGATGAGTTATCGCATGTCATCGCCAGTGTGCCGAGAAGGATTCGGATTCTCGTGACGAGCAAATTAAACGAGCTCCAAAACACGAAGAATCAATGCATATTTCCTCAGGTTGAAAAGCTGAAGACTTATTGCGTTCATGTAGTTCCAGTCCAAAGATTTCTGGCGTTATAGCTTCTTGTGTCGCCTTGATATATATGAATATGTTCGTGACTGTATAGCGGACTTCTTTTCAGAACCTAGTTCTCTGGCAGACCACGATACCTAGCAAAAGCACAGGACTTCTGAGACCGACTGACGCCGCTATTGACACATTTCGAATGATGAAAACACAAATCGAACGCGAAAAGGAGTACATGGTCGTCGAACGTTTGGTCTCATCTCCATGAATTTCCAGTTTGGGATCTTTGCATTCCCCGTTTCATCGACACTGCCGCAGCAAAGGATTCCAGGATAAAATGCGAAGAGCTCTTCCGCTGCACCAACACCATAACATCTGATTGAAGGTTCGTTATCGCATGTCATCGCCAGTGTGCCGAGAAGGATTCGGATTCTCGTGACGAGCAAATTAAACGAGCTCGAAAACACGAAGCATCAATGCATATTTCCTCAGGTTGAACAGCCAAAGATCTGTTGCGTTCATGTAGTTCCAGTCCAAAGATTTCTGGCGTTATAGCGTCTTGTGTCGCCTTGATATATATGAATATGTTTGTGACTGTACAGCGGACTTCTTTTCAGAACCTAGTTCTCTGGGAGACCACGAAACCTAGCAAAAGCACAGGACTTCTGAGACCGACTGACGCCGCTATTGACACAATTCGAATGATGAAAACACAAATCGAACGCGAAAAGGAGTACATGGTCGTCGAACGTTTGGTCTCATCTCCATGAATTTCCAGTTTGGGATCTTTGCATTCTCCGTTTCATCGACACTGCCGCAGCAAAGTACTCCAGGATAAAATGCGAAGAGCTCTTCCGCTGCACCAACAGCATAACATCTGATTGAAGGTTCGTTATCGCATGTCATCGCCAGTGTGCCGAGAAGGATTCGGATTCTCGTGACGAGCAAATTAAACGAGCTCGAAAACACGAAGAATCAATGCATAATTCCTCAGGTTGAACAGCCGAAGATCTGTTGCGTTCATGTAGTTCCAGTCCAAAGATTTCTGGCGTTATAGCTTCTTGTGTCGCCTTGCAATATATGAATACGTTTGTGACTGTATAGCGGACTTCTTTTCAGAACCTAGTTCTCTGGCAGACCACAATACCTAGCAAAAGCACAGGACATCTGAGACCGACTGACGCCGCTATTGACACAATTCGAATGATGAAAACACAAATCGAACGCGAAAAGGAGTACATGGTCGTCGAACGTTTGGTCTCATCTCCATGAATTTCCAGTTTGGGATCTTTGCATTCTCCGTTTCATCGACACTGCCGCAGCAAAGTACTCCAGGATAAAATGCGAAGAGCTCTTCTGCTGTATTAACAGCATACCATCTGATTGAAGATGAGTTATCGCATGTCATCGCCAGTGTGCCGAGAAGGATTCGGATTCTCGTGACGAGCAAATTAAACGAGCTCGAAAACACGAAGAATCAATGCATAATTCCTCAGGTTGAACAGCCGAAGATCTGTTGAGTTCATGTAGTTCCAGTCCAAAGATTTCTGGCGTTATAGCTTCTTGTGTCGCCTTGATATATATGAATACGTTTGTGACTGTATAGCGGACTTCTTTTTAGAACCTAGTTCTCTGGCAGACCACGATACCTAGCAAAAGCACAGGACTTCTGAGACCGACTGACGCCGCTATTGACACAATTCGAATGATGAAAACACAAATCGAACGCGAAAAGGAGTACATGGTCGTCGAACGTTTGGTCTCATCTCCATGAATTTCCAGTTTGGGATCTTTGCATTCCCCGTTTCATCGACACTGCCGCAGCAAAGGATTCCAGGATCAAATGCGAAGAGCTCTTCCGCTGCACCAACACCATAACATCTGATTGAAGGTTCGTTATCGCATGTCATCGCCAGTGTGCCGAGAAGGATTCGGATTCTCGTGACGAGCAAATTAAACGAGCTCGAAAACACGAAGAATCAATGCATATTTCCTCAGGTTGAGCAGCCGAAGATCTGTTGCGTTCATGTAGTTCCAGTCCAAAGATTTCTGGCGTTATAGCTTCTTGTGTCGCCTTGATATATATGAATATGTTTGTGACTGTATAGCGGACTTCTTTTCAGAACCTAGTTCTCTGGCAGACCACGAAACCTAGCAAAAGCACAGGACTTCTGAGACCGACTGACGCCGCTATTGACACAATTCGAATGATGAAAACACAAATCGAACGCGAAAAGGAGTACATGGTCGTCGAACGTTTGGTCTCATCTCCATGAATTTCCAGTTTGGGATCTTTGCATTCTCCGTTTCATCGACACTGCCGCAGCAAAGTACTCCAGGATAAAATGCGAAGAGCTCTTCTGCTGTATTAACAGCATACCATCTGATTGAAGATGAGTTATCGCATGTCATCGCCAGTGTGCCGAGAAGGATTCGGATTCTCGTGACGAGCAAATTAAACGAGCTCGAAAACATGAAGAATCAATGCATATTTCCTCAGGTTGAAAAGCTGAAGATCTATTGCGTTCATGTAGTTCCAGTCCAAAGATTTCTGCCGTTATAGCTTCTTGTGTCGCCTTGATATATATGAATATGTTCGTGACTGTATAGCGGACTTCTTTTCAGAACCTAGTTCTCTGGCAGACCACGATACCTAGCAAAAGCACAGGACTTCTGAGACCGACTGACGCCGCTACTGACACAATTCGAATGATGAAAACACAAATCTAACGCGAAAAGGAGTACATGGTCGTCGAACGTTTGGTCTCATCTCCATGAATTTCCAGTTTGGAATCTTTGCATTCTCCGTTTCATCGACACTGCAGCAGCAAAGTACTCCAGGATAAAATGCGAAGAGCTCTTCTGCTGTATTAACAGCATACCATCTGATTGAAGATGAGTTACCGCATGTCATCGCCAGTGTGCCAAGAAGGATTCGGATTCTCGTGACGAGCAAATTAAACGAGCTCGAAAACACGAAGAATCAATGCATAATTCCTCAGGTTGAACAGCCGAAGATCTGTTGCGTTCATGTAGTTCCAGTCCAAAGATTTCTGGCGTTATAGCTTCTTGTGTCGCCTTGATATATATCAATACGTTTGTGACTGTATAGCGGACTTCTTTTTAGAACCTAGTTCTCTGGCAGACCACGATACCGAGCAAAAGCACAGGACTTCTGAGACCGACTGACGCCGCTATTGACACAATTCGAATGATGAAAACACAAATCGAACGCGAAAAGGAGTACATGGTCGTCGAACGTTTGGTCTCATCTCCATGAATTTCCAGTTTGGGATCTTTGCATTCCCCGTTTCATCGACACTGCCGCAGCAAAGGATTCCAGGATAAAATGCGAAGAGCTCTTCCGCTGCACCAACAGCATAACATCTGATTGAAGGTTCGTTATCGCATGTCATCGCCAGTGTGCCGCGAAGTATTCGGATTCTCGTGACGAGCAAATTAAACGAGCTCGAAAACACGAAGAATCAATGCATATTTCCTCAGGTTGAACAGCCGAAGATCTGTTGCGTTCATGTAGTTCCAGTCCAAAGATTTCTGGCGTTATAGCTTCTTGTGTCGCCTTGATATATATGAATACGTTTGTGACTGTATAGCGGACTTCTTTTTAGAACCTAGTTCTCTGGCAGACCACGATACCGAGCAAAAGCACAGGACTTCTGAGACCGACTGACGCCGCTATTGACACAATTCGAATCATGAAAACACAAATCGAACGCGAAAAGGAGTACATGGTCGTCGAACGTTTGATCTCATCTCCTTGAATTTCCAGTTTGGGATCTTTGCATTCTCCGTTTCATCGACGCTGCCGCAGCAAAGGACTCCAGGATAAAATTCGAAGAGCTCTTCTGCTGTATTAACAGCATACCATCTGATTGAAGATGCGTTATCGCATGTCATCGCAGTATGCCCAGAGGTATTCGGATTCTCGTGACGAGCAAATTAAACGAGCTCGAAAACACGAAGAATCAATGCATAATTCATCAGGTTGCAAAGCCGAAGATCTGTTGCGTTCATGTAGTTCCAGTCCAAAGATTTCTGGCGTTATAGCTTCTTGTATCGCCTTGCAATGTATGAATACGTTTGTGACTGTATAGCGGACTTCTTTTTAGAACCTAGTTCTCTGGCAGACCACGATACCTAGCAAAAGCACAGGACTTTTGAGACCGACTGACGCCGCTATTGACACAATTCGAATGATGAAAACACAAATCTAACGCGAAAAGGAGTACATGGTCGTCGAACGTTTGGTCTCATCTCCATGAATTTCCAGTTTGGGATCTTTGCATTCTCCGTTTCATCGACACTGCCGCAGCAAAGGAATCCAGGATAAAATGCGAAGAGCTCTTCTGCTGTATTAACAGCATACCATCTGATTGAAGATGAGTTATCGCATGTCATCGCCAGTGTGCCGAGAAGGAATCGGATTATCGTGACGAGCAAATTAAACGAGCTCGAAAACACGAAGAATCAATGCATATTTCCTCATGTTGAACAGCCGAAGATCTGTTGCGTTCATGTAGTTCCAGTCCAAAGATTTCTGGCGTTATAGCTTCTTGTGTCGCCTTGATATATATGAAGACGTTTGTGACTGTATAGCGGACTTCTTTTTAGAACCTAGTTCTCTGGCAGACCACGATACCTAGCAAAAGCACAGGACTTCTGAGACCGACTGACGCCGCTATTGACACAATTCGAATGATGAAAACACAAATCGAACGCGAAAAGGAGTACATGGTCGTCGAACGTTTGGTCTCATCTCCATGAATTTCCAGTTTGGGATCTTTGCATTCTCCGTTTCATCGACACTGCCGCAGCAAAGGACTCCAGGATAAAATGCGAAGAGCTCTTCTGCTGTATTAACAGCATACCATCTGATTGAAGATGAGTTATCGCATGTCATCGCCAGTGTGCCGAGAAGGATTCGGATTCTCGTGACGAGCAAATTAAACGAGCTCCAAAACACGAAGAATCAATGCATATTTCCTCAGGTTGAAAAGCTGAAGACTTATTGCGTTCATGTAGTTCCAGTCCAAAGATTTCTGGCGTTATAGCTTCTTGTGTCGCCTTGATATATATGAATATGTTCGTGACTGTATAGCGGACTTCTTTTCAGAACCTAGTTCTCTGGCAGACCACGATACCTAGCAAAAGCACAGGACTTCTGAGACCGACTGACGCCGCTATTGACACATTTCGAATGATGAAAACACAAATCGAACGCGAAAATGAGTACATGGTCGTCGAACGTGTGGTCTCATCTCCATGAATTTCCAGTTTGGGATCTTTGCATTCCCCGTTTCATCGACACTGCCGCAGCAAAGGATTCCAGGATAAAATGCGAAGAGCTCTTCCGCTGCACCAACAGCATAACATCTGATTGAAGGTTCGTTATCGCATGTCATCGCCAGTGTGCCGAGAAGGATTCGGATTCTCGTGACGAGCAAATTAAACGAGCTCGAAAACACGAAGAATCAATGCATAATTCCTCAGGTTGAACAGCCGAAGATCTGTTGCGTTCATGTAGTTCCAGTCCAAAGATTTCTGGCGTTATAGCTTCTTGTGTCGCCTTGCAATATATGAATACGTTTGTGACTGTATAGCGGACTTCTTTTCAGAACCTAGTTCTCTGGCAGACCACGATACCTAGCAAAAGCACAGGACATCTGAGACCGACTGACGCCGCTATTGACACAATTCGAATGATGAAAACACAAATCGAACGCGAAAAGGAGTACATGGTCGTCGAACGTTTGGTCTCATCTCCATGAATTTCCAGTTTGGGATCTTTGCATTCTCCGTTTCATCGACACTGCCGCAGCAAAGTACTCCAGGATAAAATGCGAAGAGCTCTTCTGCTGTATTAACAGCATACCATCTGATTGAAGATGAGTTATCGCATGTCATCGCCAGTGTGCCGAGAAGGATTCGGATTCTCGTGACGAGCAAATTAAACGAGCTCGAAAACACGAAGAATCAATGCATAATTCCTCAGGTTGAACAGCCGAAAATCTGTTGCGTTCATGTAGTTCCAGTCCAAAGATTTCTGGCGTTATAGCTTCTTGTGTCGCCTTGATATATATGAATACGTTTGTGACTGTATAGCGGACTTCTTTTTAGAACCTAGTTCTCTGGCAGACCACGATACCTAGCAAAAGCACAGGACTTCTGAGACCGACTGACGCCGCTATTGACACAATTCGAATGATGAAAACACAAATCGAACGCGAAAAGGAGTACATGATCGTCGAACGTTTGGTCTCATCTCCTTGAATTTCCAGTTTGGGATCTTTGCATTCCTCGTTTCATCGACACTGCCGCAGCAAAGGATTCCAGGATAAAATGCGAAGAGCTCTTCCGCTGCACCAACAGCATAACATCTGATTGAAGGTTCGTTATCGCATGTCATCGCCAGTGTGCCGCGGATTCGGATTCTCGTGACGAGCAAATTAAACGTGCTCGAAAACACGAAGAATCAATGCATATTTCCTCAGGTTGAACAGCCGAGGATCTGTTGCGTTCATGTAGTTCCAGTCCAAAGATTTCTGGCGTTATAGCTTCTTGTGTCGCCTTGCAATATATGAATACGTTTGTGACTGTATAGCGGACTTCTTTTCAGAACCTAGTTCTCTGGCAGACCACGATACCTAGCAAAAGCACAGGACATCTGAGACCGACTGACGCCGCTATTGACACAATTCGAATGATGAAAACACAAATCGAACGCGAAAAGGAGTACATGGTCGTCGAACGTTTGGTCTCATCTCCATGAATTTCCAGTTTGGGATCTTTGCATTCTCTGTTTCATCGACACTGCCGCAGCAAAGCATTCCAGGATAAAATGCGAAGAGCTCTTCCGCTGCACCAACACCATAACATCTGATTGAAGGTTCGTTATCGCATGTCATCGCCAGTGTGCCGAGAAGGATTCGGATTCTCGTGACGAGCAAATTAAACGAGCTCGAAAACACGAAGAATCAATGCATATTTCCTCAAGTTGAGCAGCCGAAGATCTGTTGCGTTCATGTAGTTCCAGTCCAAAGGTTTCTGGCGTTATAGCTTCTTGTGTCGCCTTGATATATATGAATATGTTTGTGACTGTATAGCGGACTTCTTTTCAGAACCTAGTTCTCTGGCAGACCACGAAACCTAGCAAAAGCACAGGACTTCTGAGACCGACTGACGCCGCTATTGACACAATTCGAATGATGAAAACACAAATCGAACGCGAAAAGGAGTACATGGTCGTCGAACGTTTGGTCTCATCTCCATGAATTTCCAGTTTGGGATCTTTGCATTCTCCGTTTCATCGACACTGCCGCAGCAAAGTACTCCAGGATAAAATGCGAAGAGCTCTTCTGCTGTATTAACAGCATACCATCTGATTGAAGATGAGTTATCGCATGTCATCGCCAGTGTGAAAAGAAGGATTCGGATTCTCGTGACGAGCAAATTAAACGAGCTCGAAAACACGAAGAATCAATGCATAATTCCTCAGGTTGAACAGCCGAAGATCTGTTGCGTTCATGTAGTTCCAGTCCAAAGATTTCTGGCGTTATAGCTTCTTGTGTCGCCTTGATATATATCAATACGTTTGTGACTGTATAGCGGACTTCTTTTTAGAACCTAGTTCTCTGGCAGACCACGATACCGAGCAAAAGCACAGGACTTCTGAGACCGACTGACGCCGCTATTGACACAATTCGAATTATGAAAACACAAATCGAACGCGAAAAGGAGTACATGGTCGTCGAACGTTTGGTCTCATCTCCATGAATTTCCAGTTTGGGATCTTTGCATTCCCCGTTTCATCGACACTGCCGCAGCAAAGGATTCCAGGATAAAATGCTAAGAGCTCTTCCGCTGCACCAACAGCATAACATCTGATTGAAGGTTCGTTATCGCATGTCATCGCCAGTGTGCCGCGAAGTATTCGGATTCTCGTGACGAGCAAATTAAACGAGCTCGAAAACACGAAGAATCAATGCATATTTCCTCAAGTTGAACAGCCGAAGATCTGTTGCGTTCATGTAGTTCCAGTCCAAAGATTTCTGGCGTTATAGCTTCTTGTGTCGCCTTGATATATATGAATACGTTTGTGACTGTATAGCGGACTTCTTTCTAGAACCTAGTTCTCTGGCAGACCACGATACCGAGCAAATGCACAGGACTTCTGAGACCGACTGACGCCGCTATTGACACAATTCGAATGATGAAAACACAAATCGAACGCGAAAAGGAGTACATGGTCGTCGAACGTTTGGTCTCATCTCCATGAATTTCCAGTTTGGGATCTTTGCATTCTCCGTTTCATCGACACTGCCGCAGCAAAGGACTCCAGGATAAAATGCGAAGAGCTCTTCTGCTGTATTAACAGCATACCATCTGATTGAAGATGAGTTATCGCATGTCATCGCCAGTGTGCCGAGAAGGATTCGGATTCTCGTGACGAGCAAATTAAACGAGCTCGAAAACACGAAGAATCAATCCATATTTCCTCAGGTTGAACAGCCGAAGATCTGTTGCGTTCATGTAGTTCCAGTCCAAACATTTCTGGCGTTATAGCTTCTTGTGTCGCCTTGATATATATGAATACGTTTGTGACTGTATAGCGGACTTCTTTTTAGAACCTAGTTCTCTGGCAGACCACGATACCTAGCAAAAGCACAGGACTTCTGAGACCGACTGACGCCGCTATTGACACAATTCGAATGATGAAAACACAAATCGAACGCGAAAAGGAGTACATGATCGTCGAACGTTTGGTCTCATCTCCTTGAATTTCCAGTTTGGGATCTTTGCATTCCTCGTTTCATCGACACTGCCGCAGCAAAGGATTCCAGGATAAAATGCGCAGAGCTCTTCCGCTGCACCAACAGCATAACATCTGATTGAAGGTTCGTTATCGCATGTCATCGCCAGTGTGCCGCGAAGGATTCGGATTCTCGTGACGAGCAAATTAAACGTGCTCGAAAACACGAAGAATCAATGCATATTTCCTCAGGTTGAACAGCCGAGGATCTGTTGCGTTCATGTAGTTCCAGTCCAAAGATTTCTGGCGTTATAGCTTCTTGTGTCGCCTTGCAATATATGAATACGTTTGTGACTGTATAGCGGACTTCTTTTCAGAACCTAGTTCTCTGGCAGACCACGATACCTAGCAAAAGCACAGGACATCTGAGACCGACTGACGCCGCTATTGACACAATTCGAATGATGAAAACACAAATCGAACGCGAAAAGGAGTACATGGTCGTCGAACGTTTGGTCTCATCTCCATGAATTTCCAGTTTGGGATCTTTGCATTCTCCGTTTCATCGACACTGCCGCAGCAAAGTACTCCAGGATAAAATGCGAAGAGCTCTTCTGCTGTATTAACAGCA
This sequence comes from Amblyomma maculatum, assembly GCF_055883805.1. Classification (NCBI taxonomy): domain Eukaryota; kingdom Metazoa; phylum Arthropoda; class Arachnida; order Ixodida; family Ixodidae; genus Amblyomma; species Amblyomma maculatum. The sequence continues at coordinate 133,175,720 of NC_139348.1, forward strand.
TACCATCTGATTGAAGATGAGTTATCGCATGTCATCGCCAGTGTGCCGAGAAGGATTCGGATTCTCGTGACGAGCAAATTAAACGAGCTCGAAAACACGAAGAATCAATGCATATTTCCTCAGGTTGAACAGCCAAAGATCTGTTGCGTTCATGTAGTTCCAGTCCAAAGATTTCTGGCGTTATAGCTTCTTGTGTCGCCTTGATATATATGAATACGTTTGTGACTGTATAGCGGACTTCTTTTTAGAACCTAGTTCTCTGGCAGACCACGATACCTAGCAAAAGCACAGGACTTCTGAGACCGACTGACGCCGCTATTGACACATTTCGAATGATGAAAACACAAATCGAACGCGAAAAGGAGTACATGGTCGTCGAACGTTTGGTCTCATCTCCATGAATTTCCAGTTTGGGATCTTTGCATTCCCCGTTTCATCGACACTGCCGCAGCAAAGGATTCCAGGATAAAATGCGAAGAGCTCTTCCGCTGCACCAACACCATAACATCTGATTGAAGGTTCGTTATCGCATGTCATCGCCAGTGTGCCGAGAAGGATTCGGATTCTCGTGACGAGCAAATTAAACGAGCTCGAAAACACGAAGCATCAATGCATATTTCCTCAGGTTGAACAGCCAAAGATCTGTTGCGTTCATGTAGTTCGAGTCCAAAGATTTCTGGCGTTATAGCGTCTTGTGTCGCCTTGATATATATGAATATGTTTGTGACTGTATAGCGGACTTCTTTTCAGAACCTAGTTCTCTGGCAGACCACGAAACCTAGCAAAAGCACAGGACTTCTGAGACCGACTGACGCCGCTATTGACACAATTCGAATGATGAAAACACAAATCGAACGCGAAAAGGAGTACATGGTCGTCGAACGTTTGGTCTCATCTCCATGAATTTCCAGTTTGGGATCTTTGCATTCCCCGTTTCATCGACACTGCCGCAGCAAAGGATTCCAGGATAAAATGCTAAGAGCTCTTCCGCTGCACCAACAGCATAACATCTGATTGAAGGTTCGTTATCGCATGTCATCGCCAGTGTGCCGCGAAGTATTCGGATTCTCGTGACGAGCAAATTAAACGAGCTCGAAAACATGAAGAATCAATGCATATTTCCTCAAGTTGAACAGCCGAAGATCTGTTGCGTTCATGTAGTTCCAGTCCAAAGATTTCTGGCGTTATAGCTTCTTGTGTCGCCTTGATATATATGAATACGTTTGTGACTGTATAGCGGACTTCTTTCTAGAACCTAGTTCTCTGGCAGACCACGATACCGAGCAAATGCACAGGACTTCTGAGACCGACTGACGCCGCTATTGACACAATTCGAATGATGAAAACACAAATCGAACGCGAAAAGGAGTACATGGTCGTCGAACGTTTGGTCTCATCTCCATGAATTTCCAGTTTGGGATCTTTGCATTCTCCGTTTCATCGACACTGCCGCAGCAAAGGACTCCAGGATAAAATGCGAAGAGCTCTTCTGCTGTATTAACAGCATACCATCTGATTGAAGATGAGTTATCGCATGTCATCGCCAGTGTGCCGAGAAGGATTCGGATTCTCGTGACGAGCAAATTAAACGAGCTCGAAAACACGAAGAATCAATCCATATTTCCTCAGGTTGAACAGCCGAAGATCTGTTGCGTTCATGTAGTTCCAGTCCAAACATTTCTGGCGTTATAGCTTCTTGTGTCGCCTTGATATATATGAATACGTTTGTGACTGTATAGCGGACTTCTTTTTAGAACCTAGTTCTCTGGCAGACCACGATACCTAGCAAAAGCACAGGACTTCTGAGACCGACTGACGCCGCTATTGACACAATTCGAATGATGAAAACACAAATCGAACGCGAAAAGGAGTACATGATCGTCGAACGTTTGGTCTCATCTCCTTGAATTTCCAGTTTGGGATCTTTGCATTCCTCGTTTCATCGACACTGCCGCAGCAAAGGATTCCAGGATAAAATGCGCAGAGCTCTTCCGCTGCACCAACAGCATAACATCTGATTGAAGGTTCGTTATCGCATGTCATCGCCAGTGTGCCGCGAAGGATTCGGATTCTCGTGACGAGCAAATTAAACGTGCTCGAAAACACGAAGAATCAATGCATATTTCCTCAGGTTGAACAGCCGAGGATCTGTTGCGTTCATGTAGTTCCAGTCCAAAGATTTCTGGCGTTATAGCTTCTTGTGTCGCCTTGCAATATATGAATACGTTTGTGACTGTATAGCGGACTTCTTTTCAGAACCTAGTTCTCTGGCAGACCACGATACCTAGCAAAAGCACAGGACATCTGAGACCGACTGACGCCGCTATTGACACAATTCGAATGATGAAAACACAAATCGAACGCGAAAAGGAGTACATGGTCGTCGAACGTTTGGTCTCATCTCCATGAATTTCCAGTTTGGGATCTTTGCATTCTCCGTTTCATCGACACTGCCGCAGCAAAGTACTCCAGGATAAAATGCGAAGAGCTCTTCTGCTGTATTAACAGCATACCATCTGATTGAAGATGAGTTATCGCATGTCATCGCCAGTGTGCCGAGAAGGATTCGGATTCTCGTGACGAGCAAATTAAACGAGCTCGAAAACACGAAGAATCAATGCATATTTCCTCAGGTTGAACAGCCAAAGATCTGTTGCGTTCATGTAGTTCCAGTCCAAAGATTTCTGGCGTTATAGCTTCTTGTGTCGCCTTGATATATATGAATACGTTTGTGACTGTATAGCGGACTTCTTTTTAGAACCTAGTTCTCTGGCAGACCACGATACCTAGCAAAAGCACAGGACTTCTGAGACCGACTGACGCCGCTATTGACACATTTCGAATGATGAAAACACAAATCGAACGCGAAAAGGAGTACATGGTCGTCGAACGTTTGGTCTCATCTCCATGAATTTCCAGTTTGGGATCTTTGCATTCCCCGTTTCATCGACACTGCCGCAGCAAAGGATTCCAGGATAAAATGCGAAGAGCTCTTCCGCTGCACCAACACCATAACATCTGATTGAAGGTTCGTTACCGCATGTCATCGCCAGTGTGCCGAGAAGGATTCGGATTCTCGTGACGAGCAAATTAAACGAGCTCGAAAACACGAAGCATCAATGCATATTTCCTCAGGTTGAACAGCCAAAGATCTGTTGCGTTCATGTAGTTCGAGTCCAAAGATTTCTGGCGTTATAGCGTCTTGTGTCGCCTTGATATATATGAATATGTTTGTGACTGTATAGCGGACTTCTTTTCAGAACCTAGTTCTCTGGCAGACCACGAAACCTAGCAAAAGCACAGGACTTCTGAGACCGACTGACGCCGCTATTGACACAATTCGAATGATGAAAACACAAATCGAACGCGAAAAGGAGTACATGGTCGTCGAACGTTTGGTCTCATCTCCATGAATTTCCAGTTTGGGATCTTTGCATTCTCCGTTTCATCGACACTGCCGCAGCAAAGTACTCCAGGATAAAATGCGAAGAGCTCTTCCGCTGCACCAACAGCATAACATCTGATTGAAGGTTCGTTATCGCATGTCATCGCCAGTGTGCCGAGAAGGATTCGGATTCTCGTGACGAGCAAATTAAACGAGCTCGAAAACACGAAGAATCAATGCATAATTCCTCAGGTTGAACAGCCGAAGATCTGTTGCGTTCATGTAGTTCCAGTCCAAAGATTTCTGGCGTTATAGCTTCTTGTGTCGCCTTGCAATATATGAATACGTTTGTGACTGTATAGCGGACTTCTTTTTAGAACCTAGTTCTCTGGCAGACCACGATACCTAGCAAAAGCACAGGACTTCTGAGACCGACTGACGCCGCTATTGACACAAATCGAATGATGAAAACACAAATCGAACGCGAAAAGGAGTACATGATCGTCGAACGTTTGGTCTCATCTCCTTGAATTTCCAGTTTGGGATCTTTGCATTCCTCGTTTCATCGACACTGCCGCAGCAAAGTACTCCAGGATAAAATGCGAAGAGCTCTTCTGCTGTATTAACAGCATACCATCTGATTGAAGATGAGTTATCGCATGTCATCGCCAGTGTGCCGCGAAGTATTCGGATTCTCGTGACGAGCAAATTAAACGAGCTCGAAAACACGAAGAATCAATGCATATTTCCTCAAGTTGAACAGCCAAAGATCTGTTGCGTTCATGTAGTTCCAGTCCAAAGATTTCTGGCGTTATAGCTTCTTGTGTCGCCTTGATATATATGAATACGTTTGTGACTGTATAGCGGACTTCTTTTTAGAACCTAGTTCTCTGGCAGACCACGAAACCTAGCAAAAGCACAGGACTTCTGAGACCGACTGACGCCGCTATTGACACAATTCGAATTATGAAAACACAAATCGAACGCGAAAAGGAGTACATGGTCGTCGAACGTTTGGTCTCATCTCCATGAATTTCCAGTTTGGGATCTTTGCATTCCCCGTTTCATCGACACTGCCGCAGCAAAGGATTCCAGGATAAAATGCGAAGAGCTCTTCCGCTGCACCAACAGCATAACATCTGATTGAAGGTTCGTTATCGCATGTCATCGCCAGTGTGCCGCGAAGTATTCGGATTCTCGTGACGAGCAAATTAAACGAGCTCGAAAACACGAAGAATCAATGCATATTTCCTCAAGTTGAACAGCCGAAGATCTGTTGCGTTCATGTAGTTCCAGTCCAAAGATTTCTGGCGTTATAGCTTCTTGTGTCGCCTTGATATATATTAATACGTTTGTGACTGTATAGCGGACTTCTTTCTAGAACCTAGTTCTCTGGCAGACCATGATACCGAGCAAATGCACAGGACTTCTGAGACCGACTGACGCCGCTATTGACACAATTCGAATGATGAAAACACAAATCGAACGCGAAAAGGAGTACATGGTCGTCGAACGTTTGGTCTCATCTCCATGAATTTCCAGTTTGGGATCTTTGCATTCTCCGTTTCATCGACGCTGCCGCAGCAAAGGACTCCAGGATAAAATGCGAAGAGCTCTTCTGCTGTATTAACAGCATACCATCTGATTGAAGATGCGTTATCGCATGTCATCGCAGTATGCCCAGAGGTATTCGGATTCTCGTGACGAGCAAATTAAACGAGCTCGAAAACACGAAGAATCAATGCATAATTCATCAGGTTGCAAAGCCGAAGATCTGTTGCGTTCATGTAGTTCCAGTCCAAAGATTTCTGGCGTTATAGCTTCTTGTATCGCCTTGCAATGTATGAATACGTTTGTGACTGTATAGCGGACTTCTTTTTAGAACCTAGTTCTCTGGCAGACCACGATACCTAGCAAAAGCACAGGACTTCTGAAACCGACTGACGCCGCTATTGACACAATTCGAATGATGAAAACACAAATCGAACGCGAAAAGGAGTACATGGTCGTCGAACGTTTGGTCTCATCTCCATGAATTTCCAGTTTGGGATCTTTGCATTCTCCGTTTCATCGACACTGCCGCAGCAAAGGACTCCAGGATAAAATGCGAAGAGCTCTTCTGCTGTATTAACAGCATACCATCTGATTGAAGATGAGTTATCGCATGTCATCGCCAGTGTGCCGAGAAGGATTCGGATTCTCGTGACGAGCAAATTAAACGAGCTCGAAAACACGAAGAATCAATCCATATTTCCTCAGGTTGAACAGCCGAAGATCTGTTGCGTTCATGTAGTTCCAGTCCAAACATTTCTGGCGTTATAGCTTCTTGTGTCGCCTTGATATATATGAATACGTTTGTGACTGTATAGCGGACTTCTTTTTATAACCTAGTTCTCTGGCAGACCACGATACCTAGCAAAAGCACAGGACTTCTGAGACCGACTGACGCCGCTATTGACACAATTCGAATGATGAAAACACAAATCGAACGCGAAAAGGAGTACATGATCGTCGAACGTTTGGTCTCATCTCCTTGAATTTCCAGTTTGGGATCTTTGCATTCCTCGTTTCATCGACACTGCCGCAGCAAAGGATTCCAGGATAAAATGCGCAGAGCTCTTCCGCTGCACCAACAGCATAACATCTGATTGAAGGTTCGTTATCGCATGTCATCGCCAGTGTGCCGCGAAGGATTCGGAATCTCGTGACGAGCAAATTAAACGTGCTCGAAAACACGAAGAATCAATGCATATTTCCTCAGGTTGAACAGCCGAGGATCTGTTGCGTTCATGTAGTTCCAGTCCAAAGATTTCTGGCGTTATAGCTTCTTGTGTCGCCTTGCAATATATGAATACGTTTGTGACTGTATAGCGGACTTCTTTTCAGAACCTAGTTCTCTGGCAGACCACGATACCTAGCAAAAGCACAGGACATCTGAGACCGACTGACGCCGCTATTGACACAATTCGAATGATGAAAACACAAATCGAACGCGAAAAGGAGTACATGGTCGTCGAACGTTTGGTCTCATCTCCATGAATTTCCAGTTTGGGATCTTTGCATTCTCCGTTTCATCGACACTGCCGCAGCAAAGTACTCCAGGATAAAATGCGAAGAGCTCTTCTGCTGTATTAACAGCATACCATCTGATTGAAGATGAGTTATCGCATGTCATCGCCAGTGTGCCGAGAAGGATTCGGATTCTCGTGACGAGCAAATTAAACGAGCTCGAAAACACGAAGAATCAATGCATATTTCCTCAGGTTGAACAGCCAAACATCTGTTGCGTTCATGTAGTTCCAGTCCAAAGATTTCTGGCGTTATAGCTTCTTGTGTCGCCTTGATATATATGAATACGTTTGTGACTGTATAGCGGACTTCTTTTTAGAACCTAGTTCTCTGGCAGACCACGATACCTAGCAAAAGCACAGGACTTCTGAGACCGACTGACGCCGCTATTGACACAATTCGAATGATGAAAACACAAATCGAACGCGAAAAGGAGTACATGGTCGTCGAACGTTTGGTCTCATCTCCATGAATTTCCAGTTTGGGATCTTTGCATTCCCCGTTTCATCGACACTGCCGCAGCAAAGGATTCCAGGATCAAATGCGAAGAGCTCTTCCGCTGCACCAACACCATAACATCTGATTGAAGGTTCGTTATCGCATGTCATCGCCAGTGTGCCGAGAAGGATTCGGATTCTCGTGACGAGCAAATTAAACGAGCTCGAAAACACGAAGAATCAATGCATATTTCCTCAGGTTGAGCAGCCGAAGATCTGTTGCGTTCATGTAGTTCCAGTCCAAAGATTTCTGCCGTTATAGCTTCTTGTGTCGCCTTGATATATATGAATATGTTCGTGACTGTATAGCGGACTTCTTTTCAGAACCTAGTTCTCTGGCAGACCACGATACCTAGCAAAAGCACAGGACTTCTGAGACCGACTGACGCCGCTATTGACACAATTCGAATGATGAAAACACAAATCGAACGCGAAAAGGAGTACATGATCGTCGAACGTTTGGTCTCATCTCCTTGAATTTCCAGTTTGGGATCTTTGCATTCCTCGTTTCATCGACACTGCCGCAGCAAAGGATTCCAGGATAAAATGCGAAGAGCTCTTCCGCTGCACCAACAGCATAACATCTGATTGAAGGTTCGTTATCGCATGTCATCGCCAGTGTGCCGCGGATTCGGATTCTCGTGACGAGCAAATTAAACGTGCTCGAAAACACGAAGAATCAATGCATATTTCCTCAGGTTGAACAGCCGAGGATCTGTTGCGTTCATGTAGTTCCAGTCCAAAGATTTCTGGCGTTATAGCTTCTTGTGTCGCCTTGCAATATATGAATACGTTTGTGACTGTATAGCGGACTTCTTTTCAGAACCTAGTTCTCTGGCAGACCACGATACCTAGCAAAAGCACAGGACATCTGAGACCGACTGACGCCGCTATTGACACAATTCGAATGATGAAAACACAAATCGAACGCGAAAAGGAGTACATGGTCGTCGAACGTTTGGTCTCATCTCCATGAATTTCCAGTTTGGGATCTTTGCATTCTCTGTTTCATCGACACTGCCGCAGCAAAGGATTCCAGGATAAAATGCGAAGAGCTCTTCCGCTGCACCAACACCATAACATCTGATTGAAGGTTCGTTATCGCATGTCATCGCCAGTGTGCCGCGGATTCGGATTCTCGTGACGAGCAAATTAAACGTGCTCGAAAACACGAAGAATCAATGCATATTTCCTCAGGTTGAACAGCCGAGGATCTGTTGCGTTCATGTAGTTCCAGTCCAAAGATTTCTGGCGTTATAGCTTCTTGTGTCGCCTTGCAATATATGAATACGTTTGTGACTGTATAGCGGACTTCTTTTCAGAACCTAGTTCTCTGGCAGACCACGATACCTAGCAAAAGCACAGGACATCTGAGACCGACTGACGCCGCTATTGACACAATTCGAATGATGAAAACACAAATCGAACGCGAAAAGGAGTACATGGTCGTCGAACGTTTGGTCTCATCTCCATGAATTTCCAGTTTGGGATCTTTGCATTCTCCGTTTCATCGACACTGCCGCAGCAAAGTACTCCAGGATAAAATGCGAAGAGCTCTTCTGCTGTATTAACAGCATACCATCTGATTGAAGATGAGTTATCGCATGTCATCGCCAGTGTGCCGAGAAGGATTCGGATTCTCGTGACGAGCAAATTAAACGAGCTCGAAAACACGAAGAATCAATGCATATTTCCTCAGGTTGAACAGCCAAACATCTGTTGCGTTCATGTAGTTCCAGTCCAAAGATTTCTGGCGTTATAGCTTCTTGTGTCGCCTTGATATATATGAATACGTTTGTGACTGTATAGCGGACTTCTTTTTAGAACCTAGTTCTCTGGCAGACCACGATACCTAGCAAAAGCACAGGACTTCTGAGACCGACTGACGCCGCTATTGACACAATTCGAATGATGAAAACACAAATCGAACGCGAAAAGGAGTACATGGTCGTCGAACGTTTGGTCTCATCTCCATGAATTTCCAGTTTGGGATCTTTGCATTCCCCGTTTCATCGACACTGCCGCAGCAAAGGATTCCAGGATCAAATGCGAAGAGCTCTTCCGCTGCACCAACACCATAACATCTGATTGAAGGTTCGTTATCGCATGTCATCGCCAGTGTGCCGAGAAGGATTCGGATTCTCGTGACGAGCAAATTAAACGAGCTCGAAAACACGAAGAATCAATGCATATTTCCTCAGGTTGAGCAGCCGAAGATCTGTTGCGTTCATGTAGTTCCAGTCCAAAGATTTCTGCCGTTATAGCTTCTTGTGTCGCCTTGATATATATGAATATGTTCGTGACTGTATAGCGGACTTCTTTTCAGAACCTAGTTCTCTGGCAGACCACGATACCTAGCAAAAGCACAGGACTTCTGAGACCGACTGACGCCGCTATTGACACAATTCGAATGATGAAAACACAAATCGAACGCGAAAAGGAGTACATGATCGTCGAACGTTTGGTCTCATCTCCTTGAATTTCCAGTTTGGGATCTTTGCATTCCTCGTTTCATCGACACTGCCGCAGCAAAGGATTCCAGGATAAAATGCGAAGAGCTCTTCCGCTGCACCAACAGCATAACATCTGATTGAAGGTTCGTTATCGCATGTCATCGCCAGTGTGCCGCGGATTCGGATTCTCGTGACGAGCAAATTAAACGTGCTCGAAAACACGAAGAATCAATGCATATTTCCTCAGGTTGAACAGCCGAGGATCTGTTGCGTTCATGTAGTTCCAGTCCAAAGATTTCTGGCGTTATAGCTTCTTGTGTCGCCTTGCAATATATGAATACGTTTGTGACTGTATAGCGGACTTCTTTTCAGAACCTAGTTCTCTGGCAGACCACGATACCTAGCAAAAGCACAGGACATCTGAGACCGACTGACGCCGCTATTGACACAATTCGAATGATGAAAACACAAATCGAACGCGAAAAGGAGTACATGGTCGTCGAACGTTTGGTCTCATCTCCATGAATTTCCAGTTTGGGATCTTTGCATTCTCTGTTTCATCGACACTGCCGCAGCAAAGGATTCCAGGATAAAATGCGAAGAGCTCTTCCGCTGCACCAACACCATAACATCTGATTGAAGGTTCGTTATCGCATGTCATCGCCAGTGTGCCGCGGATTCGGATTCTCGTGACGAGCAAATTAAACGTGCTCGAAAACACGAAGAATCAATGCATATTTCCTCAGGTTGAACAGCCGAGGATCTGTTGCGTTCATGTAGTTCCAGTCCAAAGATTTCTGGCGTTATAGCTTCTTGTGTCGCCTTGCAATATATGAATACGTTTGTGACTGTATAGCGGACTTCTTTTCAGAACCTAGTTCTCTGGCAGACCACGATACCTAGCAAAAGCACAGGACATCTGAGACCGACTGACGCCGCTATTGACACAATTCGAATGATGAAAACACAAATCGAACGCGAAAAGGAGTACATGGTCGTCGAACGTTTGGTCTCATCTCCATGAATTTCCAGTTTGGGATCTTTGCATTCTCTGTTTCATCGACACTGCCGCAGCAAAGGATTCCAGGATAAAATGCGAAGAGCTCTTCCGCTGCACCAACACCATAACATCTGATTGAAGGTTCGTTATCGCATGTCATCGCCAGTGTGCCGCGGATTCGGATTCTCGTGACGAGCAAATTAAACGTGCTCGAAAACACGAAGAATCAATGCATATTTCCTCAGGTTGAACAGCCGAGGATCTGTTGCGTTCATGTAGTTCCAGTCCAAAGATTTCTGGCGTTATAGCTTCTTGTGTCGCCTTGCAATATATGAATACGTTTGTGACTGTATAGCGGACTTCTTTTCAGAACCTAGTTCTCTGGCAGACCACGATACCTAGCAAAAGCACAGGACATCTGAGACCGACTGACGCCGCTATTGACACAATTCGAATGATGAAAACACAAATCGAACGCGAAAAGGAGTACATGGTCGTCGAACGTTTGGTCTCATCTCCATGAATTTCCAGTTTGGGATCTTTGCATTCTCCGTTTCATCGACACTGCCGCAGCAAAGTACTACAGGATAAAATGCGAAGAGCTCTTCTGCTGTATTAACAGCATACCATCTGATTGAAGATGAGTTATCGCATGTCATCGCCAGTGTGCCGAGAAGGATTCGGATTCTCGTGACGAGCAAATTAAACGAGCTCGAAAACACGAAGAATCAATGCATATTTCCTCAGGTTGAACAGCCAAACATCTGTTGCGTTCATGTAGTTCCAGTCCAAAGATTTCTGGCGTTATAGCTTCTTGTGTCGCCTTGATATATATGAATACGTTTGTGACTGTATAGCGGACTTCTTTTTAGAACCTAGTTCTCTGGCAGACCACGATACCTAGCAAAAGCACAGGACTTCTGAGACCGACTGACGCCGCTATTGACACAATTCGAATGATGAAAACACAAATCGAACGCGAAAAGGAGTACATGGTCGTCGAACGTTTGGTCTCATCTCCATGAATTTCCAGTTTGGGATCTTTGCATTCCCCGTTTCATCGACACTGCCGCAGCAAAGGATTCCAGGATCAAATGCGAAGAGCTCTTCCGCTGCACCAACACCATAACATCTGATTGAAGGTTCGTTATCGCATGTCATCGCCAGTGTGCCGAGAAGGATTCGGATTCTCGTGACGAGCAAATTAAACGAGCTCGAAAACACGAAGAATCAATGCATATTTCCTCAGGTTGAGCAGCCGAAGATCTGTTGCGTTCATGTAGTTCCATTCCAAAGATTTCTGGCGTTATAGCTTCTTGTGTCGCCTTGATATATATGAATACGTTTGTGTCTGTATAGCGGACTTCTTTTTAGAACCTAGTTCTCTGGCAGACCACGATACCTAGCAAAAGCACAGGACTTCTGAGACCGACTGACGCCGCTATTGACACAATTCGAATGATGAAAACACAAATCGAACGCGAAAAGGAGTACATGATCGTCGAACGTTTGGTCTCATCTCCTTGAATTTCCAGTTTGGGATCTTTGCATTCCTCGTTTCATCGACACTGCCGCAGCAAAGGATTCCAGGATAAAATGCGAAGAGCTCTTCCGCTGCACCAACAGCATAACATCTGATTGAAGGTTCGTTATCGCATGTCATCGCCAGTGTGCCGCGGATTCGGATTCTCGTGACGAGCAAATTAAACGTGCTCGAAAACACGAAGAATCAATGCATATTTCCTCAGGTTGAACAGCCGAGGATCTGTTGCGTTCATGTAGTTCCAGTCCAAAGATTTCTGGCGTTATAGCTTCTTGTGTCGCCTTGCAATATATGAATACGTTTGTGACTGTATAGCGGACTTCTTTTCAGAACCTAGTTCTCTGGCAGACCACGATACCTAGCAAAAGCACAGGACATCTGAGACCGACTGACGCCGCTATTGACACAATTCGAATGATGAAAACACAAATCGAACGCGAAAAGGAGTACATGGTCGTCGAACGTTTGGTCTCATCTCCATGAATTTCCAGTTTGGGATCTTTGCATTCTCTGTTTCATCGACACTGCCGCAGCAAAGGATTCCAGGATAAAATGCGAAGAGCTCTTCCGCTGCACCAACACCATAACATCTGATTGAAGGTTCGTTATCGCATGTCATCGCCAGTGTGCCGAGAAGGATTCGGATTCTCGTGACGAGCAAATTAAACGAGCTCGAAAACACGAAGAATCAATGCATATTTCCTCAAGTTGAGCAGCCGAAGATCTGTTGCGTTCATGTAGTTCCAGTCCAAAGGTTTCTGGCGTTATAGCTTCTTGTGTCGCCTTGATATATATGAATATGTTTGTGACTGTATAGCGGACTTCTTTTCAGAACCTAGTTCTCTGGCAGACCACGAAACCTAGCAAAAGCACAGGACTTCTGAGACCGACTGACGCCGCTATTGACACAATTCGAATGATGAAAACACAAATCGAACGCGAAAAGGAGTACATGGTCGTCGAACGTTTGGTCTCATCTCCATGAATTTCCAGTTTGGGATCTTTGCATTCTCCGTTTCATCGACACTGCCGCAGCAAAGTACTCCAGGATAAAATGCGAAGAGCTCTTCTGCTGTATTAACAGCATACCATCTGATTGAAGATGAGTTATCGCATGTCATCGCCAGTGTGAAAAGAAGGATTCGGATTCTCGTGACGAGCAAATTAAACGAGCTCGAAAACACGAAGAATCAATGCATAATTCCTCAGGTTGAACAGCCGAAGATCTGTTGCGTTCATGTAGTTCCAGTCCAAAGATTTCTGGCGTTATAGCTTCTTGTGTCGCCTTGATATATATCAATACGTTTGTGACTGTATAGCGGACTTCTTTTTAGAACCTAGTTCTCTGGCAGACCACGATACCGAGCAAAAGCACAGGACTTCTGAGACCGACTGACGCCGCTATTGACACAATTCGAATTATGAAAACACAAATCGAACGCGAAAAGGAGTACATGGTCGTCGAACGTTTGGTCTCATCTCCATGAATTTCCAGTTTGGGATCTTTGCATTCCCCGTTTCATCGACACTGCCGCAGCAAAGGATTCCAGGATAAAATGCTAAGAGCTCTTCCGCTGCACCAACAGCATAACATCTGATTGAAGGTTCGTTATCGCATGTCATCGCCAGTGTGCCGCGAAGTATTCGGATTCTCGTGACGAGCAAATTAAACGAGCTCGAAAACACGAAGAATCAATGCATATTTCCTCAAGTTGAACAGCCGAAGATCTGTTGCGTTCATGTAGTTCCAGTCCAAAGATTTCTGGCGTTATAGCTTCTTGTGTCGCCTTGATATATATGAATACGTTTGTGACTGTATAGCGGACTTCTTTCTAGAACCTAGTTCTCTGGCAGACCACGATACCGAGCAAATGCACAGGACTTCTGAGACCGACTGACGCCGCTATTGACACAATTCGAATGATGAAAACACAAATCGAACGCGAAAAGGAGTACATGGTCGTCGAACGTTTGGTCTCATCTCCATGAATTTCCAGTTTGGGATCTTTGCATTCTCCGTTTCATCGACACTGCCGCAGCAAAGGACTCCAGGATAAAATGCGAAGAGCTCTTCTGCTGTATTAACAGCATACCATCTGATTGAAGATGAGTTATCGCATGTCATCGCCAGTGTGCCGAGAAGGATTCGGATTCTCGTGACGAGCAAATTAAACGAGCTCGAAAACACGAAGAATCAATCCATATTTCCTCAGGTTGAACAGCCGAAGATCTGTTGCGTTCATGTAGTTCCAGTCCAAACATTTCTGGCGTTATAGCTTCTTGTGTCGCCTTGATATATATGAATACGTTTGTGACTGTATAGCGGACTTCTTTTTAGAACCTAGTTCTCTGGCAGACCACGATACCTAGCAAAAGCACAGGACTTCTGAGACCGACTGACGCCGCTATTGACACAATTCGAATGATGAAAACACAAATCGAACGCGAAAAGGAGTACATGATCGTCGAACGTTTGGTCTCATCTCCTTGAATTTCCAGTTTGGGATCTTTGCATTCCTCGTTTCATCGACACTGCCGCAGCAAAGGATTCCAGGATAAAATGCGCAGAGCTCTTCCGCTGCACCAACAGCATAACATCTGATTGAAGGTTCGTTATCGCATGTCATCGCCAGTGTGCCGCGAAGGATTCGGATTCTCGTGACGAGCAAATTAAACGTGCTCGAAAACACGAAGAATCAATGCATATTTCCTCAGGTTGAACAGCCGAGGATCTGTTGCGTTCATGTAGTTCCAGTCCAAAGATTTCTGGCGTTATAGCTTCTTGTGTCGCCTTACAATATATGAATACGTTTGTGACTGTATAGCGGACTTCTTTTTAGAACCTAGTTCTCTGGCAGACCACGATACCTAGCAAAAGCACAGGACTTTTGAGACCGACTGACGCCGCTATTGACACAATTCGAATGATGAAAACACAAATCTAACGCGAAAAGGAGTACATGGTCGTCGAACGTTTGGTCTCATCTCCATGAATTTCCAGTTTGGGATCTTTGCATTCTCCGTTTCATCGACACTGCCGCAGCAAAGTACTCCAGGATAAAATGCGAAGAGCTCTTCTGCTGTATTAACAGCATACCATCTGATTGAAGATGAGTTATCGCATGTCATCGCCAGTGTGCCGAGAAGGATTCGGATTCTCGTGACGAGCAAATTAAACGAGCTCGAAAACACGAAGAATCAATGCATATTTCCTCAGGTTGAACAGCCAAAGATCTGTTGCGTTCATGTAGTTCCAGTCCAAAGATTTCTGGCGTTATAGCTTCTTGTGTCGCCTTGATATATATGAATACGTTTGTGACTGTATAGCGGACTTCTTTTTAGAACCTAGTTCTCTGGCAGACCACGATACCTAGCAAAAGCACAGGACTTCTGAGACCGACTGACGCCGCTATTGACACATTTCGAATGATGAAAACACAAATCGAACGCGAAAAGGAGTACATGGTCGTCGAACGTTTGGTCTCATCTCCATGAATTTCCAGTTTGGGATCTTTGCATTCCCCGTTTCATCGACACTGCCGCAGCAAAGGATTCCAGGATAAAATGCGAAGAGCTCTTCCGCTGCACCAACACCATAACATCTGATTGAAGGTTCGTTATCGCATGTCATCGCCAGTGTGCCGAGAAGGATTCGGATTCTCGTGACGAGCAAATTAAACGAGCTCGAAAACACGAAGCATCAATGCATATTTCCTCAGGTTGAACAGCCAAAGATCTGTTGCGTTCATGTAGTTCGAGTCCAAAGATTTCTGGCGTTATAGCGTCTTGTGTCGCCTTGATATATATGAATATGTTTGTGACTGTATAGCGGACTTCTTTTCAGAACCTAGTTCTCTGGCAGACCACGAAACCTAGCAAAAGCACAGGACTTCTGAGACCGACTGACGCCGCTATTGACACAATTCGAATGATGAAAACACAAATCGAACGCGAAAAGGAGTACATGGTCGTCGAACGTTTGGTCTCATCTCCATGAATTTCCAGTTTGGGATCTTTGCATTCTCCGTTTCATCGACACTGCCGCAGCAAAGTACTCCAGGATAAAATGCGAAGAGCTCTTCCGCTGCACCAACAGCATAACATCTGATTGAAGGTTCGTTATCGCATGTCATCGCCAGTGTGCCGAGAAGGATTCGGATTCTCGTGACGAGCAAATTAAACGAGCTCGAAAACACGAAGAATCAATGCATAATTCCTCAGGTTGAACAGCCGAAGATCTGTTGCGTTCATGTAGTTCCAGTCCAAAGATTTCTGGCGTTATAGCTTCTTGTGTCGCCTTGCAATATATGAATACGTTTGTGACTGTATAGCGGACTTCTTTTTAGAACCTAGTTCTCTGGCAGACCACGATACCTAGCAAAAGCACAGGACTTCTGAGACCGACTGACGCCGCTATTGACACAAATCGAATGATGAAAACACAAATCGAACGCGAAAAGGAGTACATGATCGTCGAACGTTTGGTCTCATCTCCTTGAATTTCCAGTTTGGGATCTTTGCATTCCTCGTTTCATCGACACTGCCGCAGCAAAGTACTCCAGGATAAAATGCGAAGAGCTCTTCTGCTGTATTAACAGCATACCATCTGATTGAAGATGAGTTATCGCATGTCATCGCCAGTGTGCCGCGAAGTATTCGGATTCTCGTGACGAGCAAATTAAACGAGCTCGAAAACACGAAGAATCAATGCATATTTCCTCAAGTTGAACAGCCAAAGATCTGTTGCGTTCATGTAGTTCCAGTCCAAAGATTTCTGGCGTTATAGCTTCTTGTGTCGCCTTGATATATATGAATACGTTTGTGACTGTATAGCGGACTTCTTTTTAGAACCTAGTTCTCTGGCAGACCACGAAACCTAGCAAAAGCACAGGACTTCTGAGACCGACTGACGCCGCTATTGACACAATTCGAATTATGAAAACACAAATCGAACGCGAAAAGGAGTACATGGTCGTCGAACGTTTGGTCTCATCTCCATGAATTTCCAGTTTGGGATCTTTGCATTCCCCGTTTCATCGACACTGCCGCAGCAAAGGATTCCAGGATAAAATGCGAAGAGCTCTTCCGCTGCACCAACAGCATAACATCTGATTGAAGGTTCGTTATCGCATGTCATCGCCAGTGTGCCGCGAAGTATTCGGATTCTCGTGACGAGCAAATTAAACGAGCTCGAAAACACGAAGAATCAATGCATATTTCCTCAAGTTGAACAGCCGAAGATCTGTTGCGTTCATGTAGTTCCAGTCCAAAGATTTCTGGCGTTATAGCTTCTTGTGTCGCCTTGATATATATTAATACGTTTGTGACTGTATAGCGGACTTCTTTCTAGAACCTAGTTCTCTGGCAGACCATGATACCGAGCAAATGCACAGGACTTCTGAGACCGACTGACGCCGCTATTGACACAATTCGAATGATGAAAACACAAATCGAACGCGAAAAGGAGTACATGGTCGTCGAACGTTTGGTCTCATCTCCATGAATTTCCAGTTTGGGATCTTTGCATTCTCCGTTTCATCGACGCTGCCGCAGCAAAGGACTCCAGGATAAAATGCGAAGAGCTCTTCTGCTGTATTAACAGCATACCATCTGATTGAAGATACGTTATCGCATGTCATCGCAGTATGCCCAGAGGTATTCGGATTCTCGTGACGAGCAAATTAAACGAGCTCGAAAACACGAAGAATCAATGCATAATTCATCAGGTTGCAAAGCCGAAGATCTGTTGCGTTCATGTAGTTCCAGTCCAAAGATTTCTGGCGTTATAGCTTCTTGTATCGCCTTGCAATGTATGAATACGTTTGTGACTGTATAGCGGACTTCTTTTTAGAACCTAGTTCTCTGGCAGACCACGATACCTAGCAAAAGCACAGGACTTCTGAAACCGACTGACGCCGCTATTGACACAATTCGAATGATGAAAACACAAATCGAACGCGAAAAGGAGTACATGGTCGTCGAACGTTTGGTCTCATCTCCATGAATTTCCAGTTTGGGATCTTTGCATTCTCCGTTTCATCGACACTGCCGCAGCAAAGGACTCCAGGATAAAATGCGAAGAGCTCTTCTGCTGTATTAACAGCATACCATCTGATTGAAGATGAGTTATCGCATGTCATCGCCAGTGTGCCGAGAAGGATTCGGATTCTCGTGACGAGCAAATTAAACGAGCTCGAAAACACGAAGAATCAATCCATATTTCCTCAGGTTGAACAGCCGAAGATCTGTTGCGTTCATGTAGTTCCAGTCCAAACATTTCTGGCGTTATAGCTTCTTGTGTCGCCTTGATATATATGAATACGTTTGTGACTGTATAGCGGACTTCTTTTTATAACCTAGTTCTCTGGCAGACCACGATACCTAGCAAAAGCACAGGACTTCTGAGACCGACTGACGCCGCTATTGACACAATTCGAATGATGAAAACACAAATCGAACGCGAAAAGGAGTACATGATCGTCGAACGTTTGGTCTCATCTCCTTGAATTTCCAGTTTGGGATCTTTGCATTCCTCGTTTCATCGACACTGCCGCAGCAAAGGATTCCAGGATAAAATGCGCAGAGCTCTTCCGCTGCACCAACAGCATAACATCTGATTGAAGGTTCGTTATCGCATGTCATCGCCAGTGTGCCGCGAAGGATTCGGATTCTCGTGACGAGCAAATTAAACGTGCTCGAAAACACGAAGAATCAATGCATATTTCCTCAGGTTGAACAGCCGAGGATCTGTTGCGTTCATGTAGTTCCAGTCCAAAGATTTCTGGCGTTATAGCTTCTTGTGTCGCCTTGCAATATATGAATACGTTTGTGACTGTATAGCGGACTTCTTTTCAGAACCTAGTTCTCTGGCAGACCACGATACCTAGCAAAAGCACAGGACATCTGAGACCGACTGACGCCGCTATTGACACAATTCGAATGATGAAAACACAAATCGAACGCGAAAAGGAGTACATGGTCGTCGAACGTTTGGTCTCATCTCCATGAATTTCCAGTTTGGGATCTTTGCATTCTCCGTTTCATCGACACTGCCGCAGCAAAGTACTCCAGGATAAAATGCGAAGAGCTCTTCTGCTGTATTAACAGCATACCATCTGATTGAAGATGAGTTATCGCATGTCATCGCCAGTGTGCCGAGAAGTATTCGGATTCTCGTGACGAGCAAATTAAACGAGCTCGAAAACACGAAGAATCAATGCATATTTCCTCAAGTTGAACAGCCAAAGATCTGTTGCGTTCATGTAGTTCCAGTCCAAAGATTTCTGGCGTTATAGCTTCTTGTGTCGCCTTGATATATATGAATACGTTTGTGACTGTATAGCGGACTTCTTTTTAGAACCTAGTTCTCTGGCAGACCACGATACCTAGCAAAAGCACAGGACTTCTGAGACCGACTGACGCCGCTATTGACACATTTCGAATGATGAAAACACAAATCGAACGCGAAAAGGAGTACATGGTCGTCGAACGTTTGGTCTCATCTCCATGAATTTCCAGTTTGGGATCTTTGCATTCCCCGTTTCATCGACACTGCCGCAGCAAAGGATTCCAGGATAAAATGCGAAGAGCTCTTCCGCTGCACCAACACCATAACATCTGATTGAAGGTTCGTTATCGCATGTCATCGCCAGTGTGCCGAGAAGGATTCGGATTCTCGTGACGAGCAAATTAAACGAGCTCGAAAACACGAAGCATCAATGCATATTTCCTCAGGTTGAACAGCCAAAGATCTGTTGCGTTCATGTAGTTCGAGTCCAAAGATTTCTGGCGTTATAGCGTCTTGTGTCGCCTTGATATATATGAATATGTTTGTGACTGTATAGCGGACTTCTTTTCAGAACCTAGTTCTCTGGCAGACCACGAAACCTAGCAAAAGCACAGGACTTCTGAGACCGACTGACGCCGCTATTGACACAATTCGAATGATGAAAACACAAATCGAACGCGAAAAGGAGTACATGGTCGTCGAACGTTTGGTCTCATCTCCATGAATTTCCAGTTTGGGATCTTTGCATTCTCCGTTTCATCGACACTGCCGCAGCAAAGTACTCCAGGATAAAATGCGAAGAGCTCTTCCGCTGCACCAACAGCATAACATCTGATTGAAGGTTCGTTATCGCATGTCATCGCCAGTGTGCCGAGAAGGATTCGGATTCTCGTGACGAGCAAATTAAACGAGCTCGAAAACACGAAGAATCAATGCATAATTCCTCAGGTTGAACAGCCGAAGATCTGTTGCGTTCATGTAGTTCCAGTCCAAAGATTTCTGGCGTTATAGCTTCTTGTGTCGCCTTGCAATATATGAATACGTTTGTGACTGTATAGCGGACTTCTTTTTAGAACCTAGTTCTCTGGCAGACCACGATACCTAGCAAAAGCACAGGACTTCTGAGACCGACTGACGCCGCTATTGACACAAATCGAATGATGAAAACACAAATCGAACGCGAAAAGGAGTACATGATCGTCGAACGTTTGGTCTCATCTCCTTGAATTTCCAGTTTGGGATCTTTGCATTCCTCGTTTCATCGACACTGCCGCAGCAAAGTACTCCAGGATAAAATGCGAAGAGCTCTTCTGCTGTATTAACAGCATACCATCTGATTGAAGATGAGTTATCGCATGTCATCGCCAGTGTGCCGCGAAGTATTCGGATTCTCGTGACGAGCAAATTAAACGAGCTCGAAAACACGAAGAATCAATGCATATTTCCTCAAGTTGAACAGCCAAAGATCTGTTGCGTTCATGTAGTTCCAGTCCAAAGATTTCTGGCGTTATAGCTTCTTGTGTCGCCTTGATATATATGAATACGTTTGTGACTGTATAGCGGACTTCTTTTTAGAACCTAGTTCTCTGGCAGACCACGAAACCTAGCAAAAGCACAGGACTTCTGAGACCGACTGACGCCGCTATTGACACAATTCGAATTATGAAAACACAAATCGAACGCGAAAAGGAGTACATGGTCGTCGAACGTTTGGTCTCATCTCCATGAATTTCCAGTTTGGGATCTTTGCATTCCCCGTTTCATCGACACTGCCGCAGCAAAGGATTCCAGGATAAAATGCGAAGAGCTCTTCCGCTGCACCAACAGCATAACATCTGATTGAAGGTTCGTTATCGCATGTCATCGCCAGTGTGCCGCGAAGTATTCGGATTCTCGTGACGAGCAAATTAAACGAGCTCGAAAACACGAAGAATCAATGCATATTTCCTCAAGTTGAACAGCCGAAGATCTGTTGCGTTCATGTAGTTCCAGTCCAAAGATTTCTGGCGTTATAGCTTCTTGTGTCGCCTTGATATATATTAATACGTTTGTGACTGTATAGCGGACTTCTTTCTAGAACCTAGTTCTCTGGCAGACCATGATACCGAGCAAATGCACAGGACTTCTGAGACCGACTGACGCCGCTATTGACACAATTCGAATGATGAAAACACAAATCGAACGCGAAAAGGAGTACATGGTCGTCGAACGTTTGGTCTCATCTCCATGAATTTCCAGTTTGGGATCTTTGCATTCTCCGTTTCATCGACGCTGCCGCAGCAAAGGACTCCAGGATAAAATGCGAAGAGCTCTTCTGCTGTATTAACAGCATACCATCTGATTGAAGATACGTTATCGCATGTCATCGCAGTATGCCCAGAGGTATTCGGATTCTCGTGACGAGCAAATTAAACGAGCTCGAAAACACGAAGAATCAATGCATAATTCATCAGGTTGCAAAGCCGAAGATCTGTTGCGTTCATGTAGTTCCAGTCCAAAGATTTCTGGCGTTATAGCTTCTTGTATCGCCTTGCAATGTATGAATACGTTTGTGACTGTATAGCGGACTTCTTTTTAGAACCTAGTTCTCTGGCAGACCACGATACCTAGCAAAAGCACAGGACTTCTGAAACCGACTGACGCCGCTATTGACACAATTCGAATGATGAAAACACAAATCGAACGCGAAAAGGAGTACATGGTCGTCGAACGTTTGGTCTCATCTCCATGAATTTCCAGTTTGGGATCTTTGCATTCTCCGTTTCATCGACACTGCCGCAGCAAAGGACTCCAGGATAAAATGCGAAGAGCTCTTCTGCTGTATTAACAGCATACCATCTGATTGAAGATGAGTTATCGCATGTCATCGCCAGTGTGCCGAGAAGGATTCGGATTCTCGTGACGAGCAAATTAAACGAGCTCGAAAACACGAAGAATCAATCCATATTTCCTCAGGTTGAACAGCCGAAGATCTGTTGCGTTCATGTAGTTCCAGTCCAAACATTTCTGGCGTTATAGCTTCTTGTGTCGCCTTGATATATATGAATACGTTTGTGACTGTATAGCGGACTTCTTTTTATAACCTAGTTCTCTGGCAGACCACGATACCTAGCAAAAGCACAGGACTTCTGAGACCGACTGACGCCGCTATTGACACAATTCGAATGATGAAAACACAAATCGAACGCGAAAAGGAGTACATGATCGTCGAACGTTTGGTCTCATCTCCTTGAATTTCCAGTTTGGGATCTTTGCATTCCTCGTTTCATCGACACTGCCGCAGCAAAGGATTCCAGGATAAAATGCGCAGAGCTCTTCCGCTGCACCAACAGCATAACATCTGATTGAAGGTTCGTTATCGCATGTCATCGCCAGTGTGCCGCGAAGGATTCGGATTCTCGTGACGAGCAAATTAAACGTGCTCGAAAACACGAAGAATCAATGCATATTTCCTCAGGTTGAACAGCCGAGGATCTGTTGCGTTCATGTAGTTCCAGTCCAAAGATTTCTGGCGTTATAGCTTCTTGTGTCGCCTTGCAATATATGAATACGTTTGTGACTGTATAGCGGACTTCTTTTCAGAACCTAGTTCTCTGGCAGACCACGATACCTAGCAAAAGCACAGGACATCTGAGACCGACTGACGCCGCTATTGACACAATTCGAATGATGAAAACACAAATCGAACGCGAAAAGGAGTACATGGTCGTCGAACGTTTGGTCTCATCTCCATGAATTTCCAGTTTGGGATCTTTGCATTCTCCGTTTCATCGACACTGCCGCAGCAAAGTACTCCAGGATAAAATGCGAAGAGCTCTTCTGCTGTATTAACAGCATACCATCTGATTGAAGATGAGTTATCGCATGTCATCGCCAGTGTGCCGAGAAGGATTCGGATTCTCGTGACGAGCAAATTAAACGAGCTCGAAAACACGAAGAATCAATGCATATTTCCTCAGGTTGAACAGCCAAACATCTGTTGCGTTCATGTAGTTCCAGTCCAAAGATTTCTGGCGTTATAGCTTCTTGTGTCGCCTTGATATATATGAATACGTTTGTGACTGTATAGCGGACTTCTTTTTAGAACCTAGTTCTCTGGCAGACCACGATACCTAGCAAAAGCACAGGACTTCTGAGACCGACTGACGCCGCTATTGACACAATTCGAATGATGAAAACACAAATCGAACGCGAAAAGGAGTACATGGTCGTCGAACGTTTGGTCTCATCTCCATGAATTTCCAGTTTGGGATCTTTGCATTCCCCGTTTCATCGACACTGCCGCAGCAAAGGATTCCAGGATCAAATGCGAAGAGCTCTTCCGCTGCACCAACACCATAACATCTGATTGAAGGTTCGTTATCGCATGTCATCGCCAGTGTGCCGAGAAGGATTCGGATTCTCGTGACGAGCAAATTAAACGAGCTCGAAAACACGAAGAATCAATGCATATTTCCTCAGGTTGAGCAGCCGAAGATCTGTTGCGTTCATGTAGTTCCAGTCCAAAGATTTCTGCCGTTATAGCTTCTTGTGTCGCCTTGATATATATGAATATGTTCGTGACTGTATAGCGGACTTCTTTTCAGAACCTAGTTCTCTGGCAGACCACGATACCTAGCAAAAGCACAGGACTTCTGAGACCGACTGACGCCGCTATTGACACAATTCGAATGATGAAAACACAAATCGAACGCGAAAAGGAGTACATGGTCGTCGAACGTTTGGTCTCATCTCCATGAATTTCCAGTTTGGGATCTTTGCATTCTCCGTTTCATCGACACTGCAGCAGCAAAGTACTCCAGGATAAAATGCGAAGAGCTCTTCTGCTGTATTAACAGCATACCATCTGATTGAAGATGAGTTACCGCATGTCATCGCCAGTGTGCCAAGAAGGATTCGGATTCTCGTGACGAGCAAATTAAACGAGCTCGAAAACACGAAGAATCAATGCATAATTCCTCAGGTTGAACAGCCGAAGATCTGTTGCGTTCATGTAGTTCCAGTCCAAAGATTTCTGGCGTTATAGCTTCTTGTGTCGCCTTGATATATATCAATACGTTTGTGACTGTATAGCGGACTTCTTTTTAGAACCTAGTTCTCTGGCAGACCACGATACCGAGCAAAAGCACAGGACTTCTGAGACCGACTGACGCCGCTATTGACACAATTCGAATGATGAAAACACAAATCGAACGCGAAAAGGAGTACATGGTCGTCGAACGTTTGGTCTCATCTCCTTGAATTTCCAGTTTGGGATCTTTGCATTCTCCGTTTCATCGACGCTGCCGCAGCAAAGGACTCCAGGATAAAATTCGAAGAGCTCTTCTGCTGTATTAACAGCATACCATCTGATTGAAGATGAGTTATCGCATGTCATCGCCAGTGTGCCGAGAAGGATTCGGATTCTCGTGACGAGCAAATTAAACGAGCTCGAAAACACAAAGAATCAATGCATATTTCCTCAGGTTGAACAGCCAAACATCTGTTGCGTTCATGTAGTTCCAGTCCAAAGATTTCTGGCGTTATAGCTTCTTGTGTCGCCTTGATATATATGAATACGTTTGTGACTGTATAGCGGACTTCTTTTTAGAACCTAGTTCTCTGGCAGACCACGATACCTAGCAAAAGCACAGGACTTCTGAGACCGACTGACGCCGCTATTGACACAATTCGAATGATGAAAACACAAATCGAACGCGAAAAGGAGTACATGGTCGTCGAACGTTTGGTCTCATCTCCATGAATTTCCAGTTTGGGATCTTTGCATTCCCCGTTTCATCGACACTGCCGCAGCAAAGGATTCCAGGATCAAATGCGAAGAGCTCTTCCGCTGCACCAACACCATAACATCTGATTGAAGGTTCGTTATCGCATGTCATCGCCAGTGTGCCGAGAAGGATTCGGATTCTCGTGACGAGCAAATTAAACGAGCTCGAAAACACGAAGAATCAATGCATATTTCCTCAGGTTGAGCAGCCGAAGATCTGTTGCGTTCATGTAGTTCCAGTCCAAAGATTTCTGGCGTTATAGCTTCTTGTGTCGCCTTGATATATATGAATATGTTTGTGACTGTATAGCGGACTTCTTTTCAGAACCTAGTTCTCTGGCAGACCACGAAACCTAGCAAAAGCACAGGACTTCTGAGACCGACTGACGCCGCTATTGACACAATTCGAATGATGAAAACACAAATCGAACGCGAAAAGGAGTACATGGTCGTCGAACGTTTGGTCTCATCTCCATGAATTTCCAGTTTGGGATCTTTGCATTCTCCGTTTCATCGACACTGCCGCAGCAAAGTACTCCAGGATAAAATGCGAAGAGCTCTTCTGCTGTATTAACAGCATACCATCTGATTGAAGATGAGTTATCGCATGTCATCGCCAGTGTGCCGAGAAGGATTCGGATTCTCGTGACGAGCAAATTAAACGAGCTCGAAAACATGAAGAATCAATGCATATTTCCTCAGGTTGAAAAGCTGAAGATCTATTGCGTTCATGTAGTTCCAGTCCAAAGATTTCTGCCGTTATAGCTTCTTGTGTCGCCTTGATATATATGAATATGTTCGTGACTGTATAGCGGACTTCTTTTCAGAACCTAGTTCTCTGGCAGACCACGATACCTAGCAAAAGCACAGGACTTCTGAGACCGACTGACGCCGCTATTGACACAATTCGAATGATGAAAACACAAATCGAACGCGAAAAGGAGTACATGGTCGTCGAACGTTTGGTCTCATCTCCATGAATTTCCAGTTTGGGATTTTTGCATTCCCCGTTTCATCGACACTGCCGCAGCAAAGGATTCCAGGATAAAATGCGAAAGGCTCTTCCGCTGCACCAACACCATAACATCTGATTGAAGGTTCGTTATCGCATGTCATCGCCAGTGTGCCGAGAAGGATTCGGATTCTCGTGACGAGCAAATTAAACGAGCTCGAAAACACGAAGAATCAATGCATATTTCCTCAGGTTGAGCAGCCGAAGATCTGTTGCGTTCATGTAGTTCCAGTCCAAAGGTTTCTTTCATTATAGCTTCTTGTGTCACCTTGATATATATGAATATGTTTGCGACTGTATAGCGGACTTCTTTTCAGAACCTAGTTCTCTGGCAGACCACGAAACCTAGCAAAAGCACAGGACTTCTGAGACCGACTGACGCCGCTATTGACACAATTCGAATGATGAAAACACAAATCTAACGCGAAAAGGAGTACATGGTCGTCGAACGTTTGGTCTCATCTCCATGAATTTCCAGTTTGGGATCTTTGCATTCTCCGTTTCATCGACACTGCCGCAGCAAAGTACTCCAGGATAAAATGCGAAGAGCTCTTCCGCTGCACCAACAGCATAACATCTGATTGAAGGTTCGTTATCGCATGTCATCGCCAGTGTGCCGAGAAGGATTCGGATTCTCGTGACGAGCAAATTAAACGAGCTCGAAAACACGAAGAATCAATGCATAATTCCTCAGGTTGAACAGCCGAAGATCTGTTGCGTTCATGTAGTTCCAGTCCAAAGATTTCTGGCGTTATAGCTTCTTGTGTCGCCTTGCAATATATGAATACGTTTGTGACTGTATAGCGGACTTCTTTTCAGAACCTAGTTCTCTGGCAGACCACAATACCTAGCAAAAGCACAGGACATCTGAGACCGACTGACGCCGCTATTGACACAATTCGAATGATGAAAACACAAATCGAACGCGAAAAGGAGTACATGGTCGTCGAACGTTTGGTCTCATCTCCATGAATTTCCAGTTTGGGATCTTTGCATTCTCCGTTTCATCGACACTGCCGCAGCAAAGTACTCCAGGATAAAATGCGAAGAGCTCTTCTGCTGTATTAACAGCATACCATCTGATTGAAGATGAGTTATCGCATGTCATCGCCAGTGTGCCGAGAAGGATTCGGATTCTCGTGACGAGCAAATTAAACGAGCTCGAAAACACGAAGAATCAATGCATAATTCCTCAGGTTGAACAGCCGAAGATCTGTTGCGTTCATGTAGTTCCAGTCCAAAGATTTCTGGCGTTATAGCTTCTTGTGTCGCCTTGATATATATGAATACGTTTGTGACTGTATAGCGGACTTCTTTCTAGAACCTAGTTCTCTGGCAGACCACGATACCTAGCAAAAGCACAGGACTTCTGAGACCGACTGACGCCGCTATTGACACAATTCGAATGATGAAAACACAAATCGAACGCGAAAAGGAGTACATGATCGTCGAACGTTTGGTCTCATCTCCTTGAATTTCCAGTTTGGGATCTTTGCATTCCTCGTTTCATCGACACTGCCGCAGCAAAGGATTCCAGGATAAAATGCGAAGAGCTCTTCCGCTGCACCAACAGCATAACATCTGATTGAAGGTTCGTTATCGCATGTCATCGCCAGTGTGCCGCGGATTCGGATTCTCGTGACGAGCAAATTAAACGTGCTCGAAAACACGAAGAATCAATGCATATTTCCTCAGGTTGAACAGCCGAGGATCTGTTGCGTTCATGTAGTTCCAGTCCAAAGATTTCTGGCGTTATAGCTTCTTGTGTCGCCTTGCAATATATGAATACGTTTGTGACTGTATAGCGGACTTCTTTTCAGAACCTAGTTCTCTGGCAGACCACGATACCTAGCAAAAGCACAGGACATCTGAGACCGACTGACGCCGCTATTGACACAATTCGAATGATGAAAACACAAATCGAACGCGAAAAGGAGTACATGGTCGTCGAACGTTTGGTCTCATCTCCATGAATTTCCAGTTTGGGATCTTTGCATTCTCCGTTTCATCGACACTGCCGCAGCAAAGTACTCCAGGATAAAATGCGAAGAGCTCTTCTGCTGTATTAACAGCATACCATCTGATTGAAGATGAGTTATCGCATGTCATCGCCAGTGTGCCGAGAAGGATTCGGATTCTCGTGACGAGCAAATTAAACGAGCTCGAAAACACGAAGAATCAATGCATATTTCCTCAGGTTGAACAGCCAAAGATCTGTTGCGTTCATGTAGTTCCAGTCCAAAGATTTCTGGCGTTATAGCTTCTTGTGTCGCCTTGATATATATGAATACGTTTGTGACTGTATAGCGGACTTCTTTTTAGAACCTAGTTCTCTGGCAGACCACGATACCTAGCAAAAGCACAGGACTTCTGAGACCGACTGACGCCGCTATTGACACAATTCGAATGATGAAAACACAAATCGAACGCGAAAAGGAGTACATGGTCGTCGAACGTTTGGTCTCATCTCCATGAATTTCCAGTTTGGGATCTTTGCATTCCCCGTTTCATCGACACTGCCGCAGCAAAGGATTCCAGGATCAAATGCGAAGAGCTCTTCCGCTGCACCAACACCATAACATCTGATTGAAGGTTCGTTATCGCATGTCATCGCCAGTGTGCCGAGAAGGATTCGGATTCTCGTGACGAGCAAATTAAACGAGCTCGAAAACACGAAGAATCAATGCATATTTCCTCAGGTTGAGCAGCCGAAGATCTGTTGCGTTCATGTAGTTCCAGTCCAAAGATTTCTGGCGTTATAGCTTCTTGTGTCGCCTTGATATATATGAATATGTTTGTGACTGTATAGCGGACTTCTTTTCAGAACCTAGTTCTCTGGCAGACCACGAAACCTAGCAAAAGCACAGGACTTCTGAGACCGACTGACGCCGCTATTGACACAATTCGAATGATGAAAACACAAATCGAACGCGAAAAGGAGTACATGGTCGTCGAACGTTTGGTCTCATCTCCATGAATTTCCAGTTTGGGATCTTTGCATTCTCCGTTTCATCGACACTGCCGCAGCAAAGTACTCCAGGATAAAATGCGAAGAGCTCTTCTGCTGTATTAACAGCATACCATCTGATTGAAGATGAGTTATCGCATGTCATCGCCAGTGTGCCGAGAAGGATTCGGATTCTCGTGACGAGCAAATTAAACGAGCTCGAAAACATGAAGAATCAATGCATATTTCCTCAGGTTGAAAAGCTGAAGATCTATTGCGTTCATGTAGTTCCAGTCCAAAGATTTCTGGCGTTATAGCTTCTTGTGTCGCCTTGATATATATGAATACGTTTGTGACTGTATAGCGGACTTCTTTTTAGAACCTAGTTCTCTGGCAGACCACGATACCTAGCAAAAGCACAGGACTTCTGAGACCGACTGACGCCGCTATTGACACAATTCGAATGATGAAAACACAAATCGAACGCGAAAAGGAGTACATGATCGTCGAACGTTTGGTCTCATCTCCTTGAATTTCCAGTTTGGGATCTTTGCATTCCTCGTTTCATCGACACTGCCGCAGCAAAGGATTCCAGGATAAAATGCGAAGAGCTCTTCCGCTGCACCAACAGCATAACATCTGATTGAAGGTTCGTTATCGCATGTCATCGCCAGTGTGCCGCGGATTCGGATTCTCGTGACGAGCAAATTAAACGTGCTCGAAAACACGAAGAATCAATGCATATTTCCTCAGGTTGAACAGCCGAGGATCTGTTGCGTTCATGTAGTTCCAGTCCAAAGATTTCTGGCGTTATAGCTTCTTGTGTCGCCTTGCAATATATGAATACGTTTGTGACTGTATAGCGGACTTCTTTTCAGAACCTAGTTCTCTGGCAGACCACGATACCTAGCAAAAGCACAGGACATCTGAGACCGACTGACGCCGCTATTGACACAATTCGAATGATGAAAACACAAATCGAACGCGAAAAGGAGTACATGGTCGTCGAACGTTTGGTCTCATCTCCATGAATTTCCAGTTTGGGATCTTTGCATTCTCCGTTTCATCGACACTGCCGCAGCAAAGTACTCCAGGATAAAATGCGAAGAGCTCTTCTGCTGTATTAACAGCATACCATCTGATTGAAGATGAGTTATCGCATGTCATCGCCAGTGTGCCGAGAAGGATTCGGATTCTCGTGACGAGCAAATTAAACGAGCTCGAAAACACGAAGAATCAATGCATATTTCCTCAGGTTGAACAGCCAAAGATCTGTTGCGTTCATGTAGTTCCAGTCCAAAGATTTCTGGCGTTATAGCTTCTTGTGTCGCCTTGATATATATGAATACGTTTGTGACTGTATAGCGGACTTCTTTTTAGAACCTAGTTCTCTGGCAGACCACGATACCTAGCAAAAGCACAGGACTTCTGAGACCGACTGACGCCGCTATTGACACAATTCGAATGATGAAAACACAAATCGAACGCGAAAAGGAGTACATGGTCGTCGAACGTTTGGTCTCATCTCCATGAATTTCCAGTTTGGGATCTTTGCATTCCCCGTTTCATCGACACTGCCGCAGCAAAGGATTCCAGGATCAAATGCGAAGAGCTCTTCCGCTGCACCAACACCATAACATCTGATTGAAGGTTCGTTATCGCATGTCATCGCCAGTGTGCCGAGAAGGATTCGGATTCTCGTGACGAGCAAATTAAACGAGCTCGAAAACACGAAGAATCAATGCATATTTCCTCAGGTTGAGCAGCCGAAGATCTGTTGCGTTCATGTAGTTCCAGTCCAAAGATTTCTGGCGTTATAGCTTCTTGTGTCGCCTTGATATATATGAATATGTTTGTGACTGTATAGCGGACTTCTTTTCAGAACCTAGTTCTCTGGCAGACCACGAAACCTAGCAAAAGCACAGGACTTCTGAGACCGACTGACGCCGCTATTGACACAATTCGAATGATGAAAACACAAATCGAACGCGAAAAGGAGTACATGGTCGTCGAACGTTTGGTCTCATCTCCATGAATTTCCAGTTTGGGATCTTTGCATTCTCCGTTTCATCGACACTGCCGCAGCAAAGTACTCCAGGATAAAATGCGAAGAGCTCTTCTGCTGTATTAACAGCATACCATCTGATTGAAGATGAGTTATCGCATGTCATCGCCAGTGTGCCGAGAAGGATTCGGATTCTCGTGACGAGCAAATTAAACGAGCTCGAAAACATGAAGAATCAATGCATATTTCCTCAGGTTGAAAAGCTGAAGATCTATTGCGTTCATGTAGTTCCAGTCCAAAGATTTCTGGCGTTATAGCTTCTTGTGTCGCCTTGATATATATCAATACGTTTGTGACTGTATAGCGGACTTCTTTTTAGAACCTAGTTCTCTGGCAGACCACGATACCGAGCAAAAGCACAGGACTTCTGAGACCGACTGACGCCGCTATTGACACAATTCGAATGATGAAAACACAAATCGAACGCGAAAAGGAGTACATGGTCGTCGAACGTTTGGTCTCATCTCCATGAATTTCCAGTTTGGGATCTTTGCATTCCCCGTTTCATCGACACTGCCGCAGCAAAGGATTCCAGGATAAAATGCGAAGAGCTCTTCCGCTGCACCAACAGCATAACATCTGATTGAAGGTTCGTTATCGCATGTCATCGCCAGTGTGCCGCGAAGTATTCGGATTCTCGTGACGAGCAAATTAAACGAGCTCGAAAACACGAAGAATCAATGCATATTTCCTCAGGTTGAACAGCCGAAGATCTGTTGCGTTCATGTAGTTCCAGTCCAAAGATTTCTGGCGTTATAGCTTCTTGTGTCGCCTTGATATATATGAATACGTTTGTGACTGTATAGCGGACTTCTTTTTAGAACCTAGTTCTCTGGCAGACCACGATACCGAGCAAAAGCACAGGACTTCTGAGACCGACTGACGCCGCTATTGACACAATTCGAATCATGAAAACACAAATCGAACGCGAAAAGGAGTACATGGTCGTCGAACGTTTGATCTCATCTCCTTGAATTTCCAGTTTGGGATCTTTGCATTCTCCGTTTCATCGACGCTGCCGCAGCAAAGGACTCCAGGATAAAATTCGAAGAGCTCTTCTGCTGTATTAACAGCATACCATCTGATTGAAGATGCGTTATCGCATGTCATCGCAGTATGCCCAGAGGTATTCGGATTCTCGTGACGAGCAA
This sequence comes from Amblyomma maculatum, assembly GCF_055883805.1. Lineage (NCBI taxonomy): Eukaryota > Metazoa > Arthropoda > Arachnida > Ixodida > Ixodidae > Amblyomma > Amblyomma maculatum. The sequence goes on from NC_139348.1 coordinate 133,207,897, forward strand.
ATTAAACGAGCTCGAAAACACGAAGAATCAATCCATAATTCATCAGGTTGCAAAGCCGAAGATCTGTTGCGTTCATGTAGTTCCAGTCCAAAGATTTCTGGCGTTATAGCTTCTTGTATCGCCTTGCAATGTATGAATACGTTTGTGACTGTATAGCGGACTTCTTTTTAGAACCTAGTTCTCTGGCAGACCACGATACCTAGCAAAAGCACAGGACTTTTGAGACCGACTGACGCCGCTATTGACACAATTCGAATGATGAAAACACAAATCTAACGCGAAAAGGAGTACATGGTCGTCGAACGTTTGGTCTCATCTCCATGAATTTCCAGTTTGGGATCTTTGCATTCTCCGTTTCATCGACACTGCCGCAGCAAAGGAATCCAGGATAAAATGCGAAGAGCTCTTCTGCTGTATTAACAGCATACCATCTGATTGAAGATGAGTTATCGCATGTCATCGCCAGTGTGCCGAGAAGGAATCGGATTATCGTGACGAGCAAATTAAACGAGCTCGAAAACACGAAGAATCAATGCATATTTCCTCATGTTGAACAGCCGAAGATCTGTTGCGTTCATGTAGTTCCAGTCCAAAGATTTCTGGCGTTATAGCTTCTTGTGTCGCCTTGATATATATGAAGACGTTTGTGACTGTATAGCGGACTTCTTTTTAGAACCTAGTTCTCTGGCAGACCACGATACCTAGCAAAAGCACAGGACTTCTGAGACCGACTGACGCCGCTATTGACACAATTCGAATGATGAAAACACAAATCGAACGCGAAAAGGAGTACATGGTCGTCGAACGTTTGGTCTCATCTCCATGAATTTCCAGTTTGGGATCTTTGCATTCTCCGTTTCATCGACACTGCCGCAGCAAAGGACTCCAGGATAAAATGCGAAGAGCTCTTCTGCTGTATTAACAGCATACCATCTGATTGAAGATGAGTTATCGCATGTCATCGCCAGTGTGCCGAGAAGGATTCGGATTCTCGTGACGAGCAAATTAAACGAGCTCCAAAACACGAAGAATCAATGCATATTTCCTCAGGTTGAAAAGCTGAAGACTTATTGCGTTCATGTAGTTCCAGTCCAAAGATTTCTGGCGTTATAGCTTCTTGTGTCGCCTTGATATATATGAATATGTTCGTGACTGTATAGCGGACTTCTTTTCAGAACCTAGTTCTCTGGCAGACCACGATACCTAGCAAAAGCACAGGACTTCTGAGACCGACTGACGCCGCTATTGACACATTTCGAATGATGAAAACACAAATCGAACGCGAAAATGAGTACATGGTCGTCGAACGTTTGGTCTCATCTCCATGAATTTCCAGTTTGGGATCTTTGCATTCCCCGTTTCATCGACACTGCCGCAGCAAAGGATTCCAGGATAAAATGCGAAGAGCTCTTCCGCTGCACCAACAGCATAACATCTGATTGAAGGTTCGTTATCGCATGTCATCGCCAGTGTGCCGAGAAGGATTCGGATTCTCGTGACGAGCAAATTAAACGAGCTCGAAAACACGAAGAATCAATGCATAATTCCTCAGGTTGAACAGCCGAAGATCTGTTGCGTTCATGTAGTTCCAGTCCAAAGATTTCTGGCGTTATAGCTTCTTGTGTCGCCTTGCAATATATGAATACGTTTGTGACTGTATAGCGGACTTCTTTTCAGAACCTAGTTCTCTGGCAGACCACGATACCTAGCAAAAGCACAGGACATCTGAGACCGACTGACGCCGCTATTGACACAATTCGAATGATGAAAACACAAATCGAACGCGAAAAGGAGTACATGGTCGTCGAACGTTTGGTCTCATCTCCATGAATTTCCAGTTTGGGATCTTTGCATTCTCCGTTTCATCGACACTGCCGCAGCAAAGTACTCCAGGATAAAATGCGAAGAGCTCTTCTGCTGTATTAACAGCATACCATCTGATTGAAGATGCGTTATCGCATGTCATCGCAGTATGCCCAGAGGTATTCGGATTCTCGTGACGAGCAAATTAAACGAGCTCGAAAACACGAAGAATCAATGCATAATTCATCAGGTTGCAAAGCCGAAGATCTGTTGCGTTCATGTAGTTCCAGTCCAAAGATTTCTGGCGTTATAGCTTCTTGTATCGCCTTGCAATGTATGAATACGTTTGTGACTGTATAGCGGACTTCTTTTTAGAACCTAGTTCTCTGGCAGACCACGATACCTAGCAAAAGCACAGGACTTCTGAAACCGACTGACGCCGCTATTGACACAATTCGAATGATGAAAACACAAATCGAACGCGAAAAGGAGTACATGGTCGTCGAACGTTTGGTCTCATCTCCATGAATTTCCAGTTTGGGATCTTTGCATTCTCCGTTTCATCGACACTGCCGCAGCAAAGGACTCCAGGATAAAATGCGAAGAGCTCTTCTGCTGTATTAACAGCATACCATCTGATTGAAGATGAGTTATCGCATGTCATCGCCAGTGTGCCGAGAAGGATTCGGATTCTCGTGACGAGCAAATTAAACGAGCTCGAAAACACGAAGAATCAATCCATATTTCCTCAGGTTGAACAGCCGAAGATCTGTTGCGTTCATGTAGTTCCAGTCCAAACATTTCTGGCGTTATAGCTTCTTGTGTCGCCTTGATATATATGAATACGTTTGTGACTGTATAGCGGACTTCTTTTTAGAACCTAGTTCTCTGGCAGACCACGATACCTAGCAAAAGCACAGGACTTCTGAGACCGACTGACGCCGCTATTGACACAATTCGAATGATGAAAACACAAATCGAACGCGAAAAGGAGTACATGATCGTCGAACGTTTGGTCTCATCTCCTTGAATTTCCAGTTTGGGATCTTTGCATTCCTCGTTTCATCGACACTGCCGCAGCAAAGGATTCCAGGATAAAATGCGCAGAGCTCTTCCGCTGCACCAACAGCATAACATCTGATTGAAGGTTCGTTATCGCATGTCATCGCCAGTGTGCCGCGAAGGATTCGGATTCTCGTGACGAGCAAATTAAACGTGCTCGAAAACACGAAGAATCAATGCATATTTCCTCAGGTTGAACAGCCGAGGATCTGTTGCGTTCATGTAGTTCCAGTCCAAAGATTTCTGGCGTTATAGCTTCTTGTGTCGCCTTGCAATATATGAATACGTTTGTGACTGTATAGCGGACTTCTTTTCAGAACCTAGTTCTCTGGCAGACCACGATACCTAGCAAAAGCACAGGACATCTGAGACCGACTGACGCCGCTATTGACACAATTCGAATGATGAAAACACAAATCGAACGCGAAAAGGAGTACATGGTCGTCGAACGTTTGGTCTCATCTCCATGAATTTCCAGTTTGGGATCTTTGCATTCTCCGTTTCATCGACACTGCCGCAGCAAAGTACTCCAGGATAAAATGCGAAGAGCTCTTCTGCTGTATTAACAGCATACCATCTGATTGAAGATGAGTTATCGCATGTCATCGCCAGTGTGCCGAGAAGGATTCGGATTCTCGTGACGAGCAAATTAAACGAGCTCGAAAACACGAAGAATCAATGCATATTTCCTCAGGTTGAACAGCCAAACATCTGTTGCGTTCATGTAGTTCCAGTCCAAAGATTTCTGGCGTTATAGCTTCTTGTGTCGCCTTGATATATATGAATACGTTTGTGACTGTATAGCGGACTTCTTTTTAGAACCTAGTTCTCTGGCAGACCACGATACCTAGCAAAAGCACAGGACTTCTGAGACCGACTGACGCCGCTATTGACACAATTCGAATGATGAAAACACAAATCGAACGCGAAAAGGAGTACATGGTCGTCGAACGTTTGGTCTCATCTCCATGAATTTCCAGTTTGGGATCTTTGCATTCCCCGTTTCATCGACACTGCCGCAGCAAAGGATTCCAGGATCAAATGCGAAGAGCTCTTCCGCTGCACCAACACCATAACATCTGATTGAAGGTTCGTTATCGCATGTCATCGCCAGTGTGCCGAGAAGGATTCGGATTCTCGTGACGAGCAAATTAAACGAGCTCGAAAACACGAAGAATCAATGCATATTTCCTCAGGTTGAGCAGCCGAAGATCTGTTGCGTTCATGTAGTTCCAGTCCAAAGATTTCTGCCGTTATAGCTTCTTGTGTCGCCTTGATATATATGAATATGTTCGTGACTGTATAGCGGACTTCTTTTCAGAACCTAGTTCTCTGGCAGACCACGATACCTAGCAAAAGCACAGGACTTCTGAGACCGACTGACGCCGCTATTGACACAATTCGAATGATGAAAACACAAATCGAACGCGAAAAGGAGTACATGGTCGTCGAACGTTTGGTCTCATCTCCATGAATTTCCAGTTTGGGATCTTTGCATTCTCCGTTTCATCGACACTGCAGCAGCAAAGTACTCCAGGATAAAATGCGAAGAGCTCTTCTGCTGTATTAACAGCATACCATCTGATTGAAGATGAGTTACCGCATGTCATCGCCAGTGTGCCAAGAAGGATTCGGATTCTCGTGACGAGCAAATTAAACGAGCTCGAAAACACGAAGAATCAATGCATAATTCCTCAGGTTGAACAGCCGAAGATCTGTTGCGTTCATGTAGTTCCAGTCCAAAGATTTCTGGCGTTATAGCTTCTTGTGTCGCCTTGATATATATCAATACGTTTGTGACTGTATAGCGGACCTCTTTTTAGAACCTAGTTCTCTGGCAGACCACGATACCGAGCAAAAGCACAGGACTTCTGAGACCGACTGACGCCGCTATTGACACAATTCGAATGATGAAAACACAAATCGAACGCGAAAAGGAGTACATGGTCGTCGAACGTTTGGTCTCATCTCCTTGAATTTCCAGTTTGGGATCTTTGCATTCTCCGTTTCATCGACGCTGCCGCAGCAAAGGACTCCAGGATAAAATGCGAAGAGCTCTTCTGCTGTATTAACAGCATACCATCTGATTGAAGATGAGTTATCGCATGTCATCGCCAGTGTGCCGAGAAGGATTCGGATTCTCGTGACGAGCAAATTAAACGAGCTCGAAAACACAAAGAATCAATGCATATTTCCTCAGGTTGAACAGCCAAACATCTGTTGCGTTCATGTAGTTCCAGTCCAAAGATTTCTGGCGTTATAGCTTCTTGTGTCGCCTTGATATATATGAATACGTTTGTGACTGTATAGCGGACTTCTTTTTAGAACCTAGTTCTCTGGCAGACCACGATACCTAGCAAAAGCACAGGACTTCTGAGACCGACTGACGCCGCTATTGACACAATTCGAATGATGAAAACACAAATCGAACGCGAAAAGGAGTACATGGTCGTCGAACGTTTGGTCTCATCTCCATGAATTTCCAGTTTGGGATCTTTGCATTCCCCGTTTCATCGACACTGCCGCAGCAAAGGATTCCAGGATCAAATGCGAAGAGCTCTTCCGCTGCACCAACACCATAACATCTGATTGAAGGTTCGTTATTGCATGTCATCGCCAGTGTGCCGAGAAGGATTCGGATTCTCGTGACGAGCAAATTAAACGAGCTCGAAAACACGAAGAATCAATGCATATTTCCTCAGGTTGAGCAGCCGAAGATCTGTTGCGTTCATGTAGTTCCAGTCCAAAGATTTCTGGCGTTATAGCTTCTTGTGTCGCCTTGATATATATGAATATGTTTGTGACTGTATAGCGGACTTCTTTTCAGAACCTAGTTCTCTGGCAGACCACGAAACCTAGCAAAAGCACAGGACTTCTGAGACCGACTGACGCCGCTATTGACACAATTCGAATGATGAAAACACAAATCGAACGCGAAAAGGAGTACATGGTCGTCGAACGTTTGGTCTCATCTCCATGAATTTCCAGTTTGGGATCTTTGCATTCTCCGTTTCATCGACACTGCCGCAGCAAAGTACTCCAGGATAAAATGCGAAGAGCTCTTCTGCTGTATTAACAGCATACCATCTGATTGAAGATGAGTTATCGCAGGTCATCGCCAGTGTGCCGAGAAGGATTCGGATTCTCGTGACGAGCAAATTAAACGAGCTCGAAAACATGAAGAATCAATGCATATTTCCTCAGGTTGAACAGCCGAAGATCTGTTGCGTTCATGTAGTTCCAGTCCAAAGATTTCTGGCGTTATAGCTTCCTGTGTCGCCTTGATATATATGAATACGTTTGTGACTGTATAGCGGACTTCTTTCTAGAACCTAGTTCTCTGGCAGACCACGATACCGAGCAAATGCACAGGACTTCTGAGACCGACTGACGCCGCTATTGACACAATTCGAATGATGAAAACACAAATCGAACGCGAAAAGGAGTACATGGTCGTCGAACGTTTGGTCTCATCTCCATGAATTTCCAGTTTGGGATCTTTGCATTCTCCGTTTCATCGACGCTGCCGCAGCAAAGGACTCCAGGATAAAATGCGAAGAGCTCTTCTGCTGTATTAACAGCATACCATCTGATTGAAGATGCGTTATCGCATGTCATCGCAGTATGCCCAGAGGTATTCGGATTCTCGTGACGAGCAAATTAAACGAGCTCGAAAACACGAAGAATCAATGCATAATTCATCAGGTTGCAAAGCCGAAGATCTGTTGCGTTCATGTAGTTCCAGTCCAAAGATTTCTGGCGTTATAGCTTCTTGTATTGCCTTGCAATGTATGAATACGTTTGTGACTGTATAGCGGACTTCTTTTTAGAACCTAGTTCTCTGGCAGACCACGATACCTAGCAAAAGCACAGGACTTCTGAGACCGACTGACGCCGCTATTGACACAATTCGAATGATGAAAACACAAATCGAACTCGAAAAGGAGTACATGGTCGTCGAACGTTTGGTCTCATCTCCATGAATTTCCAGTTTGGGATCTTTGCATTCTCCGTTTCATCGACACTGCCGCAGCAAAGGACTCCAGGATAAAATGCGAAGAGCTCTTCTGCTGTATTAACAGCATACCATCTGATTGAAGATGAGTTATCGCATGTCATCGCCAGTGTGCCGAGAAGGATTCGGATTCTCGTGACGAGCAAATTAAACAAACTCGAAAACACGAAGAATCAATCCATATTTCCTCAGGTTGAACAGCCGAAGATCTGTTGCGTTCATGTAGTTCCAGTCCAAACATTTCTGGCGTTATAGCTTCTTGTGTCGCCTTGATATATATGAATACGTTTGTGACTGTATAGCGGACTTCTTTTTAGAACCTAGTTCTCTGGCAGACCACGATACCTAGCAAAAGCACAGGACTTCTGAGACCGACTGACGCCGCTATTGACACAATTCGAATGATGAAAACACAAATCGAACGCGAAAAGGAGTACATGGTCGTCGAAGGTTTGGTCTCATCTCCATGAATTTCCAGTTTGGGATCTTTGCATTCTCCGTTTCATCGACACTGCCGCAGCAAAGGACTCCAGGATAAAATGCGAAGAGCTCTTCTGCTGTATTAACAGCATACCATCTGATTGAAGGTTCGTTATCGCATGTCATCGCCAGTGTGCCGAGAAGGATTCGGATTCTCGTGACGAGCAAATTAAACGAGCTCGAAAACACGAAGAATCAATGCATAATTCCTCAGGTTGAACAGCCGAAGATCTGTTGCGTTCATGTAGTTCCAGTCCAAAGATTTCTGGCGTTATAGCTTCTTGTGTCGCCTTGCAATATATGAATACGTTTGTGACTGTATAGCGGACTTCTTTTCACAACCTAGTTCTCTGGCAGACCACAATACCTAGCAAAAGCACAGGACATCTGAGACCGACTGACGCCGCTATTGACACAATTCGAATGATGAAAGCACAAATCGAACGCGAAAAGGAGTACATGGTCGTCGAACGTTTGGTCTCATCTCCATGAATTTCCAGTTTGGGATCTTTGCATTCTCCGTTTCATCGACACTGCCGCAGCAAAGTACTCCAGGATAAAATGCGAAGAGCTCTTCTGCTGTATTAACAGCATACCATCTGATTGAAGATGAGTTATCGCATGTCATCGCCAGTGTGCCGAGAAGGATTCGGATTCTCGTGACGAGCAAATTAAACGAGCTCGAAAACATGAAGAATCAATGCATATTTCCTCAGGTTGAAAAGCTGAAGATCTATTGCGTTCATGTAGTTCCAGTCCAAAGATTTCTGGCGTTATAGCTTCTTGTGTCGCCTTGATATATATCAATACGTTTGTGACTGTATAGCGGACTTCTTTTTAGAACCTAGTTCTCTGGCAGACCACGATACCGAGCAAAAGCACAGGACTTCTGAGACCGACTGACGCCGCTATTGACACAATTCGAATGATGAAAACACAAATCGAACGCGAAAAGGAGTACATGGTCGTCGAACGTTTGGTCTCATCTCTATGAATTTCCAGTTTGGGATCTTTGCATTCCCCGTTTCATCGACACTGCCGCAGCAAAGGATTCCAGGATAAAATGCGAAGAGCTCTTTCGCTGCACCAACAGCATAACATCTGATTGAAGGTTCGTTATCGCATGTCATCGCCAGTGTGCCGCGAAGTATTCGGATTCTCGTGACGAGCAAATTAAACGAGCTCGAAAACACGAAGAATCAATGCATATTTCCTCAGGTTGAACAGCCGAAGATCTGTTGCGTTCATGTAGTTCCAGTCCAAAGATTTCTGGCGTTATAGCTTCTTGTGTCGCCTTGATATATATGAATACGTTTGTGACTGTATAGCGGACTTCTTTTTAGAACCTAGTTCTCTGGCAGACCACGATACCGAGCAAAAGCACAGGACTTCTGAGACCGACTGACGCCGCTATTGACACAATTCGAATCATGAAAACACAAATCGAACGCGAAAAGGAGTACATGGTCGTCGAACGTTTGATCTCATCTCCTTGAATTTCCAGTTTGGGATCTTTGCATTCTCCGTTTCATCGACGCTGCCGCAGCAAAGGACTCCAGGATAAAATTCGAAGAGCTCTTCTGCTGTATTAACAGCATACCATCTGATTGAAGATGCGTTATCGCATGTCATCGCAGTATGCCCAGAGGTATTCGGATTCTCGTGACGAGCAAATTAAACGAGCTCGAAAACACGAAGAATCAATGCATAATTCATCAGGTTGCAAAGCCGAAGATCTGTTGCGTTCATGTAGTTCCAGTCCAAAGATTTCTGGCGTTATAGCTTCTTGTATCGCCTTGCAATGTATGAATACGTTTGTGACTGTATAGCGGACTTCTTTTTAGAACCTAGTTCTCTGGCAGACCACGATACCTAGCAAAAGCACAGGACTTTTGAGACCGACTGACGCCGCTATTGACACAATTCGAATGATGAAAACACAAATCTAACGCGAAAAGGAGTACATGGTCGTCGAACGTTTGGTCTCATCTCCATGAATTTCCAGTTTGGGATCTTTGCATTCTCCGTTTCATCGACACTGCCGCAGCAAAGGAATCCAGGATAAAATGCGAAGAGCTCTTCTGCTGTATTAACAGCATACCATCTGATTGAAGATGAGTTATCGCATGTCATCGCCAGTGTGCCGAGAAGGAATCGGATTATCGTGACGAGCAAATTAAACGAGCTCGAAAACACGAAGAATCAATGCATATTTCCTCATGTTGAACAGCCGAAGATCTGTTGCGTTCATGTAGTTCCAGTCCAAAGATTTCTGGCGTTATAGCTTCTTGTGTCGCCTTGATATATATGAAGACGTTTGTGACTGTATAGCGGACTTCTTTTTAGAACCTAGTTCTCTGGCAGACCACGATACCTAGCAAAAGCACAGGACTTCTGAGACCGACTGACGCCGCTATTGACACAATTCGAATGATGAAAACACAAATCGAACGCGAAAAGGAGTACATGGTCGTCGAACGTTTGGTCTCATCTCCATGAATTTCCAGTTTGGGATCTTTGCATTCTCCGTTTCATCGACACTGCCGCAGCAAAGGACTCCAGGATAAAATGCGAAGAGCTCTTCTGCTGTATTAACAGCATACCATCTGATTGAAGATGAGTTATCGCATGTCATCGCCAGTGTGCCGAGAAGGATTCGGATTCTCGTGACGAGCAAATTAAACGAGCTCCAAAACACGAAGAATCAATGCATATTTCCTCAGGTTGAAAAGCTGAAGACTTATTGCGTTCATGTAGTTCCAGTCCAAAGATTTCTGGCGTTATAGCTTCTTGTGTCGCCTTGATATATATGAATATGTTCGTGACTGTATAGCGGACTTCTTTTCAGAACCTAGTTCTCTGGCAGACCACGATACCTAGCAAAAGCACAGGACTTCTGAGACCGACTGACGCCGCTATTGACACATTTCGAATGATGAAAACACAAATCGAACGCGAAAATGAGTACATGGTCGTCGAACGTTTGGTCTCATCTCCATGAATTTCCAGTTTGGGATCTTTGCATTCCCCGTTTCATCGACACTGCCGCAGCAAAGGATTCCAGGATAAAATGCGAAGAGCTCTTCCGCTGCACCAACAGCATAACATCTGATTGAAGGTTCGTTATCGCATGTCATCGCCAGTGTGCCGAGAAGGATTCGGATTCTCGTGACGAGCAAATTAAACGAGCTCGAAAACACGAAGAATCAATGCATAATTCCTCAGGTTGAACAGCCGAAGATCTGTTGCGTTCATGTAGTTCCAGTCCAAAGATTTCTGGCGTTATAGCTTCTTGTGTCGCCTTGCAATATATGAATACGTTTGTGACTGTATAGCGGACTTCTTTTCAGAACCTAGTTCTCTGGCAGACCACGATACCTAGCAAAAGCACAGGACATCTGAGACCGACTGACGCCGCTATTGACACAATTCGAATGATGAAAACACAAATCGAACGCGAAAAGGAGTACATGGTCGTCGAACGTTTGGTCTCATCTCCATGAATTTCCAGTTTGGGATCTTTGCATTCTCCGTTTCATCGACACTGCCGCAGCAAAGTACTCCAGGATAAAATGCGAAGAGCTCTTCTGCTGTATTAACAGCATACCATCTGATTGAAGATGCGTTATCGCATGTCATCGCAGTATGCCCAGAGGTATTCGGATTCTCGTGACGAGCAAATTAAACGAGCTCGAAAACACGAAGAATCAATGCATAATTCATCAGGTTGCAAAGCCGAAGATCTGTTGCGTTCATGTAGTTCCAGTCCAAAGATTTCTGGCGTTATAGCTTCTTGTATCGCCTTGCAATGTATGAATACGTTTGTGACTGTATAGCGGACTTCTTTTTAGAACCTAGTTCTCTGGCAGACCACGATACCTAGCAAAAGCACAGGACTTCTGAAACCGACTGACGCCGCTATTGACACAATTCGAATGATGAAAACACAAATCGAACGCGAAAAGGAGTACATGGTCGTCGAACGTTTGGTCTCATCTCCATGAATTTCCAGTTTGGGATCTTTGCATTCTCCGTTTCATCGACACTGCCGCAGCAAAGGACTCCAGGATAAAATGCGAAGAGCTCTTCTGCTGTATTAACAGCATACCATCTGATTGAAGATGAGTTATCGCATGTCATCGCCAGTGTGCCGAGAAGGATTCGGATTCTCGTGACGAGCAAATTAAACGAGCTCGAAAACACGAAGAATCAATCCATATTTCCTCAGGTTGAACAGCCGAAGATCTGTTGCGTTCATGTAGTTCCAGTCCAAACATTTCTGGCGTTATAGCTTCTTGTGTCGCCTTGATATATATGAATACGTTTGTGACTGTATAGCGGACTTCTTTTTAGAACCTAGTTCTCTGGCAGACCACGATACCTAGCAAAAGCACAGGACTTCTGAGACCGACTGACGCCGCTATTGACACAATTCGAATGATGAAAACACAAATCGAACGCGAAAAGGAGTACATGATCGTCGAACGTTTGGTCTCATCTCCTTGAATTTCCAGTTTGGGATCTTTGCATTCCTCGTTTCATCGACACTGCCGCAGCAAAGGATTCCAGGATAAAATGCGCAGAGCTCTTCCGCTGCACCAACAGCATAACATCTGATTGAAGGTTCGTTATCGCATGTCATCGCCAGTGTGCCGCGAAGGATTCGGATTCTCGTGACGAGCAAATTAAACGTGCTCGAAAACACGAAGAATCAATGCATATTTCCTCAGGTTGAACAGCCGAGGATCTGTTGCGTTCATGTAGTTCCAGTCCAAAGATTTCTGGCGTTATACCTTCTTGTGTCGCCTTGCAATATATGAATACGTTTGTGACTGTATAGCGGACTTCTTTTCAGAACCTAGTTCTCTGGCAGACCACGATACCTAGCAAAAGCACAGGACATCTGAGACCGACTGACGCCGCTATTGACACAATTCGAATGATGAAAACACAAATCGAACGCGAAAAGGAGTACATGGTCGTCGAACGTTTGGTCTCATCTCCATGAATTTCCAGTTTGGGATCTTTGCATTCTCCGTTTCATCGACACTGCCGCAGCAAAGTACTCCAGGATAAAATGCGAAGAGCTCTTCTGCTGTATTAACAGCATACCATCTGATTGAAGATGAGTTATCGCATGTCATCGCCAGTGTGCCGAGAAGGATTCGGATTCTCGTGACGAGCAAATTAAACGAGCTCGAAAACACAAAGAATCAATGCATATTTCCTCAGGTTGAACAGCCAAACATCTGTTGCGTTCATGTAGTTCCAGTCCAAAGATTTCTGGCGTTATAGCTTCTTGTGTCGCCTTGATATATATGAATACGTTTGTGACTGTATAGCGGACTTCTTTTTAGAACCTAGTTCTCTGGCAGACCACGATACCTAGCAAAAGCACAGGACTTCTGAGACCGACTGACGCCGCTATTGACACAATTCGAATGATGAAAACACAAATCGAACGCGAAAAGGAGTACATGGTCGTCGAACGTTTGGTCTCATCTCCATGAATTTCCAGTTTGGGATCTTTGCATTCCCCGTTTCATCGACACTGCCGCAGCAAAGGATTCCAGGATCAAATGCGAAGAGCTCTTCCGCTGCACCAACACCATAACATCTGATTGAAGGTTCGTTATCGCATGTCATCGCCAGTGTGCCGAGAAGGATTCGGATTCTCGTGACGAGCAAATTAAACGAGCTCGAAAACACGAAGAATCAATGCATATTTCCTCAGGTTGAGCAGCCGAAGATCTGTTGCGTTCATGTAGTTCCAGTCCAAAGATTTCTGCCGTTATAGCTTCTTGTGTCGCCTTGATATATATGAATATGTTCGTGACTGTATAGCGGACTTCTTTTCAGAACCTAGTTCTCTGGCAGACCACGATACCTAGCAAAAGCACAGGACTTCTGAGACCGACTGACGCCGCTATTGACACAATTCGAATGATGAAAACACAAATCGAACGCGAAAAGGAGTACATGGTCGTCGAACGTTTGGTCTCATCTCCATGAATTTCCAGTTTGGGATCTTTGCATTCTCCGTTTCATCGACACTGCAGCAGCAAAGTACTCCAGGATAAAATGCGAAGAGCTCTTCTGCTGTATTAACAGCATACCATCTGATTGAAGATGAGTTACCGCATGTCATCGCCAGTGTGCCAAGAAGGATTCGGATTCTCGTGACGAGCAAATTAAACGAGCTCGAAAACACGAAGAATCAATGCATAATTCCTCAGGTTGAACAGCCGAAGATCTGTTGCGTTCATGTAGTTCCAGTCCAAAGATTTCTGGCGTTATAGCTTCTTGTGTCGCCTTGATATATATCAATACGTTTGTGACTGTATAGCGGACTTCTTTTTAGAACCTAGTTCTCTGGCAGACCACGATACCGAGCAAAAGCACAGGACTTCTGAGACCGACTGACGCCGCTATTGACACAATTCGAATGATGAAAACACAAATCGAACGCGAAAAGGAGTACATGGTCGTCGAACGTTTGGTCTCATCTCCTTGAATTTCCAGTTTGGGATCTTTGCATTCTCCGTTTCATCGACGCTGCCGCAGCAAAGGACTCCAGGATAAAATTCGAAGAGCTCTTCTGCTGTATTAACAGCATACCATCTGATTGAAGATGAGTTATCGCATGTCATCGCCAGTGTGCCGAGAAGGATTCGGATTCTCGTGACGAGCAAATTAAACGAGCTCGAAAACACAAAGAATCAATGCATATTTCCTCAGGTTGAACAGCCAAACATCTGTTGCGTTCATGTAGTTCCAGTCCAAAGATTTCTGGCGTTATAGCTTCTTGTGTCGCCTTGATATATATGAATACGTTTGTGACTGTATAGCGGACTTCTTTTTAGAACCTAGTTCTCTGGCAGACCACGATACCTAGCAAAAGCACAGGACTTCTGAGACCGACTGACGCCGCTATTGACACAATTCGAATGATGAAAACACAAATCGAACGCGAAAAGGAGTACATGGTCGTCGAAGGTTTGGTCTCATCTCCATGAATTTCCAGTTTGGGATCTTTGCATTCTCCGTTTCATCGACACTGCCGCAGCAAAGGACTCCAGGATAAAATGCGAAGAGCTCTTCTGCTGTATTAACAGCATACCATCTGATTGAAGATGAGTTATCGCATGTCATCGCCAGTGTGCCGAGAAGGATTCGGATTCTCGTGACGAGCAAATTAAACAAACTCGAAAACACGAAGAATCAATCCATATTTCCTCAGGTTGAACAGCCGAAGATCTGTTGCGTTCATGTAGTTCCAGTCCAAACATTTCTGGCGTTATAGCTTCTTGTGTCGCCTTGATATATATGAATACGTTTGTGACTGTATAGCGGACTTCTTTTTAGAACCTAGTTCTCTGGCAGACCACGATACCTAGCAAAAGCACAGGACTTCTGAGACCGACTGACGCCGCTATTGACACAATTCGAATGATGAAAACACAAATCGAACGCGAAAAGGAGTACATGGTCGTCGAAGGTTTGGTCTCATCTCCATGAATTTCCAGTTTGGGATCTTTGCATTCTCCGTTTCATCGACACTGCCGCAGCAAAGGACTCCAGGATAAAATGCGAAGAGCTCTTCTGCTGTATTAACAGCATACCATCTGATTGAAGATGAGTTATCGCATGTCATCGCCAGTGTGCCGAGAAGGATTCGGATTCTCGTGACGAGCAAATTAAACGAGCTCCAAAACACGAAGAATCAATGCATATTTCCTCAGGTTGAAAAGCTGAAGACTTATTGCGTTCATGTAGTTCCAGTCCAAAGATTTCTGGCGTTATAGCTTCTTGTGTCGCCTTGATATATATGAATATGTTCGTGACTGTATAGCGGACTTCTTTTCAGAACCTAGTTCTCTGGCAGACCACGATACCTAGCAAAAGCACAGGACTTCTGAGACCGACTGACGCCGCTATTGACACATTTCGAATGATGAAAACACAAATCGAACGCGAAAAGGAGTACATGGTCGTCGAACGTTTGGTCTCATCTCCATGAATTTCCAGTTTGGGATCTTTGCATTCCCCGTTTCATCGACAGAGCCGCAGCAAAGGATTCCAGGATAAAATGCGAAGAGCTCTTCCGCTGCACCAACACCATAACATCTGATTGAAGGTTCGTTATCGCATGTCATCGCCAGTGTGCCGAGAAGGATTCGGATTCTCGTGACGAGCAAATTAAACGAGCTCGAAAACACGAAGCATCAATGCATACTTCCTCAGGTTGAACAGCCAAA
Source organism: Amblyomma maculatum (assembly GCF_055883805.1). Classification (NCBI taxonomy): domain Eukaryota; kingdom Metazoa; phylum Arthropoda; class Arachnida; order Ixodida; family Ixodidae; genus Amblyomma; species Amblyomma maculatum. Next base: position 133,223,515 of record NC_139348.1, read on the forward strand.
GATCTGTTGCGTTCATGTAGTTCCAGTCCAAAGATTTCTGGCGTTATAGCGTCTTGTGTCGCCTTGATATATATGAATATGTTTGTGACTGTATAGCGGACTTCTTTTCAGAACCTAGTTCTCTGGCAGACCACGAAACCTAGCAAAAGCACAGGACTTCTGAGACCGACTGACGCCGCTATTGACACAATTCGAATGATGAAAACACAAATCGAACGCGAAAAGGAGTACATGGTCGTCGAACGTTTGGTCTCATCTCCATGAATTTCCAGTTTGGGATCTTTGCATTCTCCGTTTCATCGACACTGCCGCAGCAAAGTACTCCAGGATAAAATGCGAAGAGCTCTTCCGCTGCACCAACAGCATAACATCTGATTGAAGGTTCGTTATCGCATGTCATCGCCAGTGTGCCGAGAAGGATTCGGATTCTCGTGACGAGCAAATTAAACGAGCTCGAAAACACGAAGAATCAATGCATAATTCCTCAGGTTGAACAGCCGAAGATCTGTTGCGTTCATGTAGTTCCAGTCCAAAGATTTCTGGCGTTATAGCTTCTTGTGTCGCCTTGCAATATATGAATACGTTTGTGACTGTATAGCGGACTTCTTTTCAGAACCTAGTTCTCTGGCAGACCACAATACCTAGCAAAAGCACAGGACATCTGAGACCGACTGACGCCGCTATTGACACAATTCGAATGATGAAAGCACAAATCGAACGCGAAAAGGAGTACATGGTCGTCGAACGTTTGGTCTCATCTCCATGAATTTCCAGTTTGGGATCTTTGCATTCTCCGTTTCATCGACACTGCCGCAGCAAAGTACTCCAGGATAAAATGCGAAGAGCTCTTCTGCTGTATTAACAGCATACCATCTGATTGAAGATGAGTTATCGCATGTCATCGCCAGTGTGCCGAGAAGGATTCGGATTCTCGTGACGAGCAAATTAAACGAGCTCGAAAACACGAAGAATCAATGCATAATTCCTCAGGTTGAACAGCCGAAGATCTGTTGCGTTCATGTAGTTCCAGTCCAAAGATTTCTGGCGTTATAGCTTCTTGTGTCGCCTTGATATATATGAATACGTTTGTGACTGTATAGCGGACTTCTTTTTAGAACCTAGTTCTCTGGCAGACCACGATACCTAGCAAAAGCACAGGACTTCTGAGACCGACTGACGCCGCTATTGACACAATTCGAATGATGAAAACACAAATCGAACGCGAAAAGGAGTACATGATCGTCGAACGTTTGGTCTCATCTCCTTGAATTTCCAGTTTGGGATCTTTGCATTCCTCGTTTCATCGACACTGCCGCAGCAAAGGATTCCAGGATAAAATGCGAAGAGCTCTTCCGCTGCACCAACAGCATAACATCTGATTGAAGGTTCGTTATCGCATGTCATCGTCAGTGTGCCGCGGATTCGGATTCTCGTGACGAGCAAATTAAACGTGCTCGAAAACACGAAGAATCAATGCATATTTCCTCAGGTTGAACAGCCAAACATCTGTTGCGTTCATGTAGTTCCAGTCCAAAGATTTCTGGCGTTATAGCTTCTTGTGTCGCCTTGATATATATGAATACGTTTGTGACTGTATAGCGGACTTCTTTTTAGAACCTAGTTCTCTGGCAGACCACGATACCTAGCAAAAGCACAGGACTTCTGAGACCGACTGACGCCGCTATTGACACAATTCGAATGATGAAAACACAAATCGAACGCGAAAAGGAGTACATGGTCGTCGAACGTTTGGTCTCATCTCCATGAATTTCCAGTTTGGGATCTTTGCATTCCCCGTTTCATCGACACTGCCGCAGCAAAGGATTCCAGGATCAAATGCGAAGAGCTCTTCCGCTGCACCAACACCATAACATCTGATTGAAGGTTCGTTATCGCATGTCATCGCCAGTGTGCCGAGAAGGATTCGGATTCTCGTGACGAGCAAATTAAACGAGCTCGAAAACACGAAGAATCAATGCATATTTCCTCAGGTTGAGCAGCCGAAGATCTGTTGCGTTCATGTAGTTCCAGTCCAAAGATTTCTGCCGTTATAGCTTCTTGTGTCGCCTTGATATATATGAATATGTTCGTGACTGTATAGCGGACTTCTTTTCAGAACCTAGTTCTCTGGCAGACCACGATACCTAGCAAAAGCACAGGACTTCTGAGACCGACTGACGCCGCTATTGACACAATTCGAATGATGAAAACACAAATCGAACGCGAAAAGGAGTACATGGTCGTCGAACGTTTGGTCTCATCTCCATGAATTTCCAGTTTGGGATCTTTGCATTCTCCGTTTCATCGACACTGCAGCAGCAAAGTACTCCAGGATAAAATGCGAAGAGCTCTTCTGCTGTATTAACAGCATACCATCTGATTGAAGATGAGTTACCGCATGTCATCGCCAGTGTGCCAAGAAGGATTCGGATTCTCGTGACGAGCAAATTAAACGAGCTCGAAAACACGAAGAATCAATGCATAATTCCTCAGGTTGAACAGCCGAAGATCTGTTGCGTTCATGTAGTTCCAGTCCAAAGATTTCTGGCGTTATAGCTTCTTGTGTCGCCTTGATATATATCAATACGTTTGTGACTGTATAGCGGACTTCTTTTTAGAACCTAGTTCTCTGGCAGACCACGATACCGAGCAAAAGCACAGGACTTCTGAGACCGACTGACGCCGCTATTGACACAATTCGAATGATGAAAACACAAATCGAACGCGAAAAGGAGTACATGGTCGTCGAACGTTTGGTCTCATCTCCTTGAATTTCCAGTTTGGGATCTTTGCATTCTCCGTTTCATCGACGCTGCCGCAGCAAAGGACTCCAGGATAAAATTCGAAGAGCTCTTCTGCTGTATTAACAGCATACCATCTGATTGAAGATGAGTTATCGCATGTCATCGCCAGTGTGCCGAGAAGGATTCGGATTCTCGTGACGAGCAAATTAAACGAGCTCGAAAACACAAAGAATCAATGCATATTTCCTCAGGTTGAACAGCCAAACATCTGTTGCGTTCATGTAGTTCCAGTCCAAAGATTTCTGGCGTTATAGCTTCTTGTGTCGCCTTGATATATATGAATACGTTTGTGACTGTATAGCGGACTTCTTTTTAGAACCTAGTTCTCTGGCAGACCACGATACCTAGCAAAAGCACAGGACTTCTGAGACCGACTGACGCCGCTATTGACACAATTCGAATGATGAAAACACAAATCGAACGCGAAAAGGAGTACATGGTCGTCGAAGGTTTGGTCTCATCTCCATGAATTTCCAGTTTGGGATCTTTGCATTCTCCGTTTCATCGACACTGCCGCAGCAAAGGACTCCAGGATAAAATGCGAAGAGCTCTTCCGCTGCACCAACAGCATAACATCTGATTGAAGATGAGTTATCGCATGTCATCGCCAGTGTGCCGAGAAGGATTCGGATTCTCGTGACGAGCAAATTAAACGAGCTCCAAAACACGAAGAATCAATGCATATTTCCTCAGGTTGAAAAGCTGAAGACTTATTGCGTTCATGTAGTTCCAGTCCAAAGATTTCTGGCGTTATAGCTTCTTGTGTCGCCTTGATATATATGAATATGTTCGTGACTGTATAGCGGACTTCTTTTCAGAACCTAGTTCTCTGGCAGACCACGATACCTAGCAAAAGCACAGGACTTCTGAGACCGACTGACGCCGCTATTGACACATTTCGAATGATGAAAACACAAATCGAACGCGAAAAGGAGTACATGGTCGTCGAACGTTTGGTCTCATCTCCATGAATTTCCAGTTTGGGATCTTTGCATTCCCCGTTTCATCGACAGAGCCGCAGCAAAGGATTCCAGGATAAAATGCGAAGAGCTCTTCCGCTGCACCAACACCATAACATCTGATTGAAGGTTCGTTATCGCATGTCATCGCCAGTGTGCCGAGAAGGATTCGGATTCTCGTGACGAGCAAATTAAACGAGCTCGAAAACACGAAGCATCAATGCATACTTCCTCAGGTTGAACAGCCAAAGATCTGTTGCGTTCATGTAGTTCCAGTCCAAAGATTTCTGGCGTTATAGCGTCTTGTGTCGCCTTGATATATATGAATATGTTTGTGACTGTATAGCGGACTTCTTTTCAGAACCTAGTTCTCTGGCAGACCACGAAACCTAGCAAAAGCACAGGACTTCTGAGACCGACTGACGCCGCTATTGACACAATTCGAATGATGAAAACACAAATCGAACGCGAAAAGGAGTACATGGTCGTCGAACGTTTGGTCTCATCTCCATGAATTTCCAGTTTGGGATCTTTGCATTCTCCGTTTCATCGACACTGCCGCAGCAAAGTACTCCAGGATAAAATGCGAAGAGCTCTTCCGCTGCACCAACAGCATAACATCTGATTGAAGGTTCGTTATCGCATGTCATCGCCAGTGTGCCGAGAAGGATTCGGATTCTCGTGACGAGCAAATTAAACGAGCTCGAAAACACGAAGAATCAATGCATAATTCCTCAGGTTGAACAGCCGAAGATCTGTTGCGTTCATGTAGTTCCAGTCCAAAGATTTCTGGCGTTATAGCTTCTTGTGTCGCCTTGCAATATATGAATACGTTTGTGACTGTATAGCGGACTTCTTTTCAGAACCTAGTTCTCTGGCAGACCACAATACCTAGCAAAAGCACAGGACATCTGAGACCGACTGACGCCGCTATTGACACAATTCGAATGATGAAAGCACAAATCGAACGCGAAAAGGAGTACATGGTCGTCGAACGTTTGGTCTCATCTCCATGAATTTCCAGTTTGGGATCTTTGCATTCTCCGTTTCATCGACACTGCCGCAGCAAAGTACTCCAGGATAAAATGCGAAGAGCTCTTCTGCTGTATTAACAGCATACCATCTGATTGAAGATGAGTTATCGCATGTCATCGCCAGTGTGCCGAGAAGGATTCGGATTCTCGTGACGAGCAAATTAAACGAGCTCGAAAACACGAAGAATCAATGCATAATTCCTCAGGTTGAACAGCCGAAGATCTGTTGCGTTCATGTAGTTCCAGTCCAAAGATTTCTGGCGTTATAGCTTCTTGTGTCGCCTTGATATATATGAATACGTTTGTGACTGTATAGCGGACTTCTTTTTAGAACCTAGTTCTCTGGCAGACCACGATACCTAGCAAAAGCACAGGACTTCTGAGACCGACTGACGCCGCTATTGACACAATTCGAATGATGAAAACACAAATCGAACGCGAAAAGGAGTACATGATCGTCGAACGTTTGGTCTCATCTCCTTGAATTTCCAGTTTGGGATCTTTGCATTCCTCGTTTCATCGACACTGCCGCAGCAAAGGATTCCAGGATAAAATGCGAAGAGCTCTTCCGCTGCACCAACAGCATAACATCTGATTGAAGGTTCGTTATCGCATGTCATCGTCAGTGTGCCGCGGATTCGGATTCTCGTGACGAGCAAATTAAACGTGCTCGAAAACACGAAGAATCAATGCATATTTCCTCAGGTTGAACAGCCAAACATCTGTTGCGTTCATGTAGTTCCAGTCCAAAGATTTCTGGCGTTATAGCTTCTTGTGTCGCCTTGATATATATGAATACGTTTGTGACTGTATAGCGGACTTCTTTTTAGAACCTAGTTCTCTGGCAGACCACGATACCTAGCAAAAGCACAGGACTTCTGAGACCGACTGACGCCGCTATTGACACAATTCGAATGATGAAAACACAAATCGAACGCGAAAAGGAGTACATGGTCGTCGAACGTTTGGTCTCATCTCCATGAATTTCCAGTTTGGGATCTTTGCATTCCCCGTTTCATCGACACTGCCGCAGCAAAGGATTCCAGGATCAAATGCGAAGAGCTCTTCCGCTGCACCAACACCATAACATCTGATTGAAGGTTCGTTATCGCATGTCATCGCCAGTGTGCCGAGAAGGATTCGGATTCTCGTGACGAGCAAATTAAACGAGCTCGAAAACACGAAGAATCAATGCATATTTCCTCAGGTTGAGCAGCCGAAGATCTGTTGCGTTCATGTAGTTCCAGTCCAAAGATTTCTGCCGTTATAGCTTCTTGTGTCGCCTTGATATATATGAATATGTTCGTGACTGTATAGCGGACTTCTTTTCAGAACCTAGTTCTCTGGCAGACCACGATACCTAGCAAAAGCACAGGACTTCTGAGACCGACTGACGCCGCTATTGACACAATTCGAATGATGAAAACACAAATCGAACGCGAAAAGGAGTACATGGTCGTCGAACGTTTGGTCTCATCTCCATGAATTTCCAGTTTGGGATCTTTGCATTCTCCGTTTCATCGACACTGCAGCAGCAAAGTACTCCAGGATAAAATGCGAAGAGCTCTTCTGCTGTATTAACAGCATACCATCTGATTGAAGATGAGTTACCGCATGTCATCGCCAGTGTGCCAAGAAGGATTCGGATTCTCGTGACGAGCAAATTAAACGAGCTCGAAAACACGAAGAATCAATGCATAATTCCTCAGGTTGAACAGCCGAAGATCTGTTGCGTTCATGTAGTTCCAGTCCAAAGATTTCTGGCGTTATAGCTTCTTGTGTCGCCTTGATATATATCAATACGTTTGTGACTGTATAGCGGACTTCTTTTTAGAACCTAGTTCTCTGGCAGACCACGATACCGAGCAAAAGCACAGGACTTCTGAGACCGACTGACGCCGCTATTGACACAATTCGAATGATGAAAACACAAATCGAACGCGAAAAGGAGTACATGGTCGTCGAACGTTTGGTCTCATCTCCTTGAATTTCCAGTTTGGGATCTTTGCATTCTCCGTTTCATCGACGCTGCCGCAGCAAAGGACTCCAGGATAAAATTCGAAGAGCTCTTCTGCTGTATTAACAGCATACCATCTGATTGAAGATGAGTTATCGCATGTCATCGCCAGTGTGCCGAGAAGGATTCGGATTCTCGTGACGAGCAAATTAAACGAGCTCGAAAACACAAAGAATCAATGCATATTTCCTCAGGTTGAACAGCCAAACATCTGTTGCGTTCATGTAGTTCCAGTCCAAAGATTTCTGGCGTTATAGCTTCTTGTGTCGCCTTGATATATATGAATACGTTTGTGACTGTATAGCGGACTTCTTTTTAGAACCTAGTTCTCTGGCAGACCACGATACCTAGCAAAAGCACAGGACTTCTGAGACCGACTGACGCCGCTATTGACACAATTCGAATGATGAAAACACAAATCGAACGCGAAAAGGAGTACATGGTCGTCGAAGGTTTGGTCTCATCTCCATGAATTTCCAGTTTGGGATCTTTGCATTCTCCGTTTCATCGACACTGCCGCAGCAAAGGACTCCAGGATAAAATGCGAAGAGCTCTTCTGCTGTATTAACAGCATACCATCTGATTGAAGATGAGTTATCGCATGTCATCGCCAGTGTGCCGAGAAGGATTCGGATTCTCGTGACGAGCAAATTAAACAAACTCGAAAACACGAAGAATCAATCCATATTTCCTCAGGTTGAACAGCCGAAGATCTGTTGCGTTCATGTAGTTCCAGTCCAAACATTTCTGGCGTTATAGCTTCTTTTGTCGCCTTGATATATATGAATACGTTTGTGACTGTATAGCGGACTTCTTTTTAGAACCTAGTTCTCTGGCAGACCACGATACCTAGCAAAAGCACAGGACTTCTGAGACCGACTGACGCCGCTATTGACACAATTCGAATGATGAAAACACAAATCGAACGCGAAAAGGAGTACATGGTCGTCGAAGGTTTGGTCTCATCTCCATGAATTTCCAGTTTGGGATCTTTGCATTCTCCGTTTCATCGACACTGCCGCAGCAAAGGACTCCAGGATAAAATGCGAAGAGCTCTTCTGCTGTATTAACAGCATACCATCTGATTGAAGATGAGTTATCGCATGTCATCGCCAGTGTGCCGAGAAGGATTCGGATTCTCGTGACGAGCAAATTAAACGAGCTCCAAAACACGAAGAATCAATGCATATTTCCTCAGGTTGAAAAGCTGAAGACTTATTGCGTTCATGTAGTTCCAGTCCAAAGATTTCTGGCGTTATAGCTTCTTGTGTCGCCTTGATATATATGAATATGTTCGTGACTGTATAGCGGACTTCTTTTCAGAACCTAGTTCTCTGGCAGACCACGATACCTAGCAAAAGCACAGGACTTCTGAGACCGACTGACGCCGCTATTGACACATTTCGAATGATGAAAACACAAATCGAACGCGAAAAGGAGTACATGGTCGTCGAACGTTTGGTCTCATCTCCATGAATTTCCAGTTTGGGATCTTTGCATTCCCCGTTTCATCGACAGAGCCGCAGCAAAGGATTCCAGGATAAAATGCGAAGAGCTCTTCCGCTGCACCAACACCATAACATCTGATTGAAGGTTCGTTATCGCATGTCATCGCCAGTGTGCCGAGAAGGATTCGGATTCTCGTGACGAGCAAATTAAACGAGCTCGAAAACACGAAGCATCAATGCATACTTCCTCAGGTTGAACAGCCAAAGATCTGTTGCGTTCATGTAGTTCCAGTCCAAAGATTTCTGGCGTTATAGCGTCTTGTGTCGCCTTGATATATATGAATATGTTTGTGACTGTATAGCGGACTTCTTTTCAGAACCTAGTTCTCTGGCAGACCACGAAACCTAGCAAAAGCACAGGACTTCTGAGACCGACTGACGCCGCTATTGACACAATTCGAATGATGAAAACACAAATCGAACGCGAAAAGGAGTACATGGTCGTCGAACGTTTGGTCTCATCTCCATGAATTTCCAGTTTGGGATCTTTGCATTCTCCGTTTCATCGACACTGCCGCAGCAAAGTACTCCAGGATAAAATGCGAAGAGCTCTTCCGCTGCACCAACAGCATAACATCTGATTGAAGGTTCGTTATCGCATGTCATCGCCAGTGTGCCGAGAAGGATTCGGATTCTCGTGACGAGCAAATTAAACGAGCTCGAAAACACGAAGAATCAATGCATAATTCCTCAGGTTGAACAGCCGAAGATCTGTTGCGTTCATGTAGTTCCAGTCCAAAGATTTCTGGCGTTATAGCTTCTTGTGTCGCCTTGCAATATATGAATACGTTTGTGACTGTATAGCGGACTTCTTTTCAGAACCTAGTTCTCTGGCAGACCACAATACCTAGCAAAAGCACAGGACATCTGAGACCGACTGACGCCGCTATTGACACAATTCGAATGATGAAAGCACAAATCGAACGCGAAAAGGAGTACATGGTCGTCGAACGTTTGGTCTCATCTCCATGAATTTCCAGTTTGGGATCTTTGCATTCTCCGTTTCATCGACACTGCCGCAGCAAAGTACTCCAGGATAAAATGCGAAGAGCTCTTCTGCTGTATTAACAGCATACCATCTGATTGAAGATGAGTTATCGCATGTCATCGCCAGTGTGCCGAGAAGGATTCGGATTCTCGTGACGAGCAAATTAAACGAGCTCGAAAACACGAAGAATCAATGCATAATTCCTCAGGTTGAACAGCCGAAGATCTGTTGCGTTCATGTAGTTCCAGTCCAAAGATTTCTGGCGTTATAGCTTCTTGTGTCGCCTTGATATATATGAATACGTTTGTGACTGTATAGCGGACTTCTTTTTAGAACCTAGTTCTCTGGCAGACCACGATACCTAGCAAAAGCACAGGACTTCTGAGACCGACTGACGCCGCTATTGACACAATTCGAATGATGAAAACACAAATCGAACGCGAAAAGGAGTACATGATCGTCGAACGTTTGGTCTCATCTCCTTGAATTTCCAGTTTGGGATCTTTGCATTCCTCGTTTCATCGACACTGCCGCAGCAAAGGATTCCAGGATAAAATGCGAAGAGCTCTTCCGCTGCACCAACAGCATAACATCTGATTGAAGGTTCGTTATCGCATGTCATCGTCAGTGTGCCGCGGATTCGGATTCTCGTGACGAGCAAATTAAACGTGCTCGAAAACACGAAGAATCAATGCATATTTCCTCAGGTTGAACAGCCGAGGATCTGTTGCGTTCATGTAGTTCCAGTCCAAAGATTTCTGGCGTTATAGCTTTTTGTGTCGCCTTGCAATATATGAATACGTTTGTGACTGTATAGCGGACTTCTTTTCAGAACCTAGTTCTCTGGCAGACCACGATACCTAGCAAAAGCACAGGACATCTGAGACCGACTGACGCCGCTATTGACACAATTCGAATGGTGAAAACAGAAATCGAACGCGAAAATGAGTACATGGTCGTCGAACGTTTGGTCTCATCTCCATGAATTTCGAGTTTGGGATCTTTGCATTCTCCGTTTCATCGACACTGCCGCAGCAAAGTACTCCGGGATAAAATGCGAAGAGCTCTTCTGCTGTATTAACAGCATACCATCTGATTGAAGATGAGTTATCGCATGTCATCGCCAGTGTGCCGAGAAGGATTCGGATTCTCGTGACGAGCAAATTAAACGAGCTCGAAAACACGAAGAATCAATGCATATTTCCTCAGGTTGAACAGCCAAAGATCTGTTGCGTTCATGTAGTTCCAGTCCAAAGATTTCTGGCGTTATAGCTTCTTGTGTCGCCTTGATATATATGAATACGTTTGTGACTGTATAGCGGACTTCTTTTTAGAACCTAGTTCTCTGGCAGACCACGATACCTAGCAAAAGCACAGGACTTCTGAGACCGACTGACGCCGCTATTGACACAATTCGAATGATGAAAACACAAATCGAACGCGAAAAGGAGTACATGGTCGTCGAACGTTTGGTCTCATCTCCATGAATTTCCAGTTTGGGATCTTTGCATTCCCCGTTTCATCGACACTGCCGCAGCAAAGGATTCCAGGATCAAATGCGAAGAGCTCTTCCGCTGCACCAACACCATAACATCTGATTGAAGGTTCGTTATCGCATGTCATCGCCAGTGTGCCGAGAAGGATTCGGATTCTCGTGACGAGCAAATTAAACGAGCTCGAAAACACGAAGAATCAATGCATATTTCCTCAGGCTGAGCAGCCGAAGATCTGTTGCGTTCATGTAGTTCCAGTCCAAAGATTTCTGGCGTTATAGCTTCTTGTGTCGCCTTGATATATATGAATATGTTTGTGACTGTATAGCGGACTTCTTTTCAGAACCTAGTTCTCTGGCAGACCACGAAACCTAGCAAAAGCAGAGGACTTCTGAGACCGACTGACGCCGCTATTGACACAATTCGAATGATGAAAACACAAATCGAACGCGAAAAGGAGTACATGGTCGTCGAACGTTTGGTCTCATCTCCATGAATTTCCAGTTTGGGATCTTTGCATTCTCCGTTTCATCGACACTGCCGCAGCAAAGTACTCCAGGATAAAATGCGAAGAGCTCTTCTGCTGTATTAACAGCATACCATCTGATTGAAGATGAGTTATCGCATGTCATCGCCAGTGTGCCGAGAAGGATTCGGATTCTCGTGACGAGCAAATTAAACGAGCTCGAAAACATGAAGAATCAATGCATATTTCCTCAGGTTGAAAAGCTGAAGATCTATTGCGTTCATGTAGTTCCAGTCCAAAGATTTCTGCCGTTATACCTTCTTGTGTCGCCTTGATATATATGAATATGTTCGTGACTGTATAGCGGACTTCTTTTCAGAACCTAGTTCTCTGGCAGACCACGATACCTAGCAAAAGCACAGGACTTCTGAGACCGACTGACGCCGCTATTGACACAATTCGAATGATGAAAACACAAATCGAACGCGAAAAGGAGTACATGGTCGTCGAACGTTTGGTCTCATCTCCATGAATTTCCAGTTTGGGATCTTTGCATTCCCCGTTTCATCGACACTGCCGCAGCAAAGGATTCCAGGATAAAATGCGAAAGGCTCTTCCGCTGCACCAACACCATAACATCTGATTGAAGGTTCGTTATCGCATGTCATCGCCAGTGTGCCGAGAAGGATTCGGATTCTCGTGACGAGCAAATTAAACGAGCTCGAAAACACGAAGAATCAATGCATATTTCCTCAGGTTGAGCAGCCGAAGATCTGTTGCGTTCATGTAGTTCCAGTCCAAAGGTTTCTGGCATTATAGCTTCTTGTGTCACCTTGATATATATGAATATGTTTGTGACTGTATAGCGGACTTCTTTTCAGAACCTAGTTCTCTGGCAGACCACGAAACCTAGCAAAAGCACAGGACTTCTGAGACCGACTGACGCCGCTATTGACACAATTCGAATGATGAAAACACAAATCTAACGCGAAAAGGAGTACATGGTCGTCGAACGTTTGGTCTCATCTCCATGAATTTCCAGTTTCGGGTTCTTTGCATTCTCCGTTTCATCGACACTGCAGCAGCAAAGTACTCCAGGATAAAATGCGAAGAGCTCTTCTGCTGTATTAACAGCATACCATCTGATTGAAGATGAGTTACCGCATGTCATCGCCAGTGTGCCAAGAAGGATTCGGATTCTCGTGACGAGCAAATTAAACGAGCTCGAAAACACGAAGAATCAATGCATAATTCCTCAGGTTGAACAGCCGAAGATCTGTTGCGTTCATGTAGTTCCAGTCCAAAGATTTCTGGCGTTATAGCTTCTTGTGTCGCCTTGATATATATCAATACGTTTGTGACTGTATAGCGGACTTCTTTTTAGAACCTAGTTCTCTGGCAGACCACGATACCGAGCAAAAGCACAGGACTTCTGAGACCGACTGACGCCGCTATTGACACAATTCGAATGATGAAAACACAAATCGAACGCGAAAAGGAGTACATGGTCGTCGAACGTTTGGTCTCATCTCCATGAATTTCCAGTTTGGGATCTTTGCATTCCCCGTTTCATCGACACTGCCGCAGCAAAGGATTCCAATATAAAATGCGAAGAGCTCTTCCGCTGCACCAACAGCATAACATCTGATTGAAGGTTCGTTATCGCATGTCATCGCCAGTGTGCCGCGAAGTATTCGGATTCTCGTGACGAGCAAATTAAACGAGCTCGAAAACACGAAGAATCAATGCATATTTCCTCAGGTTGAACAGCCGAAGATCTGTTGCGTTCATGTAGTTCCAGTCCAAAGATTTCTGGCGTTATAGCTTCTTGTGTCGCCTTGATATATATGAATACGTTTGTGACTGTATAGCGGACTTCTTTTTAGAACCTAGTTCTCTGGCAGACCAGGATACCGAGCAAAAGCACAGGACTTCTGAGACCGACTGACGCCGCTATTGACACAATTCGAATGATGAAAACACAAATCGAACGCGAAAAGGAGTACATGGTCGTCGAACGTTTGATCTCATCTCCTTGAATTTCCAGTTTGGGATCTTTGCATTCTCCGTTTCATCGACGCTGCCGCAGCAAAGGACTCCAGGATAAAATTCGAAGAGCTCTTCTGCTGTATTAACAGCATACCATCTGATTGAAGATGCGTTATCGCATGCCATCGCAGTATGCCCAGAGGTATTCGGATTCTCGTGACGAGCAAATTAAACGAGCTCGAAAACACGAAGAATCAATGCATAATTCATCAGGTTGCAAAGCCGAAGATCTGTTGCGTTCATGTAGTTCCAGTCCAAAGATTTCTGGCGTTATAGCTTCTTGTATCGCCTTGCAATGTATGAATACGTTTGTGACTGTATAGCGGACTTCTTTTTAGAACCTAGTTCTCTGGCAGACCACGATACCTAGCAAAAGCACAGGACTTCTGAGACCGACTGACGCCGCTATTGACACAATTCGAATGATGAAAACACAAATCTAACGCGAAAAGGAGTACATGGTCGTCGAACGTTTGGTCTCATCTCCATGAATTTCCAGTTTGGGATCTTTGCATTCTCCGTTTCATCGACACTGCCGCAGCAAAGGAATCCAGGATAAAATGCGAAGAGCTCTTCTGCTGTATTAACAGCATACCATCTGATTGAAGATGAGTTATCGCATGTCATCGCCGGTGTGCCGAGAAGGATTCGGATTATCGTGACGAGCAAATTAAACGAGCTCGAAAACACGAAGAATCAATGCATATTTCCTCATGTTGAACAGCCGAAGATCTGTTGCGTTCATGTAGTTCCAGTCCAAAGATTTCTGGCGTTATAGCTTCTTGTGTCGCCTTGATATATATGAAGACGTTTGTGACTGTATAGCGGACTTCTTTTTAGAACCTAGTTCTCTGGCAGACCACGATACCTAGCAAAAGCACAGGACTTCTGAGACCGACTGACGCCGCTATTGACACAATTCGAATGATGAAAACACAAATCGAACGCGAAAAGGAGTACATGGTCGTCGAACGTTTGGTCTCATCTCCATGAATTTCCAGTTTGGGATCTTTGCATTCTCCGTTTCATCGACACTGCCGCAGCAAAGGACTCAAGGATAAAATGCGAAGAGCTCTTCTGCTGTATTAACAGCATACCATCTGATTGAAGATGAGTTATCGCATGTCATCGCCAGTGTGCCGAGAAGGATTCGGATTCTCGTGACGAGCAAATTAAACGAGCTCCAAAACACGAAGAATCAATGCATATTTCCTCAGGTTGAAAAGCTGAAGACTTATTGCGTTCATGTATTTCCAGTCCAAAGATTTCTGGCGTTATAGCTTCTTGTGTCGCCTTGATATATATGAATATGTTCGTGACTGTATAGCGGACTTCTTTTCAGAACCTAGTTCTCTGGCAGACCACGATACCTAGCAAAAGCACAGGACTTCTGAGACCGACTGACGCCGCTATTGACACATTTCGAATGATGAAAACACAAATCGAACGCGAAAAGGAGTACATGGTCGTCGAACGTTTGGTCTCATCTCCATGAATTTCCAGTTTGGGATCTTTGCATTCCCCGTTTCATCGACACTGCCGCAGCAAAGGATTCCAGGATAAAATGCGAAGAGCTCTTCCGCTGCACCAACACCATAACATCTGATTGAAGGTTCGTTATCGCATGTCATCGCCAGTGTGCCGAGAAGGATTCGGATTCTCGTGACGAGCAAATTAAACGAGCTCGAAAACACGAAGCATCAATGCATATTTCCTCAGGTTGAACAGCCAAAGATCTGTTGCGTTCATGTAGTTCCAGTCCAAAGATTTCTGGCGTTATAGCGTCTTGTGTCGCCTTGATATATATGAATATGTTTGTGACTGTATAGCGGACTTCTTTTCAGAACCTAGTTCTCTGGCAGACCACGAAACCTAGCAAAAGCACAGGACTTCTGAGACCGACTGACGCCGCTATTGACACAATTCGAATGATGAAAACACAAATCGAACGCGAAAAGGAGTACATGGTCGTCGAACGTTTGGTCTCATCTCCATGAATTTCCAGTTTGGGATCTTTGCATTCTCCGTTTCATCGACACTGCCGCAGCAAAGTACTCCAGGATAAAATGCGAAGAGCTCTTCCGCTGCACCAACAGCATAACATCTGATTGAAGGTTCGTTATCGCATGTCATCGCCAGTGTGCCGAGAAGGATTCGGATTCTCGTGACGAGCAAATTAAACGAGCTCGAAAACACGAAGAATCAATGCATAATTCCTCAGGTTGAACAGCCGAAGATCTGTTGCGTTCATGTAGTTCCAGTCCAAAGATTTCTGGCGTTATAGCTTCTTGTGTCGCCTTGCAATATATGAATACGTTTGTGACTGTATAGCGGACTTCTTTTCAGAACCTAGTTCTCTGGCAGACCACAATACCTAGCAAAAGCACAGGACATCTGAGACCGACTGACGCCGCTATTGACACAATTCGAATGATGAAAAAACAAATCGAACGCGAAAAGGAGTACATGGTCGTCGAACGTTTGGTCTCATCTCCATGAATTTCCAGTTTGGGATCTTTGCATTCTCCGTTTCATCGACACTGCCGCAGCAAAGTACTCCAGGATAAAATGCGAAGAGCTCTTCTGCTGTATTAACAGCATACCATCTGATTGAAGATGAGTTATCGCATGTCATCGCCAGTGTGCCGAGAAGGATTCGGATTCTCGTGACGAGCAAATTAAACGAGCTCGAAAACACGAAGAATCAATGCATATTTCCTCAGGTTGAACAGCCAAAGATCTGTTGCGTTCATGTAGTTCCAGTCCAAAGATTTCTGGCGTTATAGCTTCTTGTGTCGCCTTGATATATATGAATACGTTTGTGACTGTATAGCGGACTTCTTTTTAGAACCTAGTTCTCTGGCAGACCACGATACCTAGCAAAAGCACAGGACTTCTGAGACCGACTGACGCCGCTATTGACACAATTCGAATGATGAAAACACAAATCGAACGCGAAAAGGAGTACATGGTCGTCGAACGTTTGGTCTCATCTCCATGAATTTCCAGTTTGGGATCTTTGCATTCCCCGTTTCATCGACACTGCCGCAGCAAAGGATTCCAGGATAAAATGCGAAGAGCTCTTCCGCTGCACCAACACCATAACATCTGATTGAAGGTTCGTTATCGCATGTCATCGCCAGTGTGCCGAGAAGGATTCGGATTCTCGTGACGAGCAAATTAAACGAGCTCGAAAACACGAAGAATCAATGCATATTTCCTCAGGTTGAGCAGCCGAAGATCTGTTGCGTTCATGTAGTTCCAGTCCAAAGGTTTCTGGCGTTATAGCTTCTTGTGTCGCCTTGATATATATGAATATGTTTGTGACTGTATAGCGGACTTCTTTTCAGAACCTAGTTCTCTGGCAGACCACGAAACCTAGCAAAAGCACAGGACTTCTGAGACCGACTGACGCCGCTATTGACACAATTCGAATGATGAAAACACAAATCGAACGCGAAAAGGAGTACATGGTCGTCGAACGTTTGGTCTCATCTCCATGAATTTCCAGTTTGGGATCTTTGCATTCTCCGTTTCATCGACACTGCCGCAGCAAAGTACTCCAGGATAAAATGCGAAGAGCTCTTCTGCTGTATTAACAGCATACCATCTGATTGAAGATGAGTTATCGCATGTCATCGCCAGTGTGAAAAGAAGGATTCGGATTCTCGTGACGAGCAAATTAAACGAGCTCGAAAACACGAAGAATCAATGCATAATTCCTCAGGTTGAACAGCCGAAGATCTGTTGCGTTCATGTAGTTCCAGTCCAAAGATTTCTGGCGTTATAGCTTCTTGTGTCGCCTTGATATATATCAATACGTTTGTGACTGTATAGCGGACTTCTTTTTAGAACCTAGTTCTCTGGCAGACCACGATACCGAGCAAAAGCACAGGACTTCTGAGACCGACTGACGCCGCTATTGACACAATTCGAATTATGAAAACACAAATAGAACGCGAAAAGGAGTACATAGTTGTCGAACGTTTGGTCTCATCTCCATGAATTTCCAGTTTGGGATCTTTGCATTCCCCGTTTCATCGACACTGCCGCAGCAAAGGATTCCAGGATAAAATGCGAAGAGCTCTTCCGCTGCACCAACAGCATAACATCTGATTGAAGGTTCGTTATCGCATGTCATCGCCAGTGTGCCGCGAAGTATTCGGATTCTCGTGACGAGCAAATTAAACGAGCTCGAAAACACGAAGAATCAATGCATATTTCCTCAAGTTGAACAGCCGAAGATCTGTTGCGTTCATGTAGTTCCAGTCCAAAGATTTCTGGCGTTATAGCTTCTTGTGTCGCCTTGATATATATGAATACGTTTGTGACTGTATAGCGGACTTCTTTCTAGAACCTAGTTCTCTGGCAGACCACGATACCGAGCAAATGCACAGGACTTCTGAGACCGACTGACGCCGCTATTGACACAATTCGAATGATGAAAACACAAATCGAACGCGAAAAGGAGTACATGGTCGTCGAACGTTTGGTCTCATCTCCATGAATTTCCAGTTTGGGATCTTTGCATTCTCCGTTTCATCGACGCTGCCGCAGCAAAGGACTCCAGGATAAAATGCGAAGAGCTCTTCTGCTGTATTAACAGCATACCATCTGATTGAAGATGCGTTATCGCATGTCATCGCAGTATGCCCAGAGGTATTCGGATTCTCGTGACGAGCAAATTAAACGAGCTCGAAAACACGAAGAATCAATGCATAATTCATCAGGTTGCAAAGCCGAAGATCTGTTGCGTTCATGTAGTTCCAGTCCAAAGATTTCTGGCGTTATAGCTTCTTGTATCGCCTTGCAATGTATGAATACGTTTGTGACTGTATAGCGGACTTCTTTTTAGAACCTAGTTCTCTGGCAGACCACGATACCTAGCAAAAGCACAGGACTTCTGAGACCGACTGACGCCGCTATTGACACAATTCGAATGATGAAAACACAAATCGAACGCGAAAAGGAGTACATGGTCGTCGAACGTTTGGTCTCATCTCCATGAATTTCCAGTTTGGGATCTTTGCATTCTCCGTTTCATCGACACTGCCGCAGCAAAGGACTCCAGGATAAAATGCGAAGAGCTCTTCTGCTGTATTAACAGCATACCATCTGATTGAAGATGAGTTATCGCATGTCATCGCCAGTGTGCCGAGAAGGATTCGGATTCTCGTGACGAGTAATTTAACGAGCTCGAAAACACGAAGAATCAATCCATATTTCCTCAGGTTGAACAGCCGAAGATTTGTTGCGTTCATGTAGTTCCAGTCCAAACATTTCTGGCGTTATAGCTTCTTGTGTCGCCTTGATATATATGAATACGTTTGTGACTGTATAGCGGACTTCTTTTTAGAACCTAGTTCTCTGGCAGACCACGATACCTAGCAAAAGCACAGGACTTCTGAGACCGACTGACGCCGCTATTGACACAATTCGAATGATGAAAACACAAATCGAACGCGAAAAGGAGTACATGATCGTCGAACGTTTGGTCTCATCTCCTTGAATTTCCAGTTTGGGATCTTTGCACTCCTCGTTTCATCGACACTGCCGCAGCAAAGGATTCCAGTATAAAATGCGCAGAGCTCTTCCGCTGCACCAACAGCATAACATCTGATTGAAGGTTCGTTATCGCATGTCATCGCCAGTGTGCCGCGAAGGATTCGGATTCTCGTGACGAGCAAATTAAACGTGCTCGAAAACACGAAGAATCAATGCATATTTCCTCAGGTTGAACAGCCGAGGATCTGTTGCGTTCATGTAGTTCCAGTCCAAAGATTTCTGGCGTTATAGCTTCTTGTGTCGCCTTGCAATATATGAATACGTTTGTGACTGTATAGCGGACTTCTTTTCAGAACCTAGTTCTCTGGCAGACCACGATACCTAGCAAAAGCACAGGACATCTGAGACCGACTGACGCCGCTATTGACACAATTCGAATGATGAAAACACAAATCGAACGCGAAAAGGAGTACATGGTCGTCGAACGTTTGGTCTCATCTCCATGAATTTCCAGTTTGGGATCTTTGCATTCTCCGTTTCATCGACACTGCCGCAGCAAAGTACTCCAGGATAAAATGCGAAGAGCTCTTCTGCTGTATTAACAGCATACCATCTGATTGAAGATGAGTTATCGCATGTCATCGCCAGTGTGCCGAGAAGGATTCGGATTCTCGTGACGAGCAAATTAAACGAGCTCGAAAACACGAAGAATCAATGCATATTTCCTCAGGTTGAACAGCCAAAGATCTGTTGCGTTCATGTAGTTCCAGTCCAAAGATTTCTGGCGTTATAGCTTCTTGTGTCGCCTTGATATATATGAATACGTTTGTGACTGTATAGCGGACTTCTTTTTAGAACCTAGTTCTCTGGCAGACCACGATACCGAGCAAAAGCACAGGACTTCTGAGACCGACTGACGCCGCTATTGACACAATTCGAATTATGAAAACACAAATCGAACGCGAAAAGGAGTACATGGTCGTCGAACGTTTGGTCTCATCTCCATGAATTTCCAGTTTGGGATCTTTGCATTCCCCGTTTCATCGACACTGCCGCAGCAAAGGATTCCAGGATAAAATGCGAAGAGCTCTTCCGCTGCACCAACAGCATAACATCTGATTGAAGGTTCGTTATCGCATGTCACCGCCAGTGTGCCGCGAAGTATTCGGATTCTCGTGACGAGCAAATTAAACGAGCTCGAAAACACGAAGAATCAATGCATATTTCCTCAAGTTGAACAGCCGAAGATCTGTTGCGTTCATGTAGTTCCAGTCCAAAGATTTCTGGCGTTATAGCTTCTTGTGTCGCCTTGATATATATGAATACGTTTGTGACTGTATAGCGGACTTCTTTTTAGAACCTAGTTCTCTGGCAGACCACGATACCGAGCAAAAGCACAGGACTTCTGAGACCGACTGACGCCGCTATTGACACAATTCGAATGATGAAAACACAAATCGAACGCGAAAAGGAGTACATGGTCGTCGAACGTTTGGTCTCATCTCCATGAATTTCCAGTTTGGGATCTTTGCATTCTCCGTTTCATCGACGCTGCCGCAGCAAAGGACTCCAGGATAAAATGCGAAGAGCTCTTCTGCTGTATTAACAGCATACCATCTGATTGAAGATGCGTTATCGCATGTCATCGCAGTATGCCCAGAGGTATTCGGATTCTCGTGACGAGCAAATTAAACGAGCTCGAAAACACGAAGAATCAATGCATAATTCATCAGGTTGCAAAGCCGAAGATCTGTTGCGTTCATGTAGTTCCAGTCCAAAGATTTCTGGCGTTATAGCTTCTTGTATCGCCTTGCAATGTGTGAATACGTTTGTGACTGTATAGAGGACTTCTTTTTAGAACCTAGTTCTCTGGCAGACCACGATACCTAGCAAAAGCACAGGACTTCTGAGACCGACTGACGCCGCTATTGACACAATTCGAATGATGAAAACACAAATCGAACGCGAAAAGGAGTACATGGTCGTCGAACGTTTGGTCTCATCTCCATGAATTTCCAGTTTGGGATCTTTGCATTCTCCGTTTCATCGACACTGCCGCAGCAAAGGACTCCAGGATAAAATGCGAAGAGCTCTTCTGCTGTATTAACAGCATACCATCTGATTGAAGATGAGTTATCGCATGTCATCGCCAGTGTGCCGAGAAGGATTCGGATTCTCGTGACGAGCAAATTAAACGAGCTCGAAAACACGAAGAATCAATCCATATTTCCTCAGGTTGAACAGCCGAAGATCTGTTGCGTTCATGTAGTTCCAGTCCAAAGATTTCTGGCGTTATAGCTTCTTGTGTCGCCTTGATATATATCAATACGTTTGTGACTGTATAGCGGACTTCTTTTTAGAACCTAGTTCTCTGGCAGACCACGATACCGAGCAAAAGCACAGGACTTCTGAGACCGACTGACGCCGCTATTGACACAATTCGAATTATGAAAACACAAATCGAACGCGAAAAGGAGTACATGGTCGTCGAACGTTTGGTCTCATCTCCATGAATTTCCAGTTTGGAATCTTTGCATTCCCCGTTTCATCGACACTGCCGCAGCAAAGGATTCCAGGATAAAATGCGAAGAGCTCTTCCGCTGCACCAACAGCATAACATCTGATTGAAGGTTCGTTATCGCATGTCATCGCCAGTGTGCCGCGAAGTATTCGGATTCTCGTGACGAGCAAATTAAACGAGCTCGAAAACACGAAGAATCAATGCATATTTCCTCAAGTTGAACAGCCGAAGATCTGTTGCGTTCATGTAGTTCCAGTCCAAAGATTTCTGGCGTTATAGCTTCTTGTGTCGCCTTGATATATATGAATACGTTTGTGACTGTATAGCGGACTTCATTTTAGAACCTAGTTCTCTGGCAGACCACGATACCGAGCAAAAGCACAGGACTTCTGAGACCGACTGACGCCGCTATTGACACAATTCGAATGATGAAAACACAAATCGAACGCGAAAAGGAGTACATGGTCGTCGAACGTTTGGTCTCATCTCCATGAATTTCCAGTTTGGGATCTTTGCATTCTCCGTTTCATCGACGCTGCCGCAGCAAAGGACTCCAGGATAAAATGCGAAGAGCTCTTCTGCTGTATTAACAGCATACCATCTGATTGAAGATGCGTTATCGCATGTCATCGCAGTATGCCCAGAGGTATTCGGATTCTCGTGACGAGCAAATTAAACGAGCTCGAAAACACGAAGAATCAATGCATAATTCATCAGGTTGCAAAGCCGAAGATCTGTTGCGTTCATGTAGTTCCAGTCCAAAGATTTCTGGCGTTATAGCTTCTTGTATCGCCTTGCAATGTATGAATACGTTTGTGACTGTATAGAGGACTTCTTTTTAGAACCTAGTTCTCTGGCAGACCACGATACCTAGCAAAAGCACAGGACTTCTGAGACCGACTGACGCCGCTATTGACACAATTCGAATGATGAAAACACAAATCGAACGCGAAAAGGAGTACATGGTCGTCGAACGTTTGGTCTCATCTCCATGAATTTCCAGTTTGGGATCTTTGCATTCTCCGTTTCATCGACACTGCCGCAGCAAAGGACTCCAGGATAAAATGCGAAGAGCTCTTCTGCTGTATTAACAGCATACCATCTGATTGAAGATGAGTTATCGCATGTCATCGCCAGTGTGCCGAGAAGGATTCGGATTCTCGTGACGAGCAAATTAAACGAGCTCGAAAACACGAAGAATCAATCCATATTTCCTCAGGTTGAACAGCCGAAGATCTGTTGCGTTCATGTAGTTCCAGTCCAAACATTTCTGGCGTTATAGCGTCTTGTGTCGCCTTGATATATATGAATATGTTTGTGACTGTATAGCGGACTTCTTTTCAGAACCTAGTTCTCTGGCAGACCACGAAACCTAGCAAAAGCACAGGACTTCTGAGACCGACTGACGCCGCTATTGACACAATTCGAATGATGAAAACACAAATCAAACGCGAAAAGGAGTACATGATCGTCGAACGTTTGGTCTCATCTCCTTGGATTTCCAGTTTGGGATTTTTGCATTCCTCGTTTCATCGACACTGCCGCAGCAAAGGATTCCAGGATAAAATGCGAAGAGCTCTTCCGCTGCACCAACACCATAACATCTGGTTGAAGGTTCGTTATCGCATGTCATCGCCAGTGTGCCGAGAAGGATTCGGATTCTCGTGACGAGCAAATTAAACGAGCTCGAAAACACGAAGAATCAATGCATATTTCCTGAGGTTGAACAGCCAAAGATCTGTTGCGTTCATGTAGTTCCAGTCCAAAGATTTCTGGCGTTATAGAGTCTTGTGTCGCCTTGATATATATGAATATGTTTGTGACTGTATAGCGGACTTCTTTTCAGAACCTAGTTCTCTGGCAGACCACGAAACCTAGCACAAGCACAGGACTTCTGAGACCGACTGACGCCGCTATTGACACAATTCGAATGATGAAAACACAAATCGAACCCGAAAAGGAGTACATGGTCGTCAAACGTTTGGTCTCATCTCCATGAATTTCATGTTTGGGATCTTTGCATTCTCCGTTTCATCGACACTGCCGCAGCAAAGTACTCCAGGATAAAATGCGAAGAGCTCTTCCGCTGCACCAACACCATAACATCTGATTGAAGGTTCGTTATCGCATGTGATCGCCAGTGTGCCGAGAAGGATTCGGATTCTCGTGACGAGCACATTAAACGAGCTCGAAAACACGAAGAATCAATGCATATTTCCTCAGGTTGAACAGCCGAGGATCTGTTGCGTTCATGTAGTTCCAGTCCAAAGATTTCTGGCGTTATAGCTTCTTGTGTCGCCTTGATATATATGAATACGTTTGTGACTGTATAGCGGACTTCTTTTTAGAACCTAGTTCTCTGGCAGACCACGATACCTAGCAAAAGCACAGGACTTCTGAGACCGACTGACGCCGCTATTGACACAATTCGAATGATGAAAACACAAATCGAACGCGAAAAGGAGTACATGGTCGTCGAACGTTTGGTCTCATCTCCATGAATTTCCAGTTTGGGATCTTTGCATTCTCCGTTTCATCGACACTGCCGCAGCAAAGGACTCCAGGATAAAATGCGAAGAGCTCTTCTGCTGTATTAACAGCATACCATCTGATTGAAGATGAGTTATCGCATGTCATCGCCAGTGTGCCGAGAAGGATTCGGATTCTCGTGACGAGCAAATTAAACGAGCTCGAAAACACGAAGAATCAATGCATAATTCCTCAGGTTGAACAGCCGCAGATCTGTTGCGTTCATGTAGTTCCAGTCCAAAGATTTCTGGCGTTATAGCTTCTTTTGTCACCTTGCACTATATGAATACGTTTGTGACTGTATAGCGGACTTCTTTTCGGCAACTAGTTCTCTGGCATGCCACGATACCTAGCGAAGGCACAGGAATTGTGAAGACCGACTGACGCCGCTATTGACACACTTCAAATGATGAAAACACAAATCTAGCGCGAAAAGGAGTACATGATCGTCGAACATTTGGTCTCATCTCCTTGAATTTCCAGTTTGGGATCTTTGTATTCTCCGCTTCATCGACACTGCCGCAGCAAAGGACTCCAGGATAAAATGCGAAGAGCTCTTCTGCTGTATTAACAGCATACCATCTGATTGAAGATGCGTTATCGCATGTCATCGCAGTATGCCGAGAGGTATTCGGATTCTCGTGACGAGCAAATTAAACGAGCTCGAAATCACGAAGAATCAATGCATATTTCCTGAGGTTGAAAAGCCGAAGATCTGTTGCGTTCATGTAGTTCCAGTCCAAAGATTTCTGGCGTTATAGCTTCTTGTGTCGCCTTGATATATATGAATACGTTTGTGACTGTATAGCGGACTTCTTTTTAGAACCTAGTTCTCTGGCAGACCACGATACCTAGCAAAAGCACAGGACTTCTGAGACCGACTGACGCCGCTATTGACACAATTCGAATGATGAAAACACAAATCGAACGCAAAAAGGAGTACATGGTCGTCGAACGTTTGGTCTCATCTCCATGAATTTCCACTTTGGGATCTTTGCATTCCCCGTTTCATCGACACTGCCGCAGCAAAGGATTCCAGGATAAAATGCGAAGAGCTCTTCCGCTGCACCAACACCATAACATCTGATTGAAGGTTCGTTATCGCATGTCATCGCCAGTGTGCCGAGAAGGATTCGGATTCTCGTGACGAGCAAATTAAACGAGCTCGAAAACACGAAGAATCAATGCATAATTCATCAGGTTGCAAAGCCGAAGATCTGTTGCGTTCATGTAGTTCCAGTCCAAAGATTTCTGGCGTTATAGCTTCTTGTATCGCCTTGCAATGTATGAATACGTTTGTGACTGTATAGCGGACTTCTTTTTAGAACCTAGTTCTCTGGCAGACCACGATACCTAGCAAAAGCACAGGACTTCTGAGACCGACTGACGCCGCTATTGACACAATTCGAATTATGAAAACACAAATAGAACGCGAAAAGGAGTACATAGTTGTCGAACGTTTGGTCTCATCTCCATGAATTTCCAGTTTGGGATCTTTGCATTCCCCGTTTCGTGTGTTGTGTTGTGTTGTGTTGGGTTTTTTGGCGCATAAGCAACTAAGGCTATCATGCGCCACGAGCAAGGTGAAAGTTTTGTTTTGCAAGAAATGGGAAAATGAGTGTGTTAAAAACTAATTTGTTTAAAAATCTCCTTTTAAAAACTTGGGTTGTTTTAGATCCAATGGCGCTTAAGCTGCCAACACCATGATGTGCCTAGCACAAGGTTTCAGTTTCTCTTAGTGACGTATGTTTCATTTTTTCCTACAGTTTGTGTAAAACGTTTGCTTCCCTTATGAAACTAAAAACACAAGATAAATCAACAAGTCCATCATCATCTAAAATCAGTTTAGGGTGAAAAGGAATGTATTCTTTGTAAAATTTTGCAAAAAATTTTTTTCTTATCCTTTCAAGACTTGCGCATGTGAATAAAATGTGGTTAATAGTTAGTTCCTCTCCGCATTTTTCGCATCGTGGTTTCTCTTCTTTTTTCAACAAAAAATTGTGTGTCAGGTGCGTGTGTCCAATGCGGAGACGGCATAGGATCACTTCTATAAAACGCTCCTTATGCCGGCACGACATCCATTCTCCCAAAATGGGCTTTACCAAGTGTAGTTTATTTCCCACTTCACTGTCCCAGGCAGACTGCCATTTTTCTTTTAATTTGAGATGTACAAGTTTCGTGCAGTCTTTGTAAGGTATGCTTATGCTCTTTATTTGCTTGTCGCGGGCTTCAGCAGCACATGTGTCTGCTCTGTCATTGCCTTTAATGCCCACGTGACTCGGGACCCAGCAGAATTTTACGTTGTATCCTCGAGCTATGGCTGTTGTTATATTGTGTATTATGTTTCCAAGTAAAGGAGCAGCTGCATTTCTGGAATTTAGAGCTGTGAGAACACTTAGAGAGTCTGTAAATATAATGCTGTTTATGACATTCTCTTTTAATATTTTCTCTACGGCAACAGAAATGGCATAGGATTCAGCAGTGAAAATAGACGCACAGTGTGGAAGTCTTATGATTTCCACAGAATCTCCTTGCACAACTGCACTTCCAGTGTACACAGCAGTTTTAGATCCATCGGTATAAAAGTCTGTGAAGTTTTCGTACTTTTCCTGCAAATTTAGGAATTCCTGAATAATGTGCTCTTGTGGGGTTTTGGTTTTTGGAAACTGTGTGAGAGTGAGGTCACAGATTTCAGGAAGACTGTACCACGGAGGTAGAGGGCTGTTGTTTTGTGCGACATC
This sequence comes from Amblyomma maculatum, assembly GCF_055883805.1. Classification (NCBI taxonomy): domain Eukaryota; kingdom Metazoa; phylum Arthropoda; class Arachnida; order Ixodida; family Ixodidae; genus Amblyomma; species Amblyomma maculatum. The sequence goes on from NC_139348.1 coordinate 133,250,129, forward strand.
AGGCAAGGTGTCCAGGACCTGCAACTCACTGCACATGCTTTCGAATCGCATGATCAGTGGCCTTGTTGCTTTGGGTTTATTTGTGAAAATTAATCGAGAGGGGCAAGTTGTGACAACTGGATAACAGAGGTGTTTTTTCTGTGACCTTATTCTTAGAATGTAAGCACACGTGAGGGCTATTCGTCTGTCTTCCAGTGAAGGCTCATTTGTTTCTACATACAGGCTGCTTATAGGGGATGTTCTGTATGCACCGCATGCAAGGCGCAGACCTAAGTTATGTACAGGGTCCAGTTTTTTTAGATATGAAGGCCTAGCTGAACCGTACACTATACTCCCATAGTCCACGCGGGAGCGTACAACAGAACGGTATACATGTAAAAGACATGCCCTGTCGGAACCCCAATGTTTCCGCGAAAGAACTTTCAGTATGTTAAGAGATTTTGAGGCTTTCTTTTTTAGTGTGTTTATGTGAGGTAGAAATGTGAGTTTTTTATCGAAAGTAATGCCTAGGAATTTGTGCTCTTCTTTTAATGGTAATTCGGTTCTATTTAAGTGCAAGACAGGGTTGTTCTGAATACCCCGTTTGAGTGAAAACATAACTGCCACCGTCTTTTGGGGGGAAAACTGAAACCCATTTTTGTCGGCCCATGCCACTAGTTTATTTATTGTTATTTGTATTTGTCTCTCACACGTTGATATATTGGAAGAGGTGCAGGCTATCTGGAGGTCATCTACGTAGAGTGAACACATAATGGAATTTGGGATTTCATTGGTAATGGAATTGATTTTTACAACAAAAAGCGTTGTGCTTAGAATGCACCCCTGAGGTACCCCATTCTCCTGAATGAAGCTTCTCGACAAGGTGGTACCGAGGCGCACTTGGAATGAACGATGTGAAAGAAAGTCTTTTAAAACACTGAGCATTCGACCACGGATGCCCAAAGCTGCTAGATCACGTAGGATGCCGAATCTCCAAGTTGTATCATATGCTTTTTCTAGATCGAAGAAAACAGCGAGACAATGCTGTCTATGTATAAACGCCTCGCGGACAGTGTTTTCGAGGCGTACTAGGTGGTCCGTAGTTGAGCACCCTTTCTTAAAACCGCACTGATGAATATTAAGAAGTTTACTTGATTCTAAAATAAAGGTTAATCTAGTGTTTAAAATACTTTCAAAAGATTTTGCTAAACAACTAGTTAGGGCTATAGGCCTGTAACTCCCAGGACAGGTCGGCGGCTTGCCGGGTTTTAGGAACGGCACAATTATGGCTCTTTTCCAAGTCTCCGGTATTTTAGCTAGTACCCAGATTTTGTTAAAAAACTTTAGAAGCGCTTCTACAGATGCTTCTGATAGATGGGCGAGCATCTCATAATGAATCTCATCAGGACCAGGTGCAGTTTTTTTACCGCAAGCGAGAACATCTTTCAGTTCTTGCAGCGTAATCAACCTATTGTAAGGTGTGTTCGTGCTGCCCCTCGTAGGAAGCCTATATTTTTCAATCCTGTCCTTGTACTTTAAGAATGTTTTTGTATAGTGTGCAGAACTCGAAATTTTGTGGAAATGCACACCTAATATATTAGCTTGTTCTTCGATGCTTGTCTGTGTATTAGGAGCTGTGAGGATTGGAATTGTGAATGGGGAGAAGCTGCCATTTAGCTTATGAATTTGTTCCCACATTTTTTTTGATGTTGTGGAGCTGTTTATAGATGTAACATACTTCTGCCATGATTTTTTTTCGGCATTACGACGAATATATCGAGCTTTGGCTCTTGCTTTTTTAAAAACTGTCAGATTTTCATATGTTGGGTATCTCCGAAAAATACCCCAGGCTTTATTTTGTTCTTTTTTGGCTTCTTTACAGTCCTGTGTCCACCAGACTTTGTGGTTTTGGTGCACTACGCCTGTGGATTGGGGAATAGATAGACGTGCTGCCGCAAGAATGCATGCTGTAAATATTTCATTCATTTTGTCTATATCAATTTTCTCTGAATATATTTCATTTAGACTGGCTTCTTGCCTGAACAAAGACCAGTCAGCTAAATGCAGTTTCCACCGCCTGGGTTTTGTCGGGATGACTGATGGTGAGGATGATAAGCTGATCATGACAGGAAGATGGTCGCTTCCGTACGGATTATTTAAAACTTCCCATTTAAAATCGGTAAAAATAGAAGGTGAACTAAAAGACAGATCTAAACAACTCGCTTTGCCTGTGGCTGGGGAGTAGTATGTTGGATTGCCAGAGTTTAGGAGACACACGTTGCTGCATAAAATAAAATCTTCTATAAGCTGACCACGAGTATCTGTTTGCTCGCTGCCCCAAAGACACGAATGAGCATTAAAATCACCAACTAAAAGATATGGCTCGGGAAGCTGTTGTAAAAGGTCTTCTAAATCATCTAGTGTTATCTTGATGTGTGGTTGGAGGTATACTGAACATACTGTGATGGTTTTATGTGTTAATATTGTGGCTGCTACCGCTTCAAGTCTGGTATTAAGAGTCAGCTCCTGAGCAGCGATTCCAGTTTTCACGACGATGGCTACACCACCCGAGAGTCTGCTGGACAGCTCCCGGTCCCGGCGGATGATTTTGTAATTTTTAAGGAAATTTTTGTTCTGAGGACCTAAGTTGGTTTCCTGGAGACACAAAGCCAATGGGGAGAATGTAGCCAGGATGTCCTTTATGTCGCTGTAATTATTTAGTAGTCCTCTACAATTCCAATGTATTATGCACGCCATCTTATTTTATGAAAAATGTGAAAAACTAGATTAGGTTTTTTTTTGGCCCAACGACTCGGGGCCTGTCTTTTTTTTGACGGTCTAAGCTGTGCCGTCGTCCGTCTGACGTCGAAGGCACAGCCCTACCGGGGCTCGTGTCCATTGCCTCCTCTTCAGAGGCAGCGGAGGAGCGCGCCCCAGATAAGTGTTCTTTCGTGTTAGGCCTCGCCTCATGAGGAGAGGCCTTCAGGCTTGTCAACCCGGAGGGCTGCATAGCCTTCTTTTGAGATGGAGGTGGGGGAGCAGCATGAGCCACTTCCACCTGGGGCGCGGGTAGCCCTGCCCGAGGCTCACTCTGTGTGGCCTGGGCAGGTGCTAAATGTTGGTGTGGCACCCCGCGCTGTTGTGCCATACCAGAATAACTTGGTTTTGCAGTGAACTGAAAAGCAGGAGTAGTGGCCAGTTTTTGTCGCGCTTCTTTATATGACAAGTTTTCTTTTGTTTTGATAGTAATTACTTCTTTTTCAGTTTTCCACGTGGGGCAAGACCTTGAATAAGCAGGGTGTTCTCCTTCACAGTTAGCACACTGCAATGTGGTTTCGGTGCATTCCTCCGTTGAGTGTTCTTTTGAAGCGCATTTCGCACAAGTTCGGCGACCGCGACAACTCTGTGAGCCGTGTCCGAATTTCTGGCAGTTAAAGCATCGTCTAGGGTTCGGTATATAATGTCTTACACTTATCTTCAGGTAGCCTACTTCAATGGTGTCAGGGAGAGCACTGGAAGCAAATGTAAGGACAATGTGCTTTGTCGGGATTTCTTTGTTTTCTTTTCTTATCTTAATCCTCTGGACATTTACAACGTTCTGATCAGCAAGTCCTTCTAACAGTTCATTTTCTGTCAAGTGTATGAAATCATTTTCTGAAATCACACCTCGGACAGTGTTCAGTGATCGATGAGCAGTGATCGAGACAGGTATGTCCCCGATAGACTCAATGTTGGACAGTTTCAAGTATTGCATGTAGTCTTTCAATTCAAGCAGTAGGTCTCCACTTGCCAGTTTTTTCACCTTGTAACCTGCACCTAGTGCACTTGTCAGTGATTTCTCAACTATGAATGGGGAGATAATTCTCGCTGATTTTTGTTCTTCTTCACTATGTATCACATAGTACTTTGGGAAAACTTCTTTGTTTTTTTGGAAAAATTCATGGGTTACATCGGTCCGCCCTCTTTTGAGAGGGCGATCAGTTCCAGAAAGAGAAGCAGCCATAAAATGTGATATTTTTCGGCCAAAGTGGCAGCCACCCACCATGGAGCCCAACAAGGGGACGGGAAAGGAGCTTGTACAAAGAGTCCTGGCCACGTCAGCTGTACACTCTGACTATAACCAAATACGGCGTAACGCAGGGTGGTTAGCCACACAAGGTTAACCCTCGCCGCCAGGAAAAAGGAAAAAGCGAGAAGGGAGGAGAAGACAGGAAAGTTCTGAGAAAGAGGATAGGAAAGTGAAAGATGGAGGGGAGGATAGGAAAAGGCGACTGCCGATTTCCTCCGGGTGGGTCAGCCCGAAGGTGCCGTCTATGGGAAGCGTGGGCCAAAGTGGTGTGTTGCCTCCACCGAGGGGCCTTAAGGGTCCAAACACTCGGCATTGGCTCAACCACCAGGATCCCCTTTTCCCCAGACACGACGATGCCACGCACGGCTAAGCGTGGGTGCTCGGGGTCCGTGGTGTCGCACAAAACACACAAACACCTGCTTTAACAGGTGCCCCCTGCGGGGGCATTCCCCGTTTCATCGACACTGCCGCAGCAAAGGATTCCAGGATAAAATGCGAAGAGCTCTTCCGCTGCACCAACAGCATAACATCTGATTGAAGGTTCGTTATCGCATGTCATCGCCAGTGTGCCGCGAAGTATTCGGATTCTCGTGACGAGCAAATTAAACGAGCTCGAAAACACGAAGAATCAATGCATATTTCCTCAAGTTGAACAGCCGAAGATCTGTTGCGTTCATGTAGTTCCAGTCCAAAGATTTCTGGCGTTATAGCTTCTTGTGTCGCCTTGATATATATGAATACGTTTGTGACTGTATAGCGGACTTCTTTCTAGAACCTAGTTCTCTGGCAGACCACGATACCGAGCAAATGCACAGGACTTCTGAGACCGACTGACGCCGCTATTGACACAATTCGAATGATGAAAACACAAATCGAACGCGAAAAGGAGTACATGGTCGTCGAACGTTTGGTCTCATCTCCATGAATTTCCAGTTTGGGATCTTTGCATTCTCCGTTTCATCGACGCTGCCGCAGCAAAGGACTCCAGGATAAAATGCGAAGAGCTCTTCTGCTGTATTAACAGCATACCATCTGATTGAAGATGCGTTATCGCATGTCATCGCAGTATGCCCAGAGGTATTCGGATTCTCGTGACGAGCAAATTAAACGAGCTCGAAAACACGAAGAATCAATGCATAATTCATCAGGTTGCAAAGCCGAAGATCTGTTGCGTTCATGTAGTTCCAGTCCAAAGATTTCTGGCGTTATAGCTTCTTGTATCGCCTTGCAATGTATGAATACGTTTGTGACTGTATAGCGGACTTCTTTTTAGAACCTAGTTCTCTGGCAGACCACGATACCTAGCAAAAGCACAGGACTTCTGAGACCGACTGACGCCGCTATTGACACAATTCGAATGATGAAAACACAAATCGAACGCGAAAAGGAGTACATGGTCGTCGAACGTTTGGTCTCATCTCCATGAATTTCCAGTTTGGGATCTTTGCATTCTCCGTTTCATCGACACTGCCGCAGCAAAGGACTCCAGGATAAAATGCGAAGAGCTCTTCTGCTGTATTAACAGCATACCATCTGATTGAAGATGAGTTATCGCATGTCATCGCCAGTGTGCCGAGAAGGATTCGGATTCTCGTGACGAGTAATTTAACGAGCTCGAAAACACGAAGAATCAATCCATATTTCCTCAGGTTGAACAGCCGAAGATTTGTTGCGTTCATGTAGTTCCAGTCCAAACATTTCTGGCGTTATAGCTTCTTGTGTCGCCTTGATATATATGAATACGTTTGTGACTGTATAGCGGACTTCTTTTTAGAACCTAGTTCTCTGGCAGACCACGATACCTAGCAAAAGCACAGGACTTCTGAGACCGACTGACGCCGCTATTGACACAATTCGAATGATGAAAACACAAATCGAACGCGAAAAGGAGTACATGATCGTCGAACGTTTGGTCTCATCTCCTTGAATTTCCAGTTTGGGATCTTTGCATTCCTCGTTTCATCGACACTGCCGCAGCAAAGGATTCCAGTATAAAATGCGCAGAGCTCTTCCGCTGCACCAACAGCATAACATCTGATTGAAGGTTCGTTATCGCATGTCATCGCCAGTGTGCCGCGAAGGATTCGGATTCTCGTGACGAGCAAATTAAACGTGCTCGAAAACACGAAGAATCAATGCATATTTCCTCAGGTTGAACAGCCGAGGATCTGTTGCGTTCATGTAGTTCCAGTCCAAAGATTTCTGGCGTTATAGCTTCTTGTGTCGCCTTGCAATATATGAATACGTTTGTGACTGTATAGCGGACTTCTTTTCAGAACCTAGTTCTCTGGCAGACCACGATACCTAGCAAAAGCACAGGACATCTGAGACCGACTGACGCCGCTATTGACACAATTCGAATGATGAAAACAGAAATCGAACGCGAAAAGGAGTACATGGTCGTCGAACGTTTGGTCTCATCTCCATGAATTTCCAGTTTGGGATCTTTGCATTCTCCGTTTCATCGACACTGCCGCAGCAAAGTACTCCAGGATAAAATGCGAAGAGCTCTTCTGCTGTATTAACAGCATACCATCTGATTGAAGATGAGTTATCGCATGTCATCGCCAGTGTGCCGAGAAGGATTCGGATTCTCGTGACGAGCAAATTAAACGAGCTCGAAAACACGAAGAATCAATGCATATTTCCTCAGGTTGAACAGCCAAAGATCTGTTGCGTTCATGTAGTTCCAGTCCAAAGATTTCTGGCGTTATAGCTTCTTGTGTCGCCTTGATATATATGAATACGTTTGTGACTGTATAGCGGACTTCTTTTTAGAACCTAGTTCTCTGGCAGACCACGATACCGAGCAAAAGCACAGGACTTCTGAAACCGACTGACGCCGCTATTGACACAATTCGAATTATGAAAACACAAATCGAACGCGAAAAGGAGTACATGGTCGTCGAACGTTTGGTCTCATCTCCATGAATTTCCAGTTTGGGATCTTTGCATTCCCCGTTTCATCGACACTGCCGCAGCAAAGGATTCCAGGATAAAATGCGAAGAGCTCTTCCGCTGCACCAACAGCATAACATCTGATTGAAGGTTCGTTATCGCATGTCATCGCCAGTGTGCCGCGAAGTATTCGGATTCTCGTGACGAGCAAATTAAACGAGCTCGAAAACACGAAGAATCAATGCATATTTCCTCAAGTTGAACAGCCGAAGATCTGTTGCGTTCATGTAGTTCCAGTCCAAAGATTTCTGGCGTTATAGCTTCTTGTGTCGCCTTGATATATATGAATACGTTTGTGACTGTATAGCGGACTTCTTTTTAGAACCTAGTTCTCTGGCAGACCACGATACCGAGCAAAAGCACAGGACTTCTGAGACCGACTGACGCCGCTATTGACACAATTCGAATGATGAAAACACAAATCGAACGCGAAAAGGAGTACATGGTCGTCGAACGTTTGGTCTCATCTCCATGAATTTCCAGTTTGGGATCTTTGCATTCTCCGTTTCATCGACGCTGCCGCAGCAAAGGACTCCAGGATAAAATGCGAAGAGCTCTTCTGCTGTATTAACAGCATACCATCTGATTGAAGATGCGTTATCGCATGTCATCGCAGTATGCCCAGAGGTATTCGGATTCTCGTGACGAGCAAATTAAACGAGCTCGAAAACACGAAGAATCAATGCATAATTCATCAGGTTGCAAAGCCGAAGATCTGTTGCGTTCATGTAGTTCCAGTCCAAAGATTTCTGGCGTTATAGCTTCTTGTATCGCCTTGCAATGTATGAATACGTTTGTGACTGTATAGAGGACTTCTTTTTAGAACCTAGTTCTCTGGCAGACCACGATACCTAGCAAAAGCACAGGACTTCTGAGACCGACTGACGCCGCTATTGACACAATTCGAATGATGAAAACACAAATCGAACGCGAAAAGGAGTACATGGTCGTCGAACGTTTGGTCTCATCTCCATGAATTTCCAGTTTGGGATCTTTGCATTCTCCGTTTCATCGACACTGCCGCAGCAAAGGACTCCAGGATAAAATGCGAAGAGCTCTTCTGCTGTATTAACAGCATACCATCTGATTGAAGATGAGTTATCGCATGTCATCGCCAGTGTGCCGAGAAGGATTCGGATTCTCGTGACGAGCAAATTAAACGAGCTCGAAAACACGAAGAATCAATCCATATTTCCTCAGGTTGAACAGCCGAAGATCTGTTGCGTTCATGTAGTTCCAGTCCAAACATTTCTGGCGTTATAGCGTCTTGTGTCGCCTTGATATATATGAATACGTTTGTGACTGTATAGCGGACTTCTTTTTAGAACCTAGTTCTCTGGCAGACCACGATACCTAGCAAAAGCACAGGACTTCTGAGACCGACTGACGCCGCTATTGACACAATTCGAATGATGAAAACACAAATCGAACGCGAAAAGGAGTACATGGTCGTCGAACGTTTGGTCTCATCTCCATGAATTTCCAGTTTGGGATCTTTGCATTCTCCGTTTCATCGACACTGCCGCAGCAAAGTACTCCAGGATAAAATGCGAAGAGCTCTTCTGCTGTATTAACAGCATATCATCTGATTGAAGATGAGTTATCGCATGTCATCGCCAGTGTGCCAAGAAGGATTCGGATTCTCGTGACGAGCAAATTAAACGAGCTCGAAAACACGAAGAATCAATGCATAATTCCTCAGGTTGAACAGCCGAAGATCTGTTGCGTTCATGTAGTTCCAGTCCAAAGATTTCTGGCGTTATAGCTTCTTGTGTCGCCTTGATATATATCAATACGTTTGTGACTGTATAGCGGACTTCTTTTTAGAACCTAGTTCTCTGGCAGACCACGATACCGAGCAAAAGCACAGGACTTCTGAGACCGACTGACGCCGCTATTGACACAATTCGAATTATGAAAACACAAATCGAACGCGAAAAGGAGTACATGGTCGTCGAACGTTTGGTCTCATCTCCATGAATTTCCAGTTTGGAATCTTTGCATTCCCCGTTTCATCGACACTGCCGCAGCAAAGGATTCCAGGATAAAATGCGAAGAGCTCTTCCGCTGCACCAACAGCATAACATCTGATTGAAGGTTCGTTATCGCATGTCATCGCCAGTGTGCCGCGAAGTATTCGGATTCTCGTGACGAGCAAATTAAACGAGCTCGAAAACACGAAGAATCAATGCATATTTCCTCAAGTTGAACAGCCGAAGATCTGTTGCGTTCATGTAGTTCCAGTCCAAAGATTTCTGGCGTTATAGCTTCTTGTGTCGCCTTGATATATATGAATACGTTTGTGACTGTATAGCGGACTTCTTTTTAGAACCTAGTTCTCTGGCAGACCACGATACCGAGCAAAAGCACAGGACTTCTGAGACCGACTGACGCCGCTATTGACACAATTCGAATGATGAAAACACAAATCGAACGCGAAAAGGAGTACATGGTCGTCGAACGTTTGGTCTCATCTCCATGAATTTCCAGTTTGGGATCTTTGCATTCTCCGTTTCATCGACGCTGCCGCAGCAAAGGACTCCAGGATAAAATGCGAAGAGCTCTTCTGCTGTATTAACAGCATACCATCTGATTGAAGATGCGTTATCGCATGTCATCGCAGTATGCCCAGAGGTATTCGGATTCTCGTGACGAGCAAATTAAACGAGCTCGAAAACACGAAGAATCAATGCATAATTCATCAGGTTGCAAAGCCGAAGATCTGTTGCGTTCATGTAGTTCCAGTCCAAAGATTTCTGGCGTTATAGCTTCTTGTATCGCCTTGCAATGTATGAATACGTTTGTGACTGTATAGAGGACTTCTTTTTAGAACCTAGTTCTCTGGCAGACCACGATACCTAGCAAAAGCACAGGACTTCTGAGACCGACTGACGCCGCTATTGACACAATTCGAATGATGAAAACACAAATCGAACGCGAAAAGGAGTACATGGTCGTCGAACGTTTGGTCTCATCTCCATGAATTTCCAGTTTGGGATCTTTGCATTCTCCGTTTCATCGACACTGCCGCAGCAAAGGACTCCAGGATAAAATGCGAAGAGCTCTTCTGCTGTATTAACAGCATACCATCTGATTGAAGATGAGTTATCGCATGTCATCGCCAGTGTGCCGAGAAGGATTCGGATTCTCGTGACGAGCAAATTAAACGAGCTCGAAAACACGAAGAATCAATCCATATTTCCTCAGGTTGAACAGCCGAAGATCTGTTGCGTTCATGTAGTTCCAGTCCAAACATTTCTGGCGTTATAGCGTCTTGTGTCGCCTTGATATATATGAATATGTTTGTGACTGTATAGCGGACTTCTTTTCAGAACCTAGTTCTCTGGCAGACCACGAAACCTAGCAAAAGCACAGGACTTCTGAGACCGACTGACGCCGCTATTGACACAATTCGAATGATGAAAACACAAATCAAACGCGAAAAGGAGTACATGATCGTCGAACGTTTGGTCTCATCTCCTTGGATTTCCAGTTTGGGATTTTTGCATTCCTCGTTTCATCGACACTGCCGCAGCAAAGGATTCCAGGATAAAATGCGAAGAGCTCTTCCGCTGCACCAACACCATAACATCTGGTTGAAGGTTCGTTATCGCATGTCATCGCCAGTGTGCCGAGAAGGATTCGGATTCTCGTGACGAGCAAATTAAACGAGCTCGAAAACACGAAGAATCAATGCATATTTCCTGAGGTTGAACAGCCAAAGATCTGTTGCGTTCATGTAGTTCCAGTCCAAAGATTTCTGGCGTTATAGAGTCTTGTGTCGCCTTGATATATATGAATATGTTTGTGACTGTATAGCGGACTTCTTTTCAGAACCTACTTCTCTGGCAGACCACGAAACCTAGCACAAGCACAGGACTTCTGAGACCGACTGACGCCGCTATTGACACAATTCGAATGATGAAAACACAAATCGAACCCGAAAAGGAGTACATGGTCGTCAAACGTTTGGTCTCATCTCCATGAATTTCATGTTTGGGATCTTTGCATTCTCCGTTTCATCGACACTGCCGCAGCAAAGTACTCCAGGATAAAATGCGAAGAGCTCTTCCGCTGCACCAACACCATAACATCTGATTGAAGGTTCGTTATCGCATGTGATCGCCAGTGTGCCGAGAAGGATTCGGATTCTCGTGACGAGCACATTAAACGAGCTCGAAAACACGAAGAATCAATGCATATTTCCTCAGGTTGAACAGCCGAGGATCTGTTGCGTTCATGTAGTTCCAGTCCAAAGATTTCTGGCGTTATAGCTTCTTGTGTCGCCTTGATATATATGAATACGTTTGTGACTGTATAGCGGACTTCTTTTTAGAACCTAGTTCTCTGGCAGACCACGATACCTAGCAAAAGCACAGGACTTCTGAGACCGACTGACGCCGCTATTGACACAATTCGAATGATGAAAACACAAATCGAACGCGAAAAGGAGTACATGGTCGTCGAACGTTTGGTCTCATCTCCATGAATTTCCAGTTTGGGATCTTTGCATTCTCCGTTTCATCGACACTGCCGCAGCAAAGGACTCCAGGATAAAATGCGAAGAGCTCTTCTGCTGTATTAACAGCATACCATCTGATTGAAGATGAGTTATCGCATGTCATCGCCAGTGTGCCGAGAAGGATTCGGATTCTCGTGACGAGCAAATTAAACGAGCTCGAAAACACGAAGAATCAATGCATAATTCCTCAGGTTGAACAGCCGCAGATCTGTTGCGTTCATGTAGTTCCAGTCCAAAGATTTCTGGCGTTATAGCTTCTTTTGTCACCTTGCACTATATGAATACGTTTGTGACTGTATAGCGGACTTCTTTTCGGCAACTAGTTCTCTGGCATGCCACGATACCTAGCGAAGGCACAGGAATTGTGAAGACCGACTGACGCCGCTATTGACACACTTCAAATGATGAAAACACAAATCTAGCGCGAAAAGGAGTACATGATCGTCGAACATTTGGTCTCATCTCCTTGAATTTCCAGTTTGGGATCTTTGTATTCTCCGCTTCATCGACACTGCCGCAGCAAAGGACTCCAGGATAAAATGCGAAGAGCTCTTCTGCTGTATTAACAGCATACCATCTGATTGAAGATGCGTTATCGCATGTCATCGCAGTATGCCGAGAGGTATTCGGATTCTCGTGACGAGCAAATTAAACGAGCTCGAAATCACGAAGAATCAATGCATATTTCCTGAGGTTGAAAAGCCGAAGATCTGTTGCGTTCATGTAGTTCCAGTCCAAAGATTTCTGGCGTTATAGCTTCTTGTGTCGCCTTGATATATATGAATACGTTTGTGACTGTATAGCGGACTTCTTTTTAGAACCTAGTTCTCTGGCAGACCACGATACCTAGCAAAAGCACAGGACTTCTGAGACCGACTGACGCCGCTATTGACACAATTCGAATGATGAAAACACAAATCGAACGCAAAAAGGAGTACATGGTCGTCGAACGTTTGGTCTCATCTCCATGAATTTCCACTTTGGGATCTTTGCATTCCCCGTTTCATCGACACTGCCGCAGCAAAGGATTCCAGGATAAAATGCGAAGAGCTCTTCCGCTGCACCAACACCATAACATCTGATTGAAGGTTCGTTATCGCATGTCATCGCCAGTGTGCCGAGAAGGATTCGGATTCTCGTGACGAGCAAATTAAACGAGCTCGAAAACACGAAGAATCAATGCATAATTCATCAGGTTGCAAAGCCGAAGATCTGTTGCGTTCATGTAGTTCCAGTCCAAAGATTTCTGGCGTTATAGCTTCTTGTATCGCCTTGCAATGTATGAATACGTTTGTGACTGTATAGCGGACTTCATTTTAGAACCTAGTTCTCTGGCAGACCACGATACCTAGCAAAAGCACAGGACTTCTGAGACCGACTGACGCCGCTATTGACACAATTCGAATGATGAAAACACAAATCTAACGCGAAAAGGAGTACATGGTCGTCGAACGTTTGGTCTCATCTCCATGAATTTCCAGTTTGGGATCTTTGCATTCTCCGTTTCATCGACACTGCCGCAGCAAAGGAATCCAGGATAAAATGCGAAGAGCTCTTCTGCTGTATTAACAGCATACCATCTGATTGAAGATGAGTTATCGCATGTCATCGCCAGTGTGCCGAGAAGGATTCGGATTATCGTGACGAGCAAATTAAACGAGCTCGAAAACACGAAGAATCAATGCATATTTCCTCATGTTGAACAGCCGAAGATCTGTTGCGTTCATGTAGTTCCAGTCCAAAGATTTCTGGCGTTATAGCTTCTTGTGTCGCCTTGATATATATGAAGACGTTTGTGACTGTATAGCGGACTTCTTTTTAGAACCTAGTTCTCTGGCAGACCACGATACCTAGCAAAAGCACAGGACTTCTGAGACCGACTGACGCCGCTATTGACACAATTCGAATGATGAAAACACAAATCGAACGCGAAAAGGAGTACATGGTCGTCGAACGTTTGGTCTCATCTCCATGAATTTCCAGTTTGGGATCTTTGCATTCTCCGTTTCATCGACACTGCCGCAGCAAAGGACTCAAGGATAAAATGCGAAGAGCTCTTCTGCTGTATTAACAGCATACCATCTGATTGAAGATGAGTTATCGCATGTCATCGCCAGTGTGCCGAGAAGGATTCGGATTCTCGTGACGAGCAAATTAAACGAGCTCCAAAACACGAAGAATCAATGCATATTTCCTCAGGTTGAAAAGCTGAAGACTTATTGCGTTCATGTAGTTCCAGTCCAAAGATTTCTGGCGTTATAGCTTCTTGTGTCGCCTTGATATATATGAATATGTTCGTGACTGTATAGCGGACTTCTTTTCAGAACCTAGTTCTCTGGCAGACCACGATACCTAGCAAAAGCACAGGACTTCTGAGACCGACTGACGCCGCTATTGACACATTTCGAATGATGAAAACACAAATCGAACGCGAAAAGGAGTACATGGTCGTCGAACGTTTGGTCTCATCTCCATGAATTTCCAGTTTGGGATCTTTGCATTCCCCGTTTCATCGACACTGCCGCAGCAAAGGATTCCAGGATAAAATGCGAAGAGCTCTTCCGCTGCACCAACACCATAACATCTGATTGAAGGTTCGTTATCGCATGTCATCGCCAGTGTGCCGAGAAGGATTCGGATTCTCGTGACGAGCAAATTAAACGAGCTCGAAAACACGAAGCATCAATGCATATTTCCTCAGGTTGAACAGCCAAAGATCTGTTGCGTTCATGTAGTTCCAGTCCAAAGATTTCTGGCGTTATAGCGTCTTGTGTCGCCTTGATATATATGAATATGTTTGTGACTGTATAGCGGACTTCTTTTCAGAACCTAGTTCTCTGGCAGACCACGAAACCTAGCAAAAGCACAGGACTTCTGAGACCGACTGACGCCGCTATTGACACAATTCGAATGATGAAAACACAAATCGAACGCGAAAAGGAGTACATGGTCGTCGAACGTTTGGTCTCATCTCCATGAATTTCCAGTTTGGGATCTTTGCATTCTCCGTTTCATCGACACTGCCGCAGCAAAGTACTCCAGGATAAAATGCGAAGAGCTCTTCCGCTGCACCAACAGCATAACATCTGATTGAAGGTTCGTTATCGCATGTCATCGCCAGTGTGCCGAGAAGGATTCGGATTCTCGTGACGAGCAAATTAAACGAGCTCGAAAACACGAAGAATCAATGCATAATTCCTCAGGTTGAACAGCCGAAGATCTGTTGCGTTCATGTAGTTCCAGTCCAAAGATTTCTGGCGTTATAGCTTCTTGTGTCGCCTTGCAATATATGAATACGTTTGTGACTGTATAGCGGACTTCTTTTCAGAACCTAGTTCTCTGGCAGACCACAATACCTAGCAAAAGCACAGGACATCTGAGACCGACTGACGCCGCTATTGACACAATTCGAATGATGAAAACACAAATCGAACGCGAAAAGGAGTACATGGTCGTCGAACGTTTGGTCTCATCTCCATGAATTTCCAGTTTGGGATCTTTGCATTCTCCGTTTCATCGACACTGCCGCAGCAAAGTACTCCAGGATAAAATGCGAAGAGCTCTTCTGCTGTATTAACAGCATACCATCTGATTGAAGATGAGTTATCGCATGTCATCGCCAGTGTGCCGAGAAGGATTCGGATTCTCGTGACGAGCAAATTAAACGAGCTCGAAAACACGAAGAATCAATGCATAATTCCTCAGGTTGAACAGCCGAAGATCTGTTGCGTTCATGTAGTTCCAGTCCAAAGATTTCTGGCGTTATAGCTTCTTGTGTCGCCTTGATATATATGAATACGTTTGTGACTGTATAGCGGACTTCTTTTTAGAACCTAGTTCTCTGGCAGACCACGATACCTAGCAAAAGCACAGGACTTCTGAGACCGACTGACGCCGCTATTGGCACAATTCGAATGATGAAAACACAAATCGAACGCGAAAAGGAGTACATGATCGTCGAACGTTTGGTCTCATCTCCTTGAATTTCCTGTTTGGGATATTTGCATTCCTCGTTTCATCGACACTGCCGCAGCAAAGGATTCCAGGATAAAATGCGAAGAGCTCTTCCGCTGCACCAACAGCATAACATCTGATTGAAGGTTCGTTATCGCATGTCATCGCCAGTGTGCCGCGGATTCGGATTCTCGTGACGAGCAAATTAAACGTGCTCGAAAACACGAAGAATCAATGCATATTTCCTCAGGTTGAACAGCCGAGGATCTGTTGCGTTCATGTAGGTCCAGTCCAAAGATTTCTGGCGTTATAGCTTCTTGTGTCGCCTTGCAATATATGAATACGTTTGTGACTGTATAGCGGACTTCTTTTCAGAACCTAGTTCTCTGGCAGACCACGATACCTAGCAAAAGCACAGGACATCTGAGACCGACTGACGCCGCTATTGACACAATTCGAATGATGAAAACACAAATCGAACGCGAAAAGGAGTACATGGTCGTCGAACGTTTGGTCTCATCTCCATGAATTTCCAGTTTGGGATCTTTGCATTCTCCGTTTCATCGACACTGCCGCAGCAAAGTACTCCAGGATAAAATGCGAAGAGCTCTTCTGCTGTATTAACAGCATACCATCTGATTGAAGATGAGTTATCGCATGTCATCGCCAGTGTGCCGAGAAGGATTCGGATTCTCGTGACGAGCAAATTAAACGAGCTCGAAAACACGAAGAATCAATGCATATTTCCTCAGGTTGAACAGCCAAAGATCTGTTGCGTTCATGTAGTTCCAGTCCAAAGATTTCTGGCGTTATAGCTTCTTGTGTCGCCTTGATATATATGAATACGTTTGTGACTGTATAGCGGACTTCTTTTTAGAACCTAGTTCTCTGGCAGACCACGATACCTAGCAAAAGCACAGGACTTCTGAGACCGACTGACGCCGCTATTGACACAATTCGAATGATGAAAACACAAATCGAACGCGAAAAGGAGTACATGGTCGTCGAACGTTTGGTCTCATCTCCATGAATTTCCAGTTTGGGATCTTTGCATTCCCCGTTTCATCGACACTGCCGCAGCAAAGGATTCCAGGATAAAATGCGAAGAGCTCTTCCGCTGCACCAACACCATAACATCTGATTGAAGGTTCGTTATCGCATGTCATCGCCAGTGTGCCGAGAAGGATTCGGATTCTCGTGACGAGCAAATTAAACGAGCTCGAAAACACGAAGAATCAATGCATATTTCCTCAGGTTGAGCAGCCGAAGATCTGTTGCGTTCATGTAGTTCCAGTCCAAAGGTTTCTGGCGTTATAGCTTCTTGTGTCGCCTTGATATATATGAATATGTTTGTGACTGTATAGCGGACTTCTTTTCAGAACCTAGTTCTCTGGCAGACCACGAAACCTAGCAAAAGCACAGGACTTCTGAGACCGACTGACGCCGCTATTGACACAATTCGAATGATGAAAACACAAATCGAACGCGAAAAGGAGTACATGGTCGTCGAACGTTTGGTCTCATCTCCATGAATTTCCAGTTTGGGATCTTTGCATTCTCCGTTTCATCGACACTGCCGCAGCAAAGTACTCCAGGATAAAATGCGAAGAGCTCTTCTGCTGTATTAACAGCATACCATCTGATTGAAGATGAGTTATCGCATGTCATCGCCAGTGTGAAAAGAAGGATTCGGATTCTCGTGACGAGCAAATTAAACGAGCTCGAAAACACGAAGAATCAATGCATAATTCCTCAGGTTGAACAGCCGAAGATCTGTTGCGTTCATGTAGTTCCAGTCCAAAGATTTCTGGCGTTATAGCTTCTTGTGTCGCCTTGATATATATCAATACGTTTGTGACTGTATAGCGGACTTCTTTTTAGAACCTAGTTCTCTGGCAGACCACGATACCGAGCAAAAGC
This sequence comes from Amblyomma maculatum, assembly GCF_055883805.1. Taxonomy (NCBI): domain Eukaryota; kingdom Metazoa; phylum Arthropoda; class Arachnida; order Ixodida; family Ixodidae; genus Amblyomma; species Amblyomma maculatum. Next base: position 133,267,531 of record NC_139348.1, read on the forward strand.
ACAGGACTTCTGAGACCGACTGACGCCGCTATTGACACAATTCGAATTATGAAAACACAAATCGAACGCGAAAAGGAGTACATGGTTGTCGAACGTTTGGTCTCATCTCCATGAATTTCCAGTTTGGGATCTTTGCATTCCCCGTTTCATCGACACTGCCGCAGCAAAGGATTCCAGGATAAAATGCGAAGAGCTCTTCCGCTGCACCAACAGCATAACATCTGATTGAAGGTTCGTTATCGCATGTCATCGGCAGTGTGCCGCGAAGTATTCGGATTCTCGTGACGAGCAAATTAAACGAGCTCGAAAACACGAAGAATCAATGCATATTTCCTCAAGTTGAACAGCCGAAGATCTGTTGCGTTCATGTAGTTCCAGTCCAAAGATTTCTGGCGTTATAGCTTCTTGTGTCGCCTTGATATATATGAATACGTTTGTGACTGTATAGCGGACTTCTTTCTAGAACCTAGTTCTCTGGCAGACCACGATACCGAGCAAATGCACAGGACTTCTGAGACCGACTGACGCCGCTATTGACACAATTCGAATGATGAAAACACAAATCGAACGCGAAAAGGAGTACATGGTCGTCGAACGTTTGGTCTCATCTCCATGAATTTCCAGTTTGGGATCTTTGCATTCTCCGTTTCATCGACGCTGCCGCAGCAAAGGACTCCAGGATAAAATGCGAAGAGCTCTTCTGCTGTATTAACAGCATACCATCTGATTGAAGATGCGTTATCGCATGTCATCGCAGTATGCCCAGAGGTATTCGGATTCTCGTGACGAGCAAATTAAACGAGCTCGAAAACACGAAGAATCAATGCATAATTCATCAGGTTGCAAAGCCGAAGATCTGTTGCGTTCATGTAGTTCCAGTCCAAAGATTTCTGGCGTTATAGCTTCTTGTATCGCCTTGCAATGTATGAATACGTTTGTGACTGTATAGCGGACTTCTTTTTAGAACCTAGTTCTCTGGCAGACCACGATACCTAGCAAAAGCACAGGACTTCTGAGACCGACTGACGCCGCTATTGACACAATTCGAATGATGAAAACACAAATCGAACGCGAAAAGGAGTACATGGTCGTCGAACGTTTGGTCTCATCTCCATGAATTTCCAGTTTGGGATCTTTGCATTCTCCGTTTCATCGACACTGCCGCAGCAAAGGACTCCAGGATAAAATGCGAAGAGCTCTTCTGCTGTATTAACAGCATACCATCTGATTGAAGATGAGTTATCGCATGTCATCGCCAGTGTGCCGAGAAGGATTCGGATTCTCGTGACGAGTAATTTAACGAGCTCGAAAACACGAAGAATCAATCCATATTTCCTCAGGTTGAACAGCCGAAGATCTGTTGCGTTCATGTAGTTCCAGTCCAAACATTTCTGGCGTTATAGCTTCTTGTGTCGCCTTGATATATATGAATACGTTTGTGACTGTATAGCGGACTTCTTTTTAGAACCTAGTTCTCTGGCAGACCACGATACCTAGCAAAAGCACAGGACTTCTGAGACCGACTGACGCCGCTATTGACACAATTCGAATGATGAAAACACAAATCGAACGCGAAAAGGAGTACATGATCGTCGAACGTTTGGTCTCATCTCCTTGAATTTCCAGTTTGGGATCTTTGCATTCCTCGTTTCATCGACACTGCCGCAGCAAAGGATTCCAGTATAAAATGCGCAGAGCTCTTCCGCTGCACCAACAGCATAACATCTGATTGAAGGTTCGTTATCGCATGTCATCGCCAGTGTGCCGCGAAGGATTCGGATTCTCGTGACGAGCAAATTAAACGAGCTCGAAAACACGAAGAATCAATGCATATTTCCTCAGGTTGAACAGCCAAAGATCTGTTGCGTTCATGTAGTTCCAGTCCAAAGATTTCTGGCGTTATAGCTTCTTGTGTCGCCTTGATATATATGAATACGTTTGTGACTGTATAGCGGACTTCTTTTTAGAACCTAGTTCTCTGGCAGACCACGATACCTAGCAAAAGCACAGGACTTCTGAGACCGACTGACGCCGCTATTGACACAATTCGAATGATGAAAACACAAATCGAACGCGAAAAGGAGTACATGGTCGTCGAACGTTTGGTCTCATCTCCATGAATTTCCAGTTTGGGATCTTTGCATTCCCCGTTTCATCGACACTGCCGCAGCAAAGGATTCCAGGATAAAATGCGAAGAGCTCTTCTGCTGTATTAACAGCATACCATCTGATTGAAGATGCGTTATCGCATGTCATCGCAGTATGCCCAGAGGTATTCGGATTCTCGTGACGAGCAAATTAAACGAGCTCGAAAACACGAAGAATCAATGCATAATTCATCAGGTTGCAAAGCCGAAGATCTGTTGCGTTCATGTAGTTCCAGTCCAAAGATTTCTGGCGTTATAGCTTCTTGTATCGCCTTGCAATGTATGAATACGTTTGTGACTGTATAGAGGACTTCTTTTTAGAACCTAGTTCTCTGGCAGACCACGATACCTAGCAAAAGCACAGGACTTCTGAGACCGACTGACGCCGCTATTGACACAATTCGAATGATGAAAACACAAATCGAACGCGAAAAGGAGTACATGGTCGTCGAACGTTTGGTCTCATCTCCATGAATTTCCAGTTTGGGATCTTTGCATTCTCCGTTTCATCGACACTGCCGCAGCAAAGGACTCCAGGATAAAATGCGAAGAGCTCTTCTGCTGTATTAACAGCATACCATCTGATTGAAGATGAGTTATCGCATGTCATCGCCAGTGTGCCGAGAAGGATTCGGATTCTCGTGACGAGCAAATTAAACGAGCTCGAAAACACGAAGAATCAATCCATATTTCCTCAGGTTGAACAGCCGAAGATCTGTTGCGTTCATGTAGTTCCAGTCCAAACATTTCTGGCGTTATAGCGTCTTGTGTCGCCTTGATATATATGAATATGTTTGTGACTGTATAGCGGACTTCTTTTCAGAACCTAGTTCTCTGGCAGACCACGAAACCTAGCAAAAGCACAGGACTTCTGAGACCGACTGACGCCGCTATTGACACAATTCGAATGATGAAAACACAAATCAAACGCGAAAAGGAGTACATGATCGTCGAACGTTTGGTCTCATCTCCTTGAATTTCCAGTTTGGGATTTTTGCATTCCTCGTTTCATCGACACTGCCGCAGCAAAGGATTCCAGGATAAAATGCGAAGAGCTCTTCCGCTGCACCAACACCATAACATCTGGTTGAAGGTTCGTTATCGCATGTCATCGCCAGTGTGCCGAGAAGGATTCGGATTCTCGTGACGAGCAAATTAAACGAGCTCGAAAACACGAAGAATCAATGCATATTTCCTGAGGTTGAACAGCCAAAGATCTGTTGCGTTCATGTAGTTCCAGTCCAAAGATTTCTGGCGTTATAGAGTCTTGTGTCGCCTTGATATATATGAATATGTTTGTGACTGTATAGCGGACTTCTTTTTAGAACCTAGTTCTCTGGCAGACCACGATACCGAGCAAAAGCACAGGACTTCTGAGACCGACTGACGCCGCTATTGACACAATTCGAATTATGAAAACACAAATCGAACGCGAAAAGGAGTACATGGTCGTCGAACGTTTGGTCTCATCTCCATGAATTTCCAGTTTGGGATCTTTGCATTCCCCGTTTCATCGACACTGCCGCAGCAAAGGATTCCAGGATAAAATGCGAAGAGCTCTTCCGCTGCACCAACAGCATAACATCTGATTGAAGGTTCGTTATCGCATGTCATCGCCAGTGTGCCGCGAAGTATTCGGATTCTCGTGACGAGCAAATTAAACGAGCTCGAAAACACAAAGAATCAATGCATATTTCCTCAAGTTGAACAGCCGAAGATCTGTTGCGTTCATGTAGTTCCAGTCCAAAGATTTCTGGCGTTATAGCTTTTTGTGTCGCCTTGATATATATGAATACGTTTGTGACTGTATAGCGGACTTCTTTTTAGAACCTAGTTCTCTGGCAGACCACGATACCGAGCAAAAGCACAGGACTTCTGAGACCGACTGACGCCGCTATTGACACAATTCGAATGATGAAAACACAAATCGAACGCGAAAAGGAGTACATGGTCGTCGAACGTTTGGTCTCATCTCCATGAATTTCCAGTTTGGGATCTTTGCATTCTCCGTTTCATCGACGCTGCCGCAGCAAAGGACTCCAGGATAAAATGCGAAGAGCTCTTCTGCTGTATTAACAGCATACCATCTGATTGAAGATGCGTTATCGCATGTCATCGCAGTATGCCCAGAGGTATTCGGATTCTCGTGACGAGCAAATTAAACGAGCTCGAAAACACGAAGAATCAATGCATAATTCATCAGGTTGCAAAGCCGAAGATCTGTTGCGTTCATGTAGTTCCAGTCCAAAGATTTCTGGCGTTATAGCTTCTTGTATCGCCTTGCAATGTATGAATACGTTTGTGACTGTATAGAGGACTTCTTTTTAGAACCTAGTTCTCTGGCAGACCACGATACCTAGCAAAAGCACAGGACTTCTGAGACCGACTGACGCCGCTATTGACACAATTCGAATGATGAAAACACAAATCGAACGCGAAAAGGAGTACATGGTCGTCGAACGTTTGGTCTCATCTCCATGAATTTCCAGTTTGGGATCTTTGCATTCTCCGTTTCATCGACACTGCCGCAGCAAAGGACTCCAGGATAAAATGCGAAGAGCTCTTCTGCTGTATTAACAGCATACCATCTGATTGAAGATGAGTTATCGCATGTCATCGCCAGTGTGCCGAGAAGGATTCGGATTCTCGTGACGAGCAAATTAAACGAGCTCGAAAACACGAAGAATCAATCCATATTTCCTCAGGTTGAACAGCCGAAGATCTGTTGCGTTCATGTAGTTCCAGTCCAAACATTTCTGGCGTTATAGCGTCTTGTGTCGCCTTGATATATATGAATATGTATGTGACTGTATAGCGGACTTCTTTTCAGAACCTAGTTCTCTGGCAGACCACGAAACCTAGCAAAAGCACAGGACTTCTGAGACCGACTGACGCCGCTATTGACACAATTCGAATGATGAAAACACAAATCAAACGCGAAAAGGAGTACATGATCGTCGAACGTTTGGTCTCATCTCCTTGAATTTCCAGTTTGGGATTTTTGCATTCCTCGTTTCATCGACACTGCCGCAGCAAAGGATTCCAGGATAAAATGCGAAGAGCTCTTCCGCTGCACCAACACCATAACATCTGGTTGAAGGTTCGTTATCGCATGTCATCGCCAGTGTGCCGAGAAGGATTCGGATTCTCGTGACGAGCAAATTAAACGAGCTCGAAAACACGAAGAATCAATGCATATTTCCTGAGGTTGAACAGCCAAAGATCTGTTGCGTTCATGTAGTTCCAGTCCAAAGATTTCTGGCGTTATAGAGTCTTGTGTCGCCTTGATATATATGAATATGTTTGTGACTGTATAGCGGACTTCTTTTCAGAACCTAGTTCTCTGGCAGACCACGAAACCTAGCACAAGCACAGGACTTCTGAGACCGACTGACGCCGCTATTGACACAATTCGAATGATGAAAACACAAATCGAACGCGAAAAGGAGTACATGGTCGTCAAACGTTTGGTCTCATCTCCATGAATTTCATGTTTGGGATCTTTGCATTCTCCGTTTCATCGACACTGCCGCAGCAAAGTACTCCAGGATAAAATGCGAAGAGCTCTTCCGCTGCACCAACACCATAACATCTGATTGAAGGTTCGTTATCGCATGTCATCGCCAGTGTGCCGAGAAGGATTCGGATTCTCGTGACGAGCACATTAAACGAGCTCGAAAACACGAAGAATCAATGCATATTTCCTCAGGTTGAACAGCCGAGGATCTGTTGCGTTCATGTAGTTCCAGTCCAAAGATTTCTGGCGTTATAGCTTCTTGTGTCGCCTTGATATATATGAATACGTTTGTGACTGTATAGCGGACTTCTTTTTAGAACCTAGTTCTCTGGCAGACCACGATACCTAGCAAAAGCACAGGACTTCTGAGACCGACTGACGCCGCTATTGACACAATTCGAATGATGAAAACACAAATCGAACGCGAAAAGGAGTACATGGTCGTCGAACGTTTGGTCTCATCTCCATGAATTTCCAGTTTGGGATCTTTGCATTCTCCGTTTCATCGACACTGCCGCAGCAAAGGACTCCAGGATAAAATGCGAAGAGCTCTTCTGCTGTATTAACAGCATACCATCTGATTGAAGATGAGTTATCGCATGTCATCGCCAGTGTGCCGAGAAGGATTCGGATTCTCGTGACGAGCAAATTAAACGAGCTCGAAAACACGAAGAATCAATGCATAATTCCTCAGGTTGAACAGCCGCAGATCTGTTGCGTTCATGTAGTTCCAGTCCAAAGATTTCTGGCGTTATAGCTTCTTTTGTCACCTTGCACTATATGAATACGTTTGTGACTGTATAGCGGACTTCTTTTCGGCAACTAGTTCTCTGGCATGCCACGATACCTAGCGAAGGCACAGGAATTGTGAAGACCGACTGACGCCGCTATTGACACACTTCAAATGATGAAAACACAAATCTAGCGCGAAAAGGAGTACATGATCGTCGAACATTTGGTCTCATCTCCTTGAATTTCCAGTTTGGGATCTTTGTATTCTCCGCTTCATCGACACTGCCGCAGCAAAGGACTCCAGGATAAAATGCGAAGAGCTCTTCTGCTGTATTAACAGCATACCATCTGATTGAAGATGCGTTATCGCATGTCATCGCAGTATGCCGAGAGGTATTCGGATTCTCGTGACGAGCAAATTAAACGAGCTCGAAATCACGAAGAATCAATGCATATTTCCTGAGGTTGAAAAGCCGAAGATCTGTTGCGTTCATGTAGTTCCAGTCCAAAGATTTCTGGCGTTATAGCTTCTTGTGTCGCCTTGATATATATGAATACGTTTGTGACTGTATAGCGGACTTCTTTTTAGAACCTAGTTCTCTGGCAGACCACGATACCTAGCAAAAGCACAGGACTTCTGAGACCGACTGACGCCGCTATTGACACAATTCGAATGATGAAAACACAAATCGAACGCAAAAGGAGTACATGGTCGTCGAACGTTTGGTCTCATCTCCATGAATTTCCAGTTTGGGATCTTTGCATTCCCCGTTTCATCGACACTGCCGCAGCAAAGGATTCCAGGATAAAATGCGAAGAGCTCTTCCGCTGCACCAACACCATAACATCTGATTGAAGGTTCGTTATCGCATGTCATCGCCAGTGTGCCGAGAAGGATTCGGATTCTCGTGACGAGCAAATTAAACGAGCTCGAAAACACGAAGAATCAATGCATATTTCCTCAGCTTGAGCAGCCGAAGATCTGTTGCGTTCATGTAGTTCCAGTCCAAAGATTTCTGGCGTTATAGCTTCTTGTGTCGCCTTGATATATATGAATATGTTTGTGACTGTATAGCGGACTTCTTTTCAGAACCTAGTTCTCTGGCAGACCACGAAACCTAGCAAAAGCACAGGACTTCTGAGACCGACTGACGCCGCTATTGACACAATTCGAATGATGAAAACACAAATCGAACGCGAAAAGGAGTACATGGTCGTCGAACGTTTGGTCTCATCTCCATGAATTTCCAGTTTGGGATCTTTGCATCCTCCGTTTCATCGACACTGCCGCAGCAAAGTACTCCAGGATAAAATGCGAAGAGCTCTTCTGCTGTATTAACAGCATACCATCTGACTGAAGATGAGTTATCGCATGTCATCTCCAGTGTGCCGAGAAGGATTCGGATTCTCGTGACGAGCAAATTAAACAAGCTCGAAAACACGAAGAATCAATGCATAATTCCTCAGGTTGAACAGCCGAAGATCTGTTGCGTTCATGTAGTTCCAGTCCAAAGATTTCTGGCGTTATAGCTTCTTGTGTCGCCTTGATATATATGAATACGTTTGTGACTGTATAGCGGACTTCTTTTTAGAACCTAGTTCTCTGGCAGACCACGATACCTAGCAAAAGCACAGGACTTCTGAGACCGACTGACGCCGCTATTGACACAATTCGAATGATGAAAACACAAATCGAACGCGAAAAGGAGTACATGATCGTCGAACGTTTGGTCTCATCTCCTTGAATTTCCAGTTTGGGATCTTTGCATTCCTCGTTTCATCGACACTGCCGCAGCAAAGGATTCCAGGATAAAATGCGAAGAGCTCTTCCGCTGCACCAACAGCATAACATCTGATTGAAGGTTCGTTATCGCATGTCATCGCCAGTGTGCCGCGCAGGATTCGGATTCTCGTGACGAGCAAATTAAACGAGCTCAAAAACACGAAGAATCAATGCATAATTCATCAGGTTGCAAAGCCGAAGATCTGTTGCGTTCATGTAGTTCCAGTCCAAAGATTTCTGGCGTTATAGCTTCTTGTATCGCCTTGCAATGTATGAATACGTTTGTGACTGCATAGCGGACTTCTTTTTAGAACCTAGTTCTTTGGCAGACCATGATACCTAGCAAAAGCACAGGACTTCTGAGACCGACTGACGCCGCTATTGACACAATTCGAATGATGAAAACACAAATCGAACGCGAAAAGGAGTACATGGTCGTCGAACGTTTGGTCTCATCTCCATGAATTTCCAGTTTGGGATCTTTGCATTCTCCGTTTCATCGACACTGCCGCAGCAAAGGACTCCAGGATAAAATGCGAAGAGCTCTTCTGCTGTATTAACAGCATACCATCTGATTGAAGATGAGTTATCGCATGTCATCGCCAGTGTGCCGAGAAGGATTCGGATTCTCGTGACGAGCAAATTAAACGAGCTCGAAAACACGAAGAATCAATGCATAATTCCTCAGGTTGAACAGCCGCAGATCTGTTGCGTTCATGTAGTTCCAGTCCAAAGATTTCTGGCGTTATAGCTTCTTTTGTCACCTTGCACTATATGAATACGTTTGTGACTGTATAGCGGACTTCTTTTCGGCAACTAGTTCTCTGGCATGCCACGATACCTAGCGAAGGCACAGGAATTGTGAAGACCGACTGACGCCGCTATTGACACACTTCAAATGATGAAAACACAAATCTAGCGCGAAAAGGAGTACATGATCGTCGAACATTTGGTCTCATCTCCTTGAATTTCCAGTTTGGGATCTTTGTATTCTCCGCTTCATCGACACTGCCGCAGCAAAGGACTCCAGGATAAAATGCGAAGAGCTCTTCTGCTGTATTAACAGCATACCATCTGATTGAAGATGCGTTATCGCATGTCATCGCAGTATGCCGAGAGGTATTCGGATTCTCGTGACGAGCAAATTAAACGAGCTCGAAATCACGAAGAATCAATGCATATTTCCTGAGGTTGAAAAGCCGAAGATCTGTTGCGTTCATGTAGTTCCAGTCCAAAGATTTCTGGCGTTATAGCTTCTTGTGTCGCCTTGATATATATGAATACGTTTGTGACTGTATAGCGGACTTCTTTTTAGAACCTAGTTCTCTGGCAGACCACGATACCTAGCAAAAGCACAGGACTTCTGAGACCGACTGACGCCGCTATTGACACAATTCGAATGATGAAAACACAAATCGAACGCGAAAAGGAGTACATGGTCGTCGAACGTTTGGTCTCATCTCCATGAATTTCCAGTTTGGGATCTTTGCATTCTCCGTTTCATCGACACTGCCGCAGCTAAGGACTCCAGGATAAAATGCGAAGAGCTCTTCTGCTGTATTAACAGCATACCATCTGATTGAAGATGAGTTATCGCATGTCATCGCCAGTGTGCCGAGAAGGATTCGGATTCTCGTGACGATCAAATTAAACGAGCTCCAAAACACGAAGAATCAATGCATATTTCCTCAGGTTGAAAAGCCGAGGATCTGTTGCGTTCATGTAGTTCCAGTCCAAAGATTCCTATCGTTATAGCTTCTTGTGTCGCCTTCCAATATGTGAATACGTTTGTGACTGTATAGCGGACTTCTTTTCAGAACCTAGTTCTCTGGCAGACCACGATACCTAGCAAAAGCACAGGACTTCTGAGACCGACTGACGCCGCTATTGACACAATTCGAATGATGAAAACACAAATCCAGCGCGAAAAGGAGTACATGATCGTCGAACGTTTGGTCTCATCTCCTTGAATTTCCAGTTTGGAATCTTTGCATTCTCCGTTTCATCGACACTGCCGCAGCAAAGGACTCCAGGATAAAATGCGAAGAGCTCTTCTGCTGTATTAACAGCATACCATCTGATTGAAGGTGCGTTATCGCATGTCATCGCAGTATGCCGAGAGGTATTCGGATTCTCGTGACCAGGAAATTAAACGAGCTCGAAAACACGAAGAATCAATGCATAATTCCTCAGGTTGAAAAGCCGAAGATCTGTTGCGTTCATGTAGTTCCAGTCCAAAGATTTCTGGCGTTATAGCTTCTTGTGTCGCCTTGTACTATATGAATACGTTTGTGACTGTATAGCGGACTTCTTTTCAGAACCTAGTTCTCTGGCAGACCACGATACCTAGCAAAAGCACAGAACATCTGAGACCGACTGACGCCGCTTTTGACACAATTCGAATGATGAAAACACAAATCGAACGCGAAAAGGAGTACATGGTCGTCGAACGTTTGGTCTCATCTCCTTGAATTTCTAGTTTGGGATGTTTGTATTCTCCGTTTCATCGACACTGCTGCAGCAAAGGACTCCAGGATAAAATGCGAAGAGCTCTTCTGCTGCACCAACAGCATACCATCTGATTGAAGATTCGTTATCGCATGTTGTCGCAGTATGCAGAGAAGGCTTCCAATTCTCGTGAAGAATAAAGTAAACGAGCTCGAAAACATGAGGAATCAATGCATAATTCGTCAGGTAGAAAAGCGCAGGATCTGCGTTCACGTAGTCTTCGGCATTCTCGAAAAGATCGCCACGGAAGAATCTTGGATATGTGGTGAGTAGGCGACGCGGGGTGGGGATTTAACCTACAGCGTCTGGCAGACCACAAGCTTTGGTGGCCGTTGTGAGTGGCATTCCGTCAGAGAAAGGACTAAGTTGCGGAGCGAACTCAGACAACTAAGACAGAAAACCTTGCAGAGGACGGCTAGTCCTATTGACGGCAGGTGCTATTATGCCTGCACTCTCTTCTCTTTTTCATCAAGGGCAAAAAGTAAAGATCTCTCCCGCAGCTGCACCAATTCGTCATTGGTAAAAATAGCGCAATAACAACTGTTTGGGCATCCTCATTGCACACATGCACATTCACACAAGTGTCTTCTCACAAAGTATCAACACCGGTGCCGACTTAACACGCCACTGACACAACTAAGTCATGCAATACATGGGGAAATATGCACAATCAATGTAGTTGACCATGCATGAGGTCTGGCACATCGTAGTATTCTCTGCCGACAGCACTGGCTCTAGTGGAGAAAGGATACCTGCAAACAAAGCACCCGAGAGTGCACGCAGTTTTGAAACATCCAACACAATAACCAGGTTACTGCAACGAATGGTAAAAGAGGCAGTTAAAGTGGAACAAAACGGCCGGATACACAGGTCGTCTTGTATGCGGGTGCTTGACTGCATGACACAACAAGAGTACAATAATAAAGGCTGCTTGCAACCGAGGCTTTAAGGGAAGCTGAAACACGTCTTTAGAGTTTTCTGTCCACTGAACAAGACTATCGTGCCTAAAAATGGCAGAAATGAACGCAAACGACACTTTTTACAAGAAAACGAGCCCAAGCGCGTCCGCCCTCCAAACAAACGCCGCTGTTGTCCGTGATTGGCCGGGTCCATCATGACGTCATTCTCGGTATACCAAGCCGAAGCCGGCGATGTTGCTGCGTGCGCGCTGCTTCCGGTGACTTCACAGCCCGATTTAAAATCTCATTGATTATTCGAACTATGTAAAACAGCTTGGACACTTACTGTAAATGTTAAAGCAACCAACAGTTCCAAAAAACGGCGCTGCGAAAAACGCTGTCGAGTACCATCTATTCTCCTCTGCCTCAGCTTTCAAAATCATTAAAACATGCTGCATAATTTTGTTGCACTAGTAATAACGGCCACTTCAATAAGGCCCTTATGCAAGGCTCTGGCACCACGCAGATATGAAGATTCTAGGGCATTTGTGAATAGCCCAGGATATTTAAATTTTGGCATAATATTGTAACAGGAAGAAATACATTTACAAAACAGGATTAAATACATATGCATTGAGAGACGGCCAAGGAGCCAGACATTGAGGGCCCAGCGTTCGACGCACTTCTCATATTCCACAAAGGAGCGCGCGACTTCGTCCTAAACGTTTTCCACCCGTAGCATTATTGCATATGGTCATTTCTTGTCTCGACGTTGCACATTAGCGGTGACAGACAAAGCAGTGAATGATTCGGAATCAGTTTTGTACGCTTAAAGTTCCTGATGCGAGGCGGCATTGGACCGCACACAAACGTTTCTCGCAATCGCCATAACGCGGATTACACAGAAAGACCATAAATTTCGATGAAAATGCAACGTATTCCAAGTAATTTTAGTGGAATGGAAAAATTGTGAAGGGCATAGAAAACTGCCTCATTAAAACGGTGTTTCTGGGCTGCGTTCATTTATTCGAATGATTCGAGAGCGCATATTTTCATTCCTGTACACACAGTTTCTTCCATGTAGTCCCGGCTATGCATGTAATCCCGTGTTATTAACAACTTGTAGTGATGCGAGCAAAGAAATGGCAGATAAAATCGCGAAGCTCCAGTGCACATGCGTTGAACAGGTACCCGAGAGATACCACTGTTTTGAACTCTGCCGGTCTGAAGTCGCGAAAACGAGTTCTCACTGCGCCGCCTCTTTTAACGAACGTCTGGGGTGAGCATACCCCAGCACTCATGGCCGCTCCGGTGACCATATCATCTCAAAATTGACGTCCTCAGTTCCGTCGGTATCTTTTCTGTACAGTTGGGCATCTTTTAAATACCTTAAATCCAATCCTGCTTGCATTTTCTACGCTTAGCGGGCAAGAATTCGGATCTACAACAATTGCAAATTCTTCTGTAAGGGTCTTATTGGACTGGCCGTAACTACTAGCGCATCAATATTATGCAACATGTTTTTAATAATATTGAATGTTGACGCGAAGGAGAATACCTAGACAAAGTTTAAAAGGTATCAAAAATGGGATTTTTTTTTTTCTGTCCTCAAAACGTTTTATTGTTATGATGAAGGTGATTGCGAAGAACGTCTGTGCGCTGCCCGATGATACAGCGCATCATGAACTATACGCGTACAAAACTAATTCTGAATCATTCACTGCTGTGTCTTTCACTACTAATTTACAATGTCGAGACAAAAAAATGACAAGATGCAATATTGTTACGGGTGGAGAACGATCAGGTTGAAGTGGCGCGCTCGTTTGTGGAAGGTGAAGATAAGTGCGTCGAATGCTGGGGCCTCATTTGCCTGGCTCCTTGGGTGTCTCTCAACGTATATATCTTTAATCCTCTTTTGTAAATATATTTCTTCCTGTCACAATATTAGCCAAATTTTAAAAATCGCGGGCTATTCACAAATGCCCCAGAATCTTCATATCTGCGTGGTGCCAGTGCCTTGCACAAGGGCCTTATTGAAGTTGCCGTAATTACTAGTGCAACAAAATTATACATGTTTTATATGATTTTGAAAGTTGAGGCAGAGGAGAATAGATGGACAATGTTTAAAAGATATAATTTTCTTTAATTGTCCTCAGAACTTTTATTGTTGGCTGTTTTCTTGAAATTAGCGATACTGTACCTCTCTATTGAAACGTTATACAATAATACGCTTTAACTTTTTGATAGATAACTATGCTGAGAACATAGGGTCAAATTATTGCTGTTCTGCCATAAATATTTATTGAAATAAAGCACTGCAAAGTAGGCAAAATGTTAAGCAAAAATTTACTGCATACAAATAAAAACATGCATGTATTTAGTCAGACACCTTTCAGCTATCTAACATTAACATATTTGTATAATTCATAACCAAAGTTCGTCAAAACAGCAGAGAAGATAAGCGCGGCACTCCACCCATTCGTCGTTATTAATTCCCTGTGCCCCGAAAAATGTTTTGGCAGCAAAACCAATCGCAGCACTCTTCTTTGCAGTCATCAGACAACAATGTATAAAATTTTGCAAGAAATTTAAAAGGTCGACCAACCATCCTTCGTTCGATCTTACGTGGAAACACCCTATTAGTTTCTCATTGGCGCTACAGCAGACGACGCTTGGGGATGAGCAGCGCTGTAGTAAACGAGCTACTCATAGAACTGCCTACTGTAAATCACTTTGTCTGATACTGAAATGAAGATATCATTAATTACGGCGCCGCCTTAGCAGAGGAGCTAATGTATACAAGATACTCGGATGAGCCGCTACGCAGCTGTGAAGAGAAATTTGCTTGTATCGCAGTTATTACTCCAACCCGCATCTCGGTATGGGTCAGCGATCCACAATAAGGATTAATTTTTTTTTTTTTACATTCCGTTATCCCTGGGCTTATTATTTAAGACAGCAATAACTTTAGGTACGCTTTCTTGACGCTAGCGCAAGGGATCGACGGACAGCTTGCGGGAGGCGTGGCATGTGGAGGCAGTGCTGCCTTGGACGAAGCTTGAGTGTACCGCTGCCGCGCGAGCAGCACGGCATTCCAGTCACTGCGTTATAAATGACTACTGAAAATGCAGCTTCATTCTACCAATCATATATCGTTTGCTGTACCTAACTGGTAACTGTTGACTAACCGAGAACGGCAGCGAGCAGTGCAACAGTAAGCCACGAATCGCGTTTTAAATTTAGTTTCCTCGGGTAAGGGTAACGACGGTGAATCCAGCCGTGCAAAAACGGTATTAACCTAATTAGGTGCGGGCACAATGGCAGGACGGCATGCGGACTTCAGTTGCGCTGATTTAATTAGAATCCCTAGTGGCCGCAATCGCTACCAAGAATCGATTATCGTCATCGACAAACAATCATCAGTACAAAGCACAGCTTATTCCAGAGAAAATCATAGTTTTTCTTTCCTTTCCATGACAGAGACCCACTGCGCTGAAAGTTTATTCTGGGAAACTATAAAGCACCACGCCAACTCGACCACCAATGTTAGCACAAAGAAAAGCCTCGCTGATAGGCACTAGTCGCTTCACGCACTTACAAGAATGCTGACACGAGGAAAATGTTTTTTGAACATCGGACGGCGTTTATTTTACAACTGAGAAAAATAGGCTCACTATATAGTCGGAGAGCGTCGAGAAGCGCGCGGCGCCGCACTCCGCAACAGCCGCGTATCTGCTGGTTGACCTCGTCGAATCTGAACACACGGAAACTTCAGCGCAGAACCGAACTGTAAACAAACGGCACCAGCAGCAGATTGCGCTGACCTGCCGATCACTAAAGCGTACGTGGGATGGAGAGAAGCATGCAAAACGCGCGTCCGACCTAGCCGACCGGCAGGCATGCCGAGATTCGAGTCACATTCGCCCTTTCCACAGTTTCGGCGATGGCATGGCAGGGGCGAGTTTTTAACAAGCGTTCGTTTTTGTTTTTCGTTTTTATCGACATAACTTACAATAAATTGACGCACATTATTAACGAGACCCCTTCTTTCCAACCACCGAATGTTATGCAATTCGAAAACCGTTTCAGCTTCCCTTAAAGTACACATCTGCCGTACATATGATGTGGAAAGCCTGGTTTTAAGATAATTTCGGTTGCACTCCTCACTTGGTTTAGAAACTGCGATGGGTTCCAGGCGCCTCTGAAGAATGGCAAATGTGGCAGAAGCTTGCCAGAGCATCAGGTGTGAGCACGAACGACGGGCCCCGGTGCCATGTGCAGTCAGAACCGAAGCCCATGCATCTGTAATAACAACAGAGATTTGAGCTAGTTGGTTCATCTTCGATATTTTACGGCGCGGCGACAGGGGATGAGGAACAAGAAGAGACGACAAGACAAGCGCTCGGACTAACAACTGAAGATTTAATGAAACATACAAGGAAATATATTCTCACATGACAACCAGAAGCGCATGCGCTATCCCTTCCCGCGAGAAAACCAACATACAGCTATGGATCCAAATATTACAGTTCACAATCATTGATAATTACTGAAGGTATGCTAACGCACGAGTCACTATTTTTATGGATGTGATAGGCTTCACTGAGTTCTCTGGTCAATTTGTTTTGATTCCTGAAAATAATCTTAGCTTTATCAAGGATCGGAGGCATGCGTTTTTCGACACCTTCGATGCATGCACTCCGATCCTTGATAAAGCTAAGATTATTATCAGGAATCAAAACAAATTGACCAGAGAACTCAGTGAAGCCTATCACATCCATAAAAATAGTGATACGTGCGTTAGCACACCTTCAGTAATTATTAATGATTGTGAACTGTCATATTTGGGTCCATAGCTGTATGTTTTGGTTTTTTCGTGGGAAGGAATAGCGCATGCGCTTCTGGTTGTCATGTGAGAATATATTTTCTTGTATGTTTCATTAAACCTTCAGTTGTTAGTCCGAGCGCTTGTCTTGTCTTCTTGTTCCTCGTCCCCAGTCGCCGCACCGATAAAATACCTGTAATAACAAGGGCAGAGCTGTAACCAGAAGACGTGAGCAAGCAGAATCTGAGGGCTTACTCTAGGACCGTTGATCCGACGACCTGAAGCACTGTGGAGGTATGTCGCAGCAGGAGAAATATTCTGCACGGTGTGCAACTGGAACTCGTGTGATATCGAAGTCAGCTGGTCGCACGAATGACGTGTTGATAGGAAGAAGACCTGCAGCAAAAAATAAATGAAACATGAAGTCTTACACAATGTAAAAATATGACAGGTGTAGTACACCTGTCATCGGTAGCGGTGTTGCAAGAGGCGTAATAGCAGCGCGCATAGGTTTGCTATCGCCGCCATAAAGGGATTGCGAGCGGTCATCAAGAGCACTTTTCAAAAAGCTTTTACAAATTACAGGCTCCACGCAAAGATTTTAATTTCACCACCTGTATTCATTTCTTGAATTATTACATCACTGCAAGAACCGTTTCGGAGTCCTTCAAGTCCCCTTACGAGCGGAATGCGAAACGAAGGCAAGTTCCGAACACAGTTTCGTTATAAGCTTGTTCTGCGTTTTCCAACTTCCGATGCTATTTCGACGCCTCCAGTGCTATTCCAACATCTACACTTTGTCAAAACATGTTTATTTGCATGTATGCAGGACGCCATAAACTTGACATCTTGTCCATTCATTTTCCTATTGCGTGATCAGCTGATGGCTCATCGCTATCATTAACTATCACTATTTTATTAACCAATCTGTTGACCTCAAGTGATGAGGATTATAGTTGACCTAAAATCTCACTGAATTAGTCTCACCTCGTTACCATGACTAGTAACGTACGTTGCATTGCTAGGACCTATTGTCATCAATGACCTGTTAATTACTTTGTTATTGGTATTGTCATTCTGATCGTCATTATCTCCTGTACTCGTCTCGTCGCACACCTTGTGCACGCCAACAATAAGCCAAGAAATGATTTCGCATTAATATTATGCAAGGCGTGCAACTGGAGCACATAGTGTCCCTGACGATAGCTGGCCGCACGGAACACAGGTCCAAACTACGCGGATGGTGTGGAGACAGGAAGACCCGTGGCAAAATATAGAAGCAGACGTGAAAGTCGTACACGGTATAATATATAAAACATATAACGGATGCAAACCTGTAGGCGGCAGTGATGTCGCAGGAAACAGCACAGGGCGCAGATGTCCGAACAGACCATGGCCGATCTTCAGGAACGATACGAATGTGTTTTCTGCTCAAGAGGGTCGTCTGGTAATTCAAGCAAATCTGAAACAAAAAGGCAGCTTGGAACAAAGAAATGCATATCTGGTATACTCCCCATTGCTGCCGTGTAGCACAAGTTGTGGCCACACGGCACAAGTCAACGAGGAGCGGTGCATGCCCCAGTCAGAAGAGAAACATTGCCGCTCTGACCTTGGCTGCAGCGGAAACGCTACAGACCGCAGGCAGCGTCCGTTCTTCAGAGTTGCTTGAAGAGGTTGGCGAGATTTTCCGAGAGCTACGTGCGGCCACGAACCATATGTCGTACAATTACAGCGCACTTCCGTTCCTCAAGATGACATGGTGGCTGGGCCGCAACGGCTTTCGGAACGGGTGCTTATTCCGTGACGCAAACGGCAGCGGGCTTGCTTAGGTAAAGCTTCTTGAGGCAATGAAGTCATGCAATTCCTCGCGGATTCAATATCTACACCTACCCTGCCTAACGTCATCTAAACCAGCGGCCGCCCTGAGTCCTATTTCCCGCCGCGCTTTCGTCACGGAAAAAAGACCCGATGGCGACTGTCCATGAAACCGCTATGCAAGTGCCGAGATAATTTCGTGTTACAGTTTTGATGCACAAAAAAAAAGAGTAATCCAATGTGAGTAGCTGAGTTAGAGTATGGTTTCACAGACACAAGTCGCCCTCGCCACGAGACTTTGCCCCGCAACTCACCTTCGAAGCCGAAGGCCTGGCTGGAAGATAATCCTGCTCCCGCTCCTTGGCCGGTCAGGGGTGCACACAAACAGCAGGTCCCGGTGTCGTGTGCAGTGTCATAGGCTACGTATCCTTGACAGCAAAGGCGGAGCTGTAACCAGAAGACGTAAGCAAGTAGAATTAGGGAGGAGACCACACGCGAGAACGTATACCACCAGCAAGGCAGAAAATTAACCTGGTGCAATTAAAGCCTGTGAAAAGCTCTTTTCGAAACTAGACAACACGCATGAGCAATAGGTATCGCATCAATCCTCTCTGCAACGCAAAAAAATTTAATCTGGCTTCATTAACACTAAACATATCGGCGATCGAAAATCATGCTTCTCTCTCTCTCCTCCCTTTCCTAATTCTTTCCCTTCCCCTGCCAGAGTGCAAGAAAAGTGACTGAGTTGCGACAGCGCCCCACCAAGCTAAGTCAAAGCCCGCTTCACTTGACAGCATCCAGTGAGCGGGCGCACCCATAAAGCCCTGATGACCCTGCTGTACTGGCGGAGTGGTTAGGATGCTTGACTGCTGTGACCAAGAATGCGGAATCGAATCCCAGCCGAAAAGCAAGGCGCCCGTGTGCGGTGCGATGTCAGTGCGCGTTGGCCAGGTGGTCGAAACTTTAAGAGCCATCCACTACGGTCTCATATCGCTTTGAGACAACCCCGTAAACCAAACAACCAAGCCCCGATGACATCATTTGGTCTTTCTAGACGACATAGGGGAGGAAGCAGCGCGGGGAGGCATCTCTATGATCGGTATACCAAGCGACCGGCGGGAACACTTAAAAATTATATAAGCTCCACACAAAGCTTTTAAACGCCACTCGATTACTCACAGACCAGCACTATACATATCTTGGATTACAATTATACTACAAGGACCGTTTCAGGGACGATTTTGCAGAATGCAAAAGGGTGTGGTACATAGTTCCGTTATGAGCTCGTTCTACGTTTTCCGAGACCCAATACTATTCCGACGTCGTCACCTTGTCAACCGATATCCATGGCATGACTATTTATGCTGACCTAAATTCCCAAGAGTTGCGTTATCACTCATATCTCCCATAGCCTGAATCGTTTCGCGATGTTAAAAACAATAAACTAGAACTTTATCTGTCTCATCCTATCACATACCGTTATCACTAACATAAACTGGCCCTATTATTAGCTATCACTATCTTAGTAACTATCTATACAGAGTCTCCAAGCTAAATTTAGTGAAAGGTTAAAAAATCAAACATTTGAGATAGGCCAAGGAAACCAGTTGCTAGAGCTGGCCGTCTGACGCACCAAAGGCAATTTTTTGTTTCGCAATAAATAATTATTACTGAAGATAATTTTCCTAAATTTCTAACTAGTGTTTACTTTAGGCAATAAATGTGATTTGCAAAGTTGGAGAGCACCTTCAGAAACATATTCCATTTATTTGTGACAACGAACGCCTCACGCGTTTTTTTTTTTTTTCCTCGATCTGTAAGGAATGCGCGCGAAGTACAAAAAAAAATCGCGTGACTCGCGCATTCGCGCGCTACGATTGTGCTGCTCTGAACCATGGTTTAAGTGCACGAACCACCATCTGCCAAGCGATAAGGATTTACGACCTCGGCAAAAGCTTTTAGCAGTGGGACCCATCCGGGATGTTTCTTGGGCGTATTAAGAAATGAAAAACAAAAAAATCAGCTGCGACCGCGGCGTCATGGCACCGTTGCAGCGGCAGGCCGATATGTCCGCGTTAGATTCTTCACCCGCATCAGTCAGCCGGCGCACGTGACGATGCACTGCTCACCGCGCTCGCTGCAACCATCCCCAACGTATCCTCCTACCACCGGAAATCGGCTGTCGAGTCACGGCTGTCGGGTTCGTTCATAGCGCGCAAAAGCGTTAGACAAGTGTTTTTTCGCGGGCTTTCTCTTTAAGAGCTCGAAAAAAAAAAAAGATACACGTGAGGCTTTCTTTGTCAGAAATAAATGAAATGGGGGTTTCCGAAGGTGCTCTCCAACTATGAAAATCACATTTATTGTCTAAAGTCAATATTGAAAGGTTTGGGAAGTTATCCCAATTATTAACGTTAATAACAAAAAAAAAAAATTTGCCTGTAGTGCGCCAGACGGCTGGCAGCTGTATTCAAGTGGTTTCCCTTGTCTAGTTCAAATGTTTTATTTTTTAACCCTTGGCCAAAGTCAGCTTACGGTGGTTTAGTGAGGGGGCTGGAATGCAAAGCGGCGCAGGGAGTTCTGAGGAGTGTGCTTCTGCGCAGTGACTAAGTTTGCTTTCCTCGTTGTAAGAGTACAAAGTACGTGCGGTGCTGCGAATATGTTGCTCGCTTGCAGTACCTGCGCGTGAGTCATTCGCAAACGCCCAACACATGCAGTGGCGGAAAAGAAAAAGCAACTACCACATCCGATAAAAAGAGCGGATGTATACATTGACGCTTGGAGTCAAAACCTGGCAAATTAGACAAGACGCCGCTTAGCTGATGCATGAATAATTTTAACGTCTCTATAGCCGTATCACATAGCTGGCGCGAAAGTTAGCAGGACACGTGTGCTCCTCTATGATGTGTTAACGTTTTATAAAAAAGGACGCTGTTTCTCACTTTTTCATATTTTATATTTTTATTTCGTATGCTTTACACACGAATGCTCGTCATCATTAAACATTAGCTTTGCTTTCTGAGCAGTTTGGCGCTTTTGAATCATTTCTGCCTCTGATTATTTTAATTGACTGATCAATTACACAATAAAATTATCTTTACATCATCACATCATCAGCCTGATTATACCCACTGCAAGGCGAAGGCCTCTCCCATATTTCTCCACATAACCCGGTTCTGTGCTAGCTGCATCCACTTGACCCCTGCGAACTTCTTTATCTCATCCGCCCACCTAACTTTCTGCCGCCCCCTGCTACGCTTTCCTTCCCTTGGAATCCAGTTTTTTACCCTCAGCGACCATCGGTTATCCTCTCTTCGCACTACATGTCCTGCCCATGTCCATTTCTTCTTCTTAATTTCCACTAGAATGTCGGTAACTTGAGTTATTTCTCTGACTCACTCTGCACGCTTCCTATCTCTTAATGTTACATCTACCATTTTTCGTTCCATAGCCCTGTGGGTTGTCCTCAACTTAAGTAGAACTCTCTTGGTTAGCCTCCACGTTTCAGCCCCATAGGTGAGTACAGGCAAGATGCAACTGTTGTATACTTTCCTCTTGAGCGATACCGGTAAGCTGCTAGTCATAATCTGCGAGCGCTTGCCAAATGCGCTCCCTCCCAATCTTATTCTTCTTGTTATTTCCTTTTCATGGTCCGGATCTGCGGTTACTACCTGTCCTAAGTAGACATATTCGCCTACTACATCCAGTATTTCGCTACCTAATTTAAACTGCTGTTCCTTCCCGAGGCTGTTGAACATTACCTTAGTCTTCTGCATATGTATTTTCGAGCCTACCTTTCTACTTTTTCTGTCTAGGTCATCAATCATTATTTGCAGTTCATCCCCCGAGTTGCTTAGCAAGGCAATGTCATCAGCAAATCGCAGATTACTGATGTATTCTCCATCTACCCTTATCCCTAACTGCTCACATTCCAAGTCTCTGAATAGTACTGGGGAGATTGTGTCTCCTTGCCTAACACCTTTCTTTATGGGAATTTTGTTACTTTCTTTATGCAGAACTATGGTTGCTGTGCAGCCACTATATATATCTTCCAGCACTTTCACGTACCCCTCGTCTACCCCCTTATTTCGCAATGCCTGCATCACCGCCGAGGTTTCAACTGTCAAATGCTTTTTCGTAATCAATGAATGCTATGTATAAGGGCTGGTTATATTCCGAGCATTTTTCTATCACCTGATTGATTGTATGGATATGATCGATAGTAGAGTACCGTTTCCGAAACCCTGCTTGATTGCAGTCTAAGGTTGTCATGATTCTATTAGCGATTACCTTAGTAAATACCTTATACGTAACAGACAGTAAGCTGATTGGTCTGTAATTTTTAAGGTCCTTAGAGTCCCCTTTCTTGTGAATGAGGATAATGTTTGCATTCTTCCATGGTTCCGGTACCGTCGATGACACCAGGCACTGCGTATCTTAACAGCATCAACCATCAACTCTTCATTCTGAGCATTCTGACGCCTCTGAACCCATTTTATCCAGTTTTAATTTCTATAATGATTTCAATTCTTCAATCAATCAATTTTGAATTAGCGTCATGAAGCATTGGCTTCATTCTGAGCGTCTTGACACCCCTTTTATCCGATATTTGATTTTGTTCAATTATTTCAATTAGATTCGGTTTTGGTTTTAAATGAGACGCAGGATCTGAAAGGAGTCCGGAAATTTCGGCCAACTGGGGTTCATTAAAGTGTGCTGACATCGCAATGCACACGGGCGCCTTTCTTTCGCCTCCATCGAAAATCGGCACCGTGGCCGTGATTCGATCCCGCATCCTTGGGAACAGCATGTCGGGCGCCTTATTAATTAATTGATCTATAACTCACTAAATTTAGCATGATCAAGCATTGGTTTTTCCATCTGAGTACATTGGCACCTTTGAACATTTGTTCCAGTTTTTACATTTCTTTATTTCATCATTTAATAAATAAATCAATTACAATTATTTTATTAATCTGTCATCCCCCATTACATCGCTATCAATAATCAATCACAAGAACGACAAATTATCATGATACTATGTTTTTACGCAGTCCCCAAATTCCGGCACGCGGCACCGACTAGTACTACACCTAGACCGAAGGCTTTTCGACCGGACCAGCAGTACGAGATATCGTTGGAAAATTAGGAGGGCACTCATGCTCTACCGTTGAGGGTATGACGCAATGGCATTTCGAACACACGCACGTTTTTTTTATTCAGTTTTATGTTTTTTTTTATTCCTTTTCTTGTTTTCATGCACACACACACATACACACTGACAACCAGTATTAATTTCACTATCATTGTCTAATCTTGCAGTTATTTATCTCTATTATCACTATATACATCTCTTGTCAATATACGCTATAAGTCATTTACTATTAGTTTCATAGCTTATATTCATTGGCAATCCTTAATTAACATATTGCATACCATCAAGTACAATGCACACACATTAGCTCACACCAATTGAAGGCACTTTCGACACACACTCCCTTCCCTCTTTACACCACTCATGAGCCAAGAAAGGCTTTCCCCCTAAAAGTCTGCGGCAGTACATGAAAAAGGCATGCAAGTCGTGCACAGAGTAAACACATATAAAGACAAGCTCTCACTAGTTGGTAAACGCGCAACGTAGGACGTTTTCCGCATGCCGATTCCAGCAAAAGCTGGCTTTTTTTTTTTTTTTTACCCGCGGATTGACTTTCTTAACTTCCGTAGAAGGATGAGGTCGCGGTTCATCTTCCCAGTTTCGCGGAAGAAAGCGAATCGAAGCTGGCCGTTCACCCGCAAGCGGAGACTGACAGCAAAGCATGACGATGCGGGGCTCACGTTCAATGACCCGCGCGTGGAGGTGGCGTCTGACAGTGCAACAAGATGGCGCCGTGATAGTGCAGACGGTAAAGCCCCTTGGCAGACGGCGGCTGCGCGGGGTGTAGGAGAGCAAGATGGCGACGCGGGGGGAGCTCAGCAGACGGCGGCTGCGCAGGCTCGAGGAGGCCAAGATGGCGACTCGGGAAAAGCTTTCTCCTTTTCACTAGTGTGATGAGACCGCCCCCCCCCCCCCCCCCCCCTTTGCACTTTTCTTGTTAACGTCCTCTTTCAGCGTCTTCTCTTTTGCATTACACGGTAAACGCAGGGGGAAACGCGAATATTGTGAGCGTTGTCGTCAACGCTACGCCACTACGAGATTTTCTTGCTACAATGTGACGAGGCTTAACGAGTGCAAATCTGGCGGCGGCAGTGGGCCCACCAGAGGCAGAACAATGCGATAAATGGCGGCACACGCTTCTATGCAGTACCGAGGCGGAAATGCTTCTTGCTCTGGAATGTCTAGTAAATCACAGGCAAACTGTTCCTCTACACGACACAGTGGCCGTGTCACAAAGGCTTTTGAACGGGTACTTAGTGCGCGACAGAAACGGCAGTGAGCTCCTATCGCTATCATTTCTGGAGACAGCGACGAAATGCAAGGCAAGGCGCGGCAAACTACTATACAAGCACTTAGGTTATTTCATGTCACAGTTTTCATGGTAGAAATGCCATTATTCAAATGTAAGCAGTTAATAAAGCTTCACCGACACTAGCATAGCTCGCCGCGAGGACTAAATCTGCACTCACCTGGAAGCCGAAGGCATAGCTCGAAGACATCCCAGTTCCTCGGTCGACCAGGAGTATAACTGCCTCTACAGCCTCCCGTGGCGACGAACGAAGACGACGGCAAACAGCCGCCAGCGTCCAGACATCCACGAAGAGCACAGTGGTCAATAGCGCTAAAGGGAACCTGGCACGTCACGCAACGCCAGCGACGAAAGACGATCTGGCTGCCCGTGAGCCAGTCCTCCAAGAAAAACGGGTGGCGCGCATGCGCAGTCACTGATAAATCGTTCTAGAATGTTCTTTTTCGCTGTGATTGGTTTATTTCTTGGGGCTGCAAACACTTCCGCATCCGCTCGACTGTGCGCTTGTTGGACACGTGTACACGCCGACGCCATGACGAAGCACTTCGGCGCCGCTCTCCGAGCTGTCCAACGTTTTCTTTTTGTTTTGCGTCCGTCTGCGTCTGGCTGAAGCGATGTTAAGATGTCTTGAATTTTTTTAACAGGGGAGATTTCAGTGTGCGTGCCGTTCAGGCCCCGCTTGCAGGCGTTTGCTTGGGCGGCGCGTTTTCGCTACCGTCATCAGTACTTGAGGGGGAGCCGAGTGAAAGCTTTTAACCACCGTTCTTTCTTGATAACGAATCATTCCATACCAAACGTACCAGATTTTGTGCTCGACCGCTTCGGACATTGTTGCAAAATATTCGTGGACCTTTATCTGACTGGCTGTAGTAATTATCCTCAATATCTTTTGCGCAAAAGTATTCCGGGTCATGTAGTAACCCTTCGAATTTCTGAGAGGAGTGCAAAACATGGTCTTAGTATAGCATTTACACAAATCAATTGAGTTATTCCTTTTGAGAAGTTTGTAAATTGGATTGGTAAAACGTTTATTTGGGGCCTGCAGTAGAACGCGCGCGCTCCGGACGGGGCCTACGTCGTCCTCTGGGCACCGGCCGCGCGGCCTGAGTCCCCGCTCGCCGTGGCCGGCTCGCTGGTTCTCTGCCGGGCCAGCGCCTTGATGACCTGAGTTTGTAGAATTAAAAAATATGCATTGCGATTTTCAATTGCACAGCAAATACATTTGTAGCGCAAAGTGTTTGTCCTTTTTATTTGATTATTTTATCAAGAAATACGGTTTTAGCGGCTTTTTTAATACTTTCGGGACATTGGCGATCATGTTCCGCCGCTTTTTTGTAAATAAGCTAATATCATGCAATGCCTGGTATGTTGTTTGCTATTGTATGTGTGAGAAGTTTTCGTATTTGTAGAAGAGCGTCACCCTATATACCTGGTCTTGTCAAGAAAAAGATTCATACTTAAATACATGCTGCAGCATCTGTCCGGCCTGCATAGGTACAGAGGCCTCGTCAGGCACCAATTGCATTTAGCTTCTGTTCCTGCATCAGGCATTGCATTTGTCTGCTGTCAAAAAGCGAAATAATAAATAAATGAGCGGAAATGGGAGCAGCCATCGCGGCACCATGGCTAACGCAACTGTGCTCTATGTTCCGGAGGTTCTGGTGGCCCTGGTAACGTCCTTCATGCTGACCTCACCGTGCTGCAGGACAAGCCCTGCTTTTGTTCCGTCTGCGGAATAAGAAGAATCTTCCGCTGCTTACGCATTGTTTGAATGTACGCTTCACCACACGTGTTCATCGGATCTGGGACTGCAGCTTTGCTTTGGAGCCGAAGTCTTTGCTTCGGTTCCAATTACTTAAAACCTTCTTTCATTTGTTCGTTCGTTCGGTTCGGTAAAATATAGTAATCAATTATTTTGCGCTTTTTCGCGCGATCCGGGTGAATGCTGGTATTCTGTATAATGTCATGCGCGTCATGACAGAAAGAGTAAACAAAAAATTGATGACTGCTAATTTAAAGTGCGCTAGTACCGCACATCACATGAGCTTTTTTGCATTTCTACTTTGCTAAATATATGGCAGCTGCGGCCTTCATCGAACCCGCGGCCTTAAAACCAGTAGCCGAATGCCAAATCAAGCGTGTGAGGTGCAGACTGGGAAAAATGTAGTTTGTTCAAAAATCCATTTCTGCGTGTGTTGCATCCGCATGCACTTGGGTGTTTTCCTAACGGCATAAAATGTTTTAACACGTGCTTCAGGAATCATAGCTTTATTTTTTCATAACTATTAATTTAAGGTGGCTTCTATTCGTTCTTTATTGCATACAATTACTCATTTACAGTGCCCTTAAAGCATCACAGATGGTGTGGTGCTTGGTCTGAAGCAGTAGAAGCAGCGTACACAAAGGATCTAGTAACGTTGGCGTAGACAGCTACACAAGAAATAAGGAAGCATCATGCCTAAACAATTTAAATAAGCTTTCGAGAGTATAAATCGAGCATTTTTTTTTTCTATGAGTGAATACAAATTAAGGAATAAACATGCCTTAAGAGAGCAAAGAAGACGCTTAATCAAGCAAACCTATTTCAGAAGACTTAATCTTGCTAAGAAGCCACAGCTAAGAGAAAAGAGACAGCTCATGCCTTCCCACAGCAACGCACAGACGAAGTCAACCGGCCGGCGAGGAAGCGGGTGGCTTGGCGCGCTCACGGGTAGCGTGCGCAAAAAAAGTAATAAAAATAAGAGCATGAAACCATTACCATGGGAGTCAAGAAGCGGGCGAGGAGGATGACGAATGGGGGGAGCTGTCATTTTTTATGGTGCTCCCGGGCTGCGGCGTATTCACGTAACGCTGGGTCGTATGAGGATGATTCGCATTGCTAGCTTCCATTTCTGTCTCGCGAAAGGCGCGAAACCGTTTCGTCGGCGGCGCGGTACGTTGCTCGTTGGCATATCTCGTCGGACTCGAGCACTGCAGCCGTCGTTGGCGTCGTCTACTTTATATGAAATTGGACGTGATAGAGAAAAACAAGGTGGATGCTATAATTAGACAGCATATAAGGCGGCCCTGGGGTTACCTACCAATGCGTCCACCGAAAGGCCGCTGGGATTAGGGGTGCACAACACCGAGGCACACCTGGCGATGCACTCGGAAGGCTTTCGAAAACAAAAACTGGAAGGTACATATTGGAGAAGATCGGTATTGGGGTTGAGGCGCGATCCAGCCGGGGGCATGAAAGTTCAGGAGAGGCGGGAAATGCAAAAAGGGTTGTACATAAAGCCTTTGTCCAAGAATAAAGCTGCGTTTGGGAAGTACAAAGGGGCCGTCTATGTAGACGTTGCAGATTATAAGGGCAAGGACACATTTGCAGTTGTGGTGGTGGACGGACTACTTAAGCCGGCCGTATCCCGACCGCACTTTCAATGAAAATGGGAGCAGCCATCACGGCACCATGGCTAACGCAAAACTGCTGTATGTTCCGCAGGTTAGTAGAAGGTATTCCCTTCACGTCAAGAAATCAGACAATTGGTTCCTATTACTGAATCCATGTAAACAGGTGCTGTTCATCACTTTCAGTGAATATGTTGCCGTGACGCGTGCACTGCCTCTTTGTTCCGGCGATATTTAAAGCAAGCCAAGCACGCCCAAGCTGCGCTCCGACAGTTTAAACACGAATGACGAGACAGATACCAATCTCGAAGGGTCCAGTTAGCTATACTTAACAACGACTGGACCGTGGAATTAACTAAAAGCCAAAGCCTGTTGTGCGCCGAAGTTAAAATCGTGAAGGACAATCAAGCAATACTGGAAAGCAAACTATTAGATGTATTTAATTGCCTACAAGTTCTCGAATCGAAAACTAAGATTCTTAATACTGTGGAACCTGAGCTGATTTCCAGTTCAGGACGCAGCTAACCTTCTGACATCGCACCATGCAGCACTGCAGTCTCGTTTAGATACTCTGGAAGACCATTCGCGAAGAAATAATACGATCATGTGTGGCTTTACTGGTGCACGCGAATCATGGAAAGAGACTGAAGAGAAAACACGCTGCGTTGTCAGACCTATTAGGCGGAGATAATGAACGTGCCCATCGTCTTGACACTTTTTCATCGTCGAAGTGTCGCCCTATTATCAAAATTTCTACCTTTAAAGATAAGATGAAGGTATTGGACCTCCGTTCAAGGCGAACCTTTGCCTATCAGATGATTTTTCCTCAGCCACCAATTTAGCACGCAAGAAATTAACGGAATTCGCGAGGAGCTCATCGCAGTCACCAAAATACCGCCTGCGACAAACAAGTTGGTCGTTAATAACAGCGCTACGCCTTTCATCCAGGTTATGATAGCATTGAAGACCTTCAAGCGCTATCTTTTGTCAAAAGAGCACGGAATCGCCCTCTCCAGCAGGCTGAAAACAAGTCTTGTGAGCGAAGGGAGCCTATAGCTTGATATGAGGGGAAGTGGGCTGCCTTTATCACCTTCATACATATTCGTTCTGCTGACAAATGCTAGAAGGATTCTTAATAAACGCGAATCATTTGGTACTGCTGTCTACACGAGCGAGGCTGTACTATCGCAGTAACCGAAACATGGCTTCATCCTACACACCCCTCGCCAAAAAAAAAAAAAAAAAAAAAAAAAAAAAAAGAGGGAGAGTCGGACGTGGGGAATCACAGCAATTCGACTCCTTTCTGCCACTTCGTGACTGATTGGCCTAAAAGGAGACATAAAAGGAATAAATGGCTGCAGTACCCTTTCTCTGCGGGACTCTTACCCCCTCCCCCCATGTGGCCCGAACGCAGTCACGGCCAAATACGGCATGGTGGACTTGATACGGCAACTAAAGCGTAATCGGCAAGCATGGCCATTCGAAGGCGTTTATAAGAAGTCAAACGAAAGAACTCACTTCATATATGGCATACTTCTAACAAAACAACGTATTTATCTGATACTTAGCCTCACTTTTGCCATGAAAACTGACTCATCGAATTTTCATTACGCCTGTGACGGTTCAGTCCAAACCAAAATCACGTAATAACGGCCGCTCGTTAGGTTTGGGGCGTGTTGAAATCAAGTAATAACGCTAATCACTGTAAGTTCCCACATATCCCTTGCTGTAGCCTTAGCAGCATAAACGAAGTCTAACCTTCGTTCATTTGTTCGTTCGTTCGGTTCGGCAAAATATAGTAATCAATTATTTTCCGCTTTTTCGCGCGATCCGCGTGAAAGCTGGTATTCTGTATAATGTCATGCGCGTCATGACAGAAAGAGTAAACAAAAAATTGATGACTGCTAATTTAAAGTGCGCTAGTACCGCACATCACATGAGCTTTTTTGCATTTCTACTTTGCTGAATATATGGCTGCTGCGGCCTTCGTCGAACCCGCGGCCTTGAAATCAGTAGCCGAATGCCAAATCAAGCGTGTGAGGTGCAGACTGGGAAGAATGTTGTTTGTTTAAAAATCCATTTCTGCGTGTGTTGCATCCGCATGCACTTGGGTGTTTTCCTAGCGGCATAAAATGTTTTAATACGTGCTTCAAGAACCATAGCTTTATTCTTTCATAACTACTATTAATTTAAGGTGGCTTCTACTCGTTCTTTATCGCATACAATTACTCATTTACAGTGCGCTTACAGCATCACAGATGGTGTCGTGCTTGGTATGAAGCAGTAGAAGCAGCGTACACAAAGGATTTAGTAACGTTGCCGTACACAGCTACACAAGAAATAAGGAAGCATCACATTTAAACAATTTAAATAAGCTTTCGAGAATATAAATCGAGCATTTTTTTCTATGAGTGAATGCAAATTAAGGAATAAACTTGCCTTAAGAGAGCAAAGAAGACGCTTAATCAAGCAAATCTATTTCAGAAGGCTTAATCTTGCTAAGAAGCCACAGCTAAGAGAAAAGAGACAGCTCATGCCTTCCCATAGCACACGCACAGACGGAGCAAACCAGCCAGTGAGGAAGTGTGTGGCTGGCGCGCTCACGGGTAGCGTGCGCAAAAAAAAAACTAATAAAAATAAGAGCATGAAACCATTGCCATGGGGGTCAAGAAGCCGGCGAGGAGGATGACGAATGGAGGGAGCTGTCATTTTTTATGGTGCTCCTGGGCTGCGGCGTGTTCACGTAACGCTGAGTCGTACGAGGATGATTCGCATTGCTAGCTTCCGTTTCTGTCTCGCGAAAGGCGCGAAACCGTTTCGTGGGCGGTGTGGTACGTTGCTCGTTGGCATATCTCGTCGGACTCTCGCACTGCAGCCGTCGTTGGTGTCGTCTACTTTATATGCAATTGGACGTGACGGAGAAAAATAAGGTGGATGTTATAATTAGACAGCGTATAAGGCAGCCCTGGGGTTACCTAACAATGCGTCCACCTAAAGGCTGCTGGGTGCACTACGCCGAGGCACACCTGGCGATGCAACTCGGAAGGCTTTCGAAAACAAAAACGGGAAGGTACATATTGGAGAAGATCGGCATTGGGGTTGAGGCTCTAGCCGTGGACATTAAAGTTCAGATGAGGCGGGAAATGCACAAAGGGTTGTACATAATGCCTTTGTCCAAGAATATGCATCCGGTAGTATATTGTATCTCTACCAGAAACTCATCCTATTATCCTTTACGCCTACGATACAAGTGTATTTGTTTTTCAGCAGAAACCTTAGACTCCTTAATTCCCCATGTAAATTTATGGCTTGAGAATTTATCTGATTGACTTGTTGCAAATGAGCTAGCATTAAATGTTGACAAAACAAAGTACATTGTGCTTACTCCAGTTAACAGGGATCTTCATGTTAGTAATGAATTGATATTTCAGTCGCGACCACTAGAACGGGTTTCAGAAATCAAATTTTTAGGCGTTAAGTTTCCGAAAAGCCTGAGTGGGTCTTCTCATGTTCGCTTCATTAAGCGCAGTGTTGTACAGTGCAATGGTATGCTCAATCGGTTCCGTTTACTGTTGCCTCGTTATCTGCGGCATCAGCTCTAGTTCAGCACTGTTCACTCGCGGCTACAGTACCGCCTGCTTGTATGGGGTAGCACTTCGAGGACAAATATGGAAAGCCTCTATATATTACAGAAAAAAGGTGTCCGCTTTATTGAAAATTTATCACGAGGTCACTCGACATAACTACATTTTAGGCCAAATTGAATTCTGGACATTGAATCATTATATAAGCTGCGATTGTTAGAGGTTGCTTTTTCAGATTTTAAAAGCAATCCAGCACAATTCATCTTCAAATATATGAAACATGAGCCACATCACGAATTTAGGAAAGTCATTTTTATAGAGAACATCTGCCGGACGAATAATGATAGACAATTATTCAGTTGGCAAATTTCTAACCTGCTGAACCTCCATCCTGACCTGATTGATCTCATGAAAAGTTGTTCCTTTCTGCCTGCTTTCCGAAAACAGGCAAAGATTTTCTTCTTTAGTCATTTTCTTGAGTGAGTGCCGCGTGAATATGTTTAAACCAGCTGGTGTGTGTAAGCAATGCAATGTTCGCATATTATACGTTATTTGGAAGATCAAGTTCTTCTGGAATGTCTTTCTTTTCGCTCTGTCAAGTTAACGTATCCCTTTTTATCATTTTATCTGAAACAAAGGTAGGATTTTTTTTTTGTCAAGTAAACCTATCCGTGGGTATTGTTTGTTTTGTAACAAAGGTGTGTTTTTTTTTTTCTCTATGTATACATTGCTATATAAAATCCCTTGCTGTGTCCTTGCAGTATTCCAAATTCTGTATGTATGAATTAGGGTGTCTAGGGCTCAGTCAGGTGACCACGCGTGTCACCTTTAGTCCTCTTCACCCAGACAAATCTGTCTAAATCAAAAAGTAGCCTCAACTCAACTCACCTCACAAAGGTCGCAGGAATGCAAGTGCCAGAGCATTGCAAGCTAAGTTTGGGAACGGCAAAGAGGGCCGTCTATGAAGACGTTGCGGATTATAAGGACAAGGACACATTTGCAGTTGTAGTGGTGGACGGACGAGAATGATCAGTGCCCTCTGGATCAGTCAGAACCCTCTCCTCAGAAAGTGCAGTGGAGACAGCTATAACATAAGCTATATCTCACACTAACGCTGCCCTGGTATTCAGCGACTCAAAAACAGCCATTTGAAATTTGGCGAGGGGCTGAATATCTGGTACAGCGGGACAACTTCTTAATCAGGCCAAGGGACGAGAGATTAGGGAGGTGGAAATAGTATGGGAGCCGGCGCACTTGGGAACGCTTGGAATGAGGCGGCTCGCATA
Organism: Amblyomma maculatum; assembly: GCF_055883805.1. Lineage (NCBI taxonomy): Eukaryota > Metazoa > Arthropoda > Arachnida > Ixodida > Ixodidae > Amblyomma > Amblyomma maculatum. Next base: position 133,300,478 of record NC_139348.1, read on the forward strand.
AATGCTCGAGGATTCGTCAGCCGAGCAGGTGAGCCGGCGGTTCCGGGGAGGTCCACGAGATATGGGCTGGTATCATTTCACGATATCATAAATCACTGTAAACTCGAGCGGAGGACTTATCTGCCCCCGGACAAGCAATTGGTCAAGGCACAAGAATGCGTCTGGCGAATATTGCCGCTCTTTCCTCAATCTCGATATATTGAACAAAATATACCCTGAAGAAATTAAGCCCGAGTGTAGATGGTGCCAGGAGTTGGCAATATATATGACCATAGGTTGAAGGTTGAAGGTTTATTTTCGCAACTGGTGTTGCGAGGACAGCCAGTGGAAAAGCTGTATAGACACCTTGAGAGGTCCTGGCTTCCTCTTACAGAGCAGCATTGAAGGCGGCAGAGTACAACAACATCAAACAAGATGTGAGGAAAAAAAAAAAGGCATGTTCGGTACAAAGAAAGAGACATGTACGTTCAGTACGCAGTACATTGCATTTGTACAGTACAAAAACTACACGAACATTTGGGGCAATTCTTTCAGAGAAATATTGGATAAATCTATATTTTCGAAGCAGTACAACTGGTTCAGAAGGGTCGGTATTGCATGCCGCAACATTTGTTTGCCATAGTTTGTGCAGCATTTCTTAACATGCCAATGTTGTGCTGCGCGGGTATCATACACAGTTCTGCTTTGCTCTAACCCAGCAAGTGTAAGTAATCCTGTGGGAATGCAGAATAGCGCCGTCGCCGGCGGATATTATGCGGAATCCTTCTTTCGAGCAGTAGGAGGCCGTGTTGCCCAGCTCAAACCCGGTCGTCCAGACCAGGGTCGTGGAGCGGGCCACCCAGGTCACCGTCAGCCATAGTTTGATGGCCATCTAGCACGGAACAGTCCAAAGGAGCCGTCTGATGAAATAAAGTCTTAATTTCCATCAATGCCGTCGTCTACGTACTGCGAGCGACGGTCTCGGCCAGATCGGCTCTCTTTCGTCGCACGGTTATGGCGCCAGCTTCTCAGGCTGGGTTATCCTGTGTCTGTATAAGGCATGGCTGTCCTTTAAAGGGACATTGCGGCGGTTATCAAATGTGCTGATATTCTAGATTTTTAAAGTAGAACGTCTATGAAGTTATTTTTTCGATTACGCATAAAACATCTTCGCAATCAGCGACTGAACGCGCGTAATAAAAACCTCCTGCGCCCCGCGCGACTGCTACGGAGGAGGAAAGCAGAGGGACAAACCTCGCTTCTACGTCCGTTGTGACGTCACTTTAAGGAGCCGCCCGAGGGAGCTTTCGGCGCGCGCTTTTCCTCGTCTTGTGTACATTGCGCACGTACAAAATATGTGAACTGTGTGTTGGGCGCCCGACACAACACTGCTCCGCATGTGTTCGTATGCATGAGCAACTATGGGCACGACGATGTGGTCTTCTATCGTTTCTCTCGCAATGTCAAAAGCTCTCGGTGCAATGCGACGCTGCTGAGAAGAGAAATAAATTCAAGCCGCGACCAAAGGAAACATTCTACTCGAAGCATTTTCGTGACTGTGACTATAGGTGCAGCTTGTTCCTAAGGCAATTTCTATAGGGCTTTGTCGAAAAAAGCAAGGCTAAATCATGACGTTCTTCCTATTTTCTCTCACAAAAGAGTCGTGCCAGTGACCAATCCCTAGAACCGCGTTTATTAAATGAAGAAAATGGAGGTAAGGTTTAAATGTACTTGTGATAGTAGTTCCATTACTTCCTCACTATTCAGGCCTCATTTGCATGTGGACTGTGGCGTTTAGCGCTGACTGCGATCTGTTCACGGCGCGCAATTTTGTGACGAGGCGGGAAGACAGCATCGGCACGTGGTTGTACTGGTTGTACTTCGGTTACTTTTTTTTTTTTTTTTGGCGGAAAGGTAGCGCAACGGCTTCTGTGCTAAACATCGGACAACTCATCAGCATTAAGCGCTGATGATTATTTTCGAACGAGTGGATGATTAAGAAGAGCTCACTGTTGTGTCGCAGTTAGGTTGCGACGGCTTTGCGAGATCCTTTCCAGCACGGAACGTGGCTGATATGTTCGTTGAACACCTACGGGTGCGAAAAGATAAGGCGTGTACCGGCCCAGCTCTATGGGCGCATTCAGGTATGAAGCGCACTGAGCGATATTTCCTGCGATGCATCCAAGCAGGCAGTCATCGAAGTTGTTCATATATGGCCTCGTGATTTTGTACCCGTTGCTGCCTCGTCATTTTACATAGTCCTGTCTTCTTTAGGGGTGCAAATTAAATTAGAAATGAAACCGACGAGGCTCTTGTAAGAAGGCACATTTCAGAGCCTCATGAAGGTATATGGGGGTGGTGGAGCTGCAGCTTAACTTTCAACATACGTCGGCCGTCAATTCACTAAACTTATATTGTGAGCGTACAATAAAAGGGAAATGTTCTTTACGTCTGCTAAATGTCCCATGACTGAATCAGCATTCTGCGCATGTTTCAGTCGATCTCCGGTACAAGAGCTCCGTCACTTCCTCGCATGCATCGCAGAACTCGGCAACCGCGCTTCGCTTACTATTCATTTGTCTTGTGGCAAACGTGTACTGCTTCACCCTTTCAACAAAATTCTTTCCTCAAGGTATGAGGCCTGGCACTCAAAGCAGGATTTGGTTTTGGTGCACCATGCCTTGGACACTTTTTTCACAACAATAGCTTTTCAGGCGGGGCGGGAGGCCTGAGACGGGGGTAGTCGGCTAGTGCATTGTTCGCTGCCCTTACTTCCCAGGAATATGTGTGCCGAGGTTTCGCTGAGGGCCATGCGGCTTCTGCTAATAATAATTCTGCTAATAATTTCCAAATGCCTTAATCTATACCACAGCAAGATTTCACGCAAAACCTACGCTCCCCACAAGGAAAGTGCTGATCGTTAATGGGCGCATCTGGTACGGACACATGCGGTGAAAAACGCGATGGTGATTCGAGTGGAGATGGCGAGCCATAATTAATTTCACAAGACGCAGAGAGCTGAGACCAGGGCCGGTATTACAGAAAGTGAACGCAAGCTGAACGCTTTTACGTCACCTGATACGCACTTCTGCATTTATATCGATAAAAAAAAAATACTCAAGATGTCATTACAAAAGTTTAAATTCTATGAAGCAGTGCCCTTTCGCATGTACATATTTTTTCGAAAACCTCTCCCATACACTGTCTACGCTTCAAGGAAGGCGTTGACAGGAACCTTGTTTAGAACTTTTATATCGGCAATCTGGCTTTCTTCGATGTTTCCAAAACGAACTCCTTTCAGAGCACTCTTGATTCTCGGGAACAAAAAAATGTCTGCCGGAGGCCGGTGAGGAATAGGGAGAGTGGGGCAGTGTCGCAAAGTTGTGTTTGGCCAGGAACTCCCGTACGAGCGAAGAAGTGCAGCTGAGAACGTCTTCGTGGTGAAAATAACTGCCAAGCATCGGCGATCTCCTGTCGCACCCGGAGGACCATTTTTATAAATATCTCCAGCACATCCACAAGTATACAGGGTTGATTGCCTACCGTTTGGGTACAAACTCTTTGTGAACCACATCGCTAGCCTCAAAAAAAGACTAATTGCGTTGTTTTCAGCCCCGCCGTGGTGGTGCAGTTCAATAAAGAAAAAAAAAAAAGCCGCGGTGGTGCAGTGGTAAGACGCCCGACCACTGTGCCAGAGTACCAGGGTTCGATCCTGACCACCGGCGACTGCGTTTCGATGGAGGCGAAACAAGTGGCATCCGTGTGCTGTGCGATGTCAGCGCACGTTAAAGATACCCGGTGGTTGAAATTACACGGCAGCCGTCCACTACGGCCCTTTTTCTCTCTTTCAGCTTTCACTCCCACCTTCCTTCCTTCCCTTACGGCACGGGTCAGGGGTCCACAGAACAAGATTGACAGATACAGCTCCTTTCCTTTCCTGTGAACCAATTATTATTATTAATTTTTTTTTCACTTTCGACTGGCTCACTCTTGCCTTCTTGGCACGAGGGAACACAGGTATGCCGTTCGCAAAATTGACGTTTCGTGTGAAAGTTGTTCTCAAATAGACATATTTAGTCGACGGTAATAACACTTTCCAACAAATAAAGTTCAGCTTCGTGGTTCAATAAGGTGCAAAAGATCTCTCGCGACCACCGCTCGGTTGCTCTTGTGCCCGTCAATCAACAATTTGGGGACCAGCTTGGCGCATACTTCCCGCATGTTCGAATTGTCGCTTATAATGTCGGGCACGGCGATGTTTGGAATATTAAGTCTCTGCTATCATCCACACACTCATTCGACTGCGGGTGTTCAAAACGTTGCAAACATGAGACACATTTTCCTAATTTTTCTTATTCATGGCCGTCTAGAGCTGGAGTGATCATCGACTTCTTCCCGGCTGCCTTAAAAGCCTTCAACAACCTTGAAACATAAGAATATAACAAAACAGAACTCCCGTAGTCTCGCTGAATTATTTGGTAAGTGTCGACAATAGTCTCATTAGGTTTTCACAGAACTTGATCTAGTAGCGTCGTTCACGTGCGGATGCCATCGCACGTCGTGACAAGGGCACTATCAGTAGGTACACGGAAAAATCGGTCCTGATGCTCCAAGAAGAGCAGACTGCACTAGGCAGTCATAAAAAGATTAAGGTACACCCCCCCCCCCCCCCCCCCTCCCAATCAATGTGAGTGCGGTAGGGCCGATAGCGGTTCCCGACAAAAAATAATTGCATTACTCTCCGAACCCACCCTGTGTTGTCATTTTCCAGTCAATATCACAGCCTTACACATACACGGCATTCATTTCCTGAAAAGGAGCAGTCTGACTTCAAGATGTCCACCCAATTTTATTAGAACAATTACGAAGCAATGCTCCGAATGCATATTTGTCGATACCATGTAATATTACGAATCCTGAATTAGCTTTTCATTGTCTTCATTCTACAAAACTTATGTTGACCTTTCTTTCAAGGAGAGGAGAGGGAAGGGAATAGAAAACAAAATCTCACAACCAATAAATAAGAACACATTGGATCCCAGAGGGCTTATTCTCTGAAAATATAGGCAGTGATTGCATGGAAATGAATGTCAACCAAGACAGCGAAATCACTTCCAGAAATTTAGAATCTTGCAGAAAGAAATGCCAGAACATGACCTACCTATTCACATCCCCAAGACATTAAAAATTAATAAGGTGTCATATTTGACTAAGAATTGCTAGGGTTGTATTGCAGTTGCTGTATCGCCCCTTCCTATCTTCTAGCATGAAGTCTTGTCCTCGGAATCATGTGACCGAAGAAAAATATTTATTTAGGTGACGACACAAGTGCTATCACATTATAAAAGATTGGTTAAAGCTGCGAATGAGCATAATGTGCTTGCATGTACATGTGATGACTTTATACAAACCTATCGCAGCACTACATGGCACCTGCGGGTTTCGTACATTACATAGGTACTATGTGTCCGTCAGCTCGTTCACGAAAGCGTTTTTTTTTTAAGGAAGTACAGCGCTTTTGAAACAAGGACAACACGAGAGTTGACAGCACGTGTCCACTCTTGTGTTGTCCTTGTGTTATCTTGTGTTGTCCAGGACAGCGTCCACTCTTGTGTTTTCCTTGTTTCAAAAGCGCTTTAATTGCTTGAAGATGAACCAACTGGCCCGAACATCCACGCTGATCAAGAAAGTAATGTCTGTCAAAAGGCTAGTTACACTCAAACATGTCCACTCAACTGAAACTTTTCCTCTCTCTCGTCATAGGTACGTGCTAACCTTTTTCCTTTTTTTTTATTTTTTATTTCCTTGAACTCCACTCGCCGTCAAATTGCCCGCAGAAGACTTAGTCGGTCCGAGAAAAATGGCGCAGACAAAACTGAGCCAGATGCTTTGACTGACAAAGAATCTCTTTATTCGAAGTCTCCATCGCCCCTTCAAAGCCCCGTTTCGCGCAATCTCCGCCGAGCCGTCGCGCTACCGTGACACCATTCGCCTCGCATAAACTAGCGCGACTTTTATACAGAGAATAAATTTCCATCACTCGAGCATCCTCCAATCGATATGCTGATTTCCGTCATAACCAAACCTTTCTCCATCCTTTCACACCCGAGCTTCGAAAATCCTCCCAAACTCGGGGGACCTTCTGCCGCGGAGTGATGGGATTTCGCGTTCGAACTGGATGTGAAAGAGAGGAAGGCGGGAGAGTTGGGATGAGGCACTATCTCGTTTTGTACCGTGTCCAGGGCCGATCGAAACGAAAGTTTGAACTCGGACTCCACTCGTCCTCGATTCTGGACTTGCCACGACAATGAGTGGTTGCTTGCCAAGAAGCGGAAACGGCAATTACCGTTGAATATCTGCACTTATAGGCGCGTATTTTCTCACTCTCGATCCCTCTTCGGCGGGAGGAAGGGTTGGGCATTAGAAGTTGTTCCACGTGTCGGCGCGGCAGATTAGAGTGGTCGGATCAAGTTCACCTTAGAGTTCGTGCACAGGACGATTGGAGTGTGGATGCATAAGAAGGGAAGGAGGGAGGCGACGCGCGCGTGCTGTTCACAGCGCGGGCTAATTTGACAGCTGGGTATCGGTGCAGCCTGCACCTTCGGGCTGCTTTTCAGTGGGCCTTCGCCTTGTTTACCGAACGTCACGCTTTAGAGCGACGAAACTCGTTAGGGAGCCCGTCCTCCTCTCTCTCTTCTGATTTTGCAGCAGAGGCGACGACGTTCTCCGCGTACAAAAAAAAAACATACAGTAATCCTTGCTGGTGGCTAGTTAGTGGATATTTTAATAAAATGAATTGGCGGCAAAATAGACAGCACGCAATTAGAGAGACTGGGTAGAGATGAGCCTCTATTTTGAAGGTAGCCTAGAATTACTGATTTTGAGCCTTGTGGAATGAATTACTCTTCCTTTATTCCCGCTAATTGTTTTTTGTACACTAAAAATGAGCTTGAACGTCTCATGAAACAAGAGTTGACCCTAGGCTTGAGCCTTGTGTGGGGCTTTGCGTTATTCTACAACGATGAATGGGGGAGCACTGAAAGGTGTTTTCCATTGGTCAATTCAGTCCACGATTGGAAAAACTGATGCTCTGAGGTCACCTCATCTAATAATGAAGGCCGAAAGTAATGAGTCTGAAACACAGTGGTTATGTTGTCCCAGCGCAGGGCTAGTTTAAGAGCATTTGCTCTCGAGTTTTGTCTCGTTCCTATGTTTCTCCTCGTCTCTTCGGCTCACGGGTGGCAAGGTGGAGAGAGCCCATTCCTGTTACGTGGTGCGGAAGGGGTGCTGTACGATAGTTTTTCTGACTGCCGTTCAGTCGGACGGTTCCAGCGTCCCGATTGGCGCGCCCGGGCTTCGCCTCCTGTCCATTAGCATGCTCCCTCAAATGACATTCAAAGATGGCGCGCAACCCGTGCGGCGGGGCGCTACCGATTTCGGCACCTCGGCGCTGTTCGCTTGCCTCGGGATCACCATGGCGTGCTTTTTTCTGTGACTCGTCAGCTGCCAAATGAGTAGCGCTTCACTACAGTTCTTGAGTGCTTACATGCATGGCCACCACCGTAAATTTGAATTAGCCTTTGCTCGAGCTGCCGCCGCATCGCCTGTCCACTTTTCTTACTTTTCTAGTATGCCTTCGCTGATCTATATAGATATGCACTGTCGAATGAACGTGCATTCATAGTTCGACGACCGATGAGCACGAGTGCTACTATTGACGAAGCCGTTTTGTTTTGTGGGCCCAAGTCAGCCCAATAGAGAGATATATATAGTTGCTAAATTAGCACGCACCGGTCCCATTGACGCCAAGGTATATGTGTGCAGGATAAAAGACGAGAATCTCAAATGGCAACATTCACCAGGCGTTAAAATCATTAATGCTGAAAGAAACGTTCAAAAAGAAATGATATGGTTGACGGTCCCAGCATCCAGCTAAAAAAAAAAATGTAGTGAAGCCTGAACCAGCGCATCCCGGGAAAGATACCAGTTATAGAATAGGGTCTAACATTGAATAGCCTCAAGTATGAACAAATGCAAGCTCTCTTTTGACTCCCACCCTATCCCTCTAAAGGAAAATGAAAATGAAATATGGGACAGATGTGTGAAAAGGAAATGGAGAAACGGCATTACCTGAAGAGAAAAACAGCTCACTCACAACTGATTGATTTCGGCATGAAACATGTGTAGCTATTGCTATGTGGGACTAGAGCCAGGGTAATTATTGCCCAGGATTGTAGTTAAGGTATCTACATTAGCTGCAGTTCACCCTGTTGTTACTACATGTTTGATCCACAGGGCTCTCTTTGTGCTGCTGCTTTATGAAACCATTGATGTGTGCAATAGAATACATTCTTTTAATCCTAGCATATTGTGTTATGTACTTAAAACAGAAGGTGGCTGTAACATTAGAACAACTACAAAAAACTGAGAGACCATGGAGTGTGTTATATACCAGGTGTCCTAGCTTTCGAAAAGTCGATGTGCCCTAGCCTAGTGAATTAATCCAGCTATGGGCTGCTGAAAGTTGCCTGGCCTAGTTTGGTTTTCATTATTGAATCTATAATGATTAAGACTATATAGTTAGCATTTAAATTATTGGCTTCAAGAACAATTAGTATCAAAAGGAAGTAGTAAACTGCCTTCCAAAACAGCTGACAGAAATATTTGCACCAAGGTGCCTTCTATTTTGAATAATTTCTTTTTTCATGATCTTAAATGGCAACAAGCCCAATAAAAGATGTGTCTGCATGACAGCAATTTCACTTCAATGTCCCAATACATGGCTCAGAGAACAAAATTGGCTTTTGTCAGAAGTTCTCTCTATGGTGTGGCTCTACATGATGTGGGTGGAAGATATCTGTGAGCAGCTAGTCACATGGTAGCTCGATTTGGAAGGCAGTGAATAAATCTATGGAAATCATACCGTGATACGAACATTGTGAGTAGCTTTTTTTCAACACTATGTACAACTTTAGAACTGAGGCTTTGCTCTTGGGGCCAATAAATAAAGAAGTCACTAATTAGTTTTTGCTAACTGCAGAAAAACCACGGCAAATGAAAAGCCACTGGAGACTAGGGAAATCAACTCTGAATAGTTCTTTGTTGGTTTCACTAGCGTAGACCACTCGACCTAATTTAAAGTTTGATTAAATTCAGCAGGGATACTTGGTATGCCTGGTTTGCTGGCATAAAGACGGGCAAGTTTTCCTCTTCGGGTCAGCTTGAAGTGAAACGGTCGTGATGCAGCTGTGGAAGCTAAATAAGCTGCCCCCCCCCCCCTGAAGCCTTCTAGCAAGTAAAATATTCCACTGGTCACTTTTTAGAGCAAGATATAAAGACCTTGGAAGCAGAACACTATTATTCAAGCTATTATATTGTAAGCTAAATATAAAAATGATTATATATGAATATTGCTCACAGAACCGTTGTATGCAAAGCATGAGTTAAGTTAAAACATTTACTTTGTTTGCCATTTATTGCTCAACAACAAAGCGCATGGTATTGTTTGACAAATAAAAAGTAAACAAGGAAATTGTTGCTATTCTTTTTTAGGTTAAAAGGAAGCCCTTTTGCTCCCCCTAAAACCAAACCCTGGAGCTGCCACCACCGTGATATGCAAGAAATTGATTACTTTGCACATATTATATTAACATGCTCTGCATGTCATGGATAATATCATGCTCTGCCAGGTCATATTTACTTGAGGTGTAGATTTAAGGTTGCTATGCAAGGAAAATAGATGTCCACTTTGGTCACATTGAACATTGAAAACACATACAACAACATGTAGCAATGTTCTTCTGAACAAACTAGCAGAAATTCTGCAGCCTTTTCATCTACGACAGAACCTTTGCTTCCAGCATCTGCTTGCACTCTAGAGATGCCTCAAAAACTATCTTCAACATTACTATTTAGAATTTTGTTCAATATGCCTCTTCAGTAATGTGAAGAATGTATACTGCATTTGACATTGCTGTTACATGGGTTCAAGAGCTATCTCTAGAAATCTACTGCACAACATACATTGTGCCCAGTATGAAATGAAGTGCCATCTTTGATTGCCAATGTAACACATTCTTTATACAGGTTGGTAATGCATTGAGACTATACATTGTGCTCAATATGAAATGAAATGCCATCCTTAACTGCCGATGTAATATATTCTTTATGCAGGTTGGTAATGCATTGAGACTACATAGGTAGCGTCAGTATAAATGACGTGTGTGTCATATGCAATGCTCAAATAGTGCTGCAGTCTCTTATCAGATGCTTTGTATTGGAAGGGGGTGCATGCTTTAGAGGTCATGATGAGAATAAGCAGCACTTTGAGGGCAATGTATAAGAGGTGGGTAACTGCAGTGTGCATTACAAGTACACATACGCATGCTTCCTGTACTTTGTCCTGTCGCCACTTTGCGTAAATTCTAAAGGGCTTGATCCGAGTGCATTGTAGTGATAGCTTGTGGAAAAAGAAAAGAGGAAACTGCATGAAGAAACAAGGAGGAGAAGCATTGCTACCTGGTACAATGGCATTTAATCTTTCCTACTGTCCTTGTCCTTTAGCAGTGTTTTTGCAAGCTCCACAAAACCCATTTTAATGTGCTGTGTGAAAAGTTTTAAGAGCAGGTTAAGCCGACATAATTTCCACTCATCAAATTTTTGTTCCATGAAACACATTGTTGTAATTATCTTGCACACTTTCCAGAGAGAAATGTCCTTCTTGAGTCCCACAGTTTAAAAACACACAGCTTGGCTGTTTGTATCACTAACATGACTAAAAATGAATAGGTTAACATATACAGCAATGCCTTGTTAATATGGACCCTGGTAATATGGACATGTACGACTCATATTACGAAAACATTTCCTGCAAATGAGCCTTGCAGTGCCTTTACACTTCATTAACATGGAAGTTTGCTGTTTACACAATAAACAAGAACCTAATGGGGCCCTGTGACCCATGTATTTTTCTATAATACACACGGCAATGCTTGCAAACAAAACTGCCACTGTGGTAGCTGGTTTATATTATAGTGTGTGAGGGCTTTTAAGGCTCTTTGTATTTGAGTAGGAAAGTAAAACAGACCGAATTATGGCTGTTACTCTGTGAAACTGCCATCATACCGTTCATTGCACTGTGCACAATATTTTTGTGAACCCATAAACTGTGAGGCACACTGAGTCCTTCAGCTCACACTCTGGTTCTCAAATCACTTTTTCTTATGTTAAAATAGTTAGCAGTAAGTCACCACTGCAAGACTTGGCAGCTCATTTGGTAGTTATTGCACAAAATGAATTAAGCAGAGGTGGAAGCAGGCTCGAGCATTTTGGAGCAGCTTTGGAGCAACAAAACGTGATTTAGAGCATTTGAATTAACTTTTGGAGCACGTTGCTAAGGTCAAACGCCTTTGATAATTACAATTTTCTTTTTCGGAAATACAAAATCCTAAATCTGATTCTTTCTTATGCAAGTTCAATACCGTTAAAAGTTCGCACTCATCTGTGACATGACAAACGAACAAAGCATATAAAGGTATATAACACAACACAGGCCGACTTTAGCAAAAACTTGGAACAGACTAGCAACAAACGTAACGCTTGCTGGTGCACTTCATAACTGAACATGTAGTCTGATCTAATGCGTTTGCCTATTTTCACTTGATATATTCAAATGTCCAGTCTACCACTTTGATACGCTCTTGCAGCGATACTAATTTGGAGTTCAGATTAATGGGCATGACATTTCCACTCCCTATCTTGTGGATAATCTCTTTCATTGATCCTGGTGAGTTTAAAAAACATCTATGTATACATTTATTGCCATAGTGATGTTCGAAATGTACAACAGTTTCATTTGTTCTTAACGTTGTTTTTCGTGTCTCGTGTCTGATGTTATTTTAATTCGGTTTTGTATAAATTTCGTGTTCCTTTCTTGTATTTGACTTGTACCGCGTTCTTGTACGATATTCTTGTACCGATTTGCCCCCCTCACCCAATGCTCTTCGGGGCCTGTGAGGTACTAATAAATAAATAAATAAATAAATAAATAAATAAATAAATAAATAAATAAATAAATAAATAAATAAATAAATAAATAAATAAATAAATAAATAAATAAATAAATATCTATTTTATTTTATTTATCCAGAATACACCTCAAAGCCCCTTACATAGGCTATTACATGATCCTTTTAGATCCTATGTCTGCGCTGATAAATTCCCGAGAACATGGATATTTTGTCTGCCAAAAAGGCACCTTCAGACCCCAAAAATGCGCCTTGAAAAGCTTGGTGCTAGTGCCGCTCCCGTGCTTATTGCCTACTGTGGGATCGCAGACGCCTACAGCACGACCTCGACCGTCTTGTCCGTTTCTAAATATGGCGGAGGTCTACAGGAGACGCAGGCTCGAACATTTTGGAACAGCTTCGGGATATAGATAAATGGCATTGAAGGGTAGCCTGTCCATCCTACAGCTTTTTTTACTTCACTGCCTCCTGCCAATAGTCCATTATTTGCTTAAGCAATGCTGGTGCTCATTTTTAATATTTTGGCAATAGAGCCCGTATGCCTTTCTAACACTATTAAGAAGCTCCCTAGTGATTGACAGCTTTGGCGTACCAACCCATAACTCTCCAAGTATGGTTTTGTCTGCCATAGGCCTAGCAAGCTTGTCACTGACAAAGAGGCTCAATGGTGAAGTACCTGCTTGTTTTCACAGCAGAACCATTAAAATAACTTCTGCAGTTTTTGAAGTCGGACAAGTGTCCTTCCTAACAGTTAACAGTAGTTTGTGCTACCTGCTTTGCTTGTTGATCTCGCTTCTCTCCACCGGCAATTGAAAAGACAGAAAAGGTGCTACATCACATACACAGTGCATTTTTTTTTTTGCAATTATCTCCAATAGCTGGTGGCTCATATTAAATTTACTTTCTAACAAATATTTATTATGCTCCATGCTTCCTTCCCTTACAAAAATTTAATTTGTATTAGACCCAACGTAAGATGCATTATATCTTTGCTACTGGTGCAATGACATTGTTCCCGTGTTCTGCTAAATTTGATGGCAGGACATCAAAACAGCCAGTTTGGAGCAGTTTTGGAGCAATATTGCATTTTGGAGAAGGATACAGCAGGGAAAGCAGTTTGGAGCAGAATGGAGCAATTGGAGCAGCACTTCCACCCTTGAATAAGCTGCCCGCTTAGATTGTAACCATTCTGTTATCACCTTATCCTGCAATGCTAGGGTAACAGTCTGCATAGGTGCAAAGCAAAGCAGTGAATCTGTGAATGCAAACAGCAAATCCAATCCAAGCCATGCATGAAAGCTCAAACAAGGAGGTAACAAATAATAATTAAGGGACTAGTCAGAGAGACCCTCTGACACGGTCTATTTTCCTCTTCTACAGTGGGTGATTTCAGAGATGTAAGGCGATGGTAATGATGGAGGCAGAAAAAGATTTTCCTCTTATGTCATCTATTGTTCCTGTTGCATTTATTACATGTTGCTCACTATTCAAGGATGGAGGAGTTCACAATAGACCCTAAAAAGTACTATTTTTCAATCCCTAAGCAAGTGCAGTGGGGAATTCTGGTTTTTTGCAGATCAAGAAGGTCTCCCCAAAACCTAAATGAAGTCAGATTAGCCGGAGGTCCCGTTCATTCATTCAAGTTCTCTTTCTTTCCATTATTGTGGTTGCATATATGAAGCAAATTGCAATAAATGGGCCCCCTCCTCATAGACTCAGAGACAAGGCCCTCGTCTGCAGCCTCCTTAGCGCTGACCTTAATCCAGCACTGCTTCCAGTTATTCTTTTTTTGGTAATTTGGCATCAGACAATGCACAGATATCATCCTTTCGTGCGACCATAGAAAAATTGTGAACTGATATGTGCACCAGAAAACCCAGTTAATCGCTATGTAAAGTGCACGCATGCATTCAAGTTTGAGCAAACAGTTTCAGGCATGAGAGAAATGCGTCAAGGACTAGAGACATGTGAAATGCATTCTATACTGCTTGAAGACGTAATGCATGTGTATGCCCACTATCATTATCACCCAGCAAACAAGTAATCGTGGGAGTTGCAGGTAGTCACAGCAAAATGAAAGCAGCAAACAATACGTTCATGCTCATCGATGAACCTAATGGCATCGGAGATACCTCAATTGGAGCACCTAAGCAAAGAAACACAGCTGAATAGCTACTTGATATCAATAAAGCCGAGTTGGCATGTGGTCTGGTAAAAGTAGAGGCATCAATACAATAATTTTGAGATGTAATCCATGCAATTTGATAATAGCATCATACCAGTATAAAGCCTACATCACGTCATTTGTAGAAGCTGTTGTGTAATATTCACCCTAAACTGCACAAAAGTATGCGCAAAGAAAGTGGACTGTAACTACAGTGCTTTCCTAAAATTGTTTTTTCCTTGTGTTTAACCAAGTATGTTTTTATGCACAACATATTTACGTACACTTTGGTTTGGTTACGAAAATATGTACGAAAAAACCATATGTGGTGACATGTTCAGCCTATCACATACAGAAGTTGTGCTCAGTCCTCTAAAAGAAATATTTTTGTTAGGCATACAGATGCGTATATCCGGCAGGAAATAAAAACAAAGCAACAGAAAGGTACTCTTGAAGTGACAGCTGAAGAAGGATGCTGTGACAGTTCGAGATGTAAACGAAAGGGCAACAAAAAAAATCTAGCCAGGCCTGAACCGGCTCAGATATATACAGCTGGGAAAGGTAGCAAGATATGGAGAGGGATCTACTGGTGAATAGCCTCAAGTGTGAACAAGTGCAAACTTTTGCCCCCCCCCCCCCCCTCCTTCGTCAGGAGGGCAAAAAGTACAATATGGAACAGAGTTGTAAAAAGGAAATTCGCAGACCCAAGGACACTACCTGAAGAGCCATCACACATGGGCAAACAGCTTACTCCTAACTGACTGATTACTTGGATGCAGTTCATTTATGATAGTTAAGTCTCGTTACAATAGACACTGTTACAAGAGACATTCGGTTATAAAAGATATTTGAAAATGGTTTGGTTGGTTTTCCTATGTCTGCCATGTTAACAACACTGCAAACAAGAGCCATGGTTACAAGAGACACTCGGTTACTAAGGGCCACTTTTTCAGGTTCATGGAGTATATTCTTCACTCTTTAGAAGAGACACAACCCAGGTGTGCTCATGCAATGCATCTGGAACGTACCAACTCGTACATGATGCATTTCAGATTCCCTTAGCTAAATTCTGTTCCATATCAATGTCCTTTTTGTTGTGTATGTCAAGAACTGAGGAGTGCTTTCCCATGATTGGAAAGTCAAAACAGCATCGCATTACTGTTACCTATGAAGCAAATCAAAATGCATGAATGACATCCAGCATTTTTAACTCCTCACTGTTAAAATTTGATCACAAGATGAAAGCATAGACTCCTGATGTCTTTCTCTTTGTGAATCATATGAGGGTGACGAGCATGTAAGAGTGCCTCAAAGGTATTAGAGCAATAGGAAGGCTTGCAAAGTGAAGTGCTTTATCTCCAGAATTTGGGAAGGAATACACTCTGCACTCACAAAAATATGTTAATGTGCGTGAATGCATTATTATGCTGATGTGCAGTAAACTGATCGACACGGTGATTTTAGAATTTTTGGTAACAAGAGACCTTGCTTACAAGAGATGTTTTTCAGGTCCCTTGAGTGTCTCTTGTTATGAGGCTTTACTGTACGTGCAAGCTAAAGCATCAGAATTTCAGCAATATTTATAGCAATTCCTATGTGGGAATAGAGGCTGGATAATTGCTAAGGCTGGCAATTAAGGTATATTTACATCACCTGCAGTTTTCCCCTGTTGTTGCTGCATATTTGTTCCACAGGGCATTTGTGCTGCTTTACGAAAGCACTAGTTGTCAGGCAAATGCTTTATTTTCTGCTGAGAAATTTCTGTGCAACTAAACACATTATTTTAATTCAAGAGTTGCAGAAACAAAATCAAAGCATATTGTGTAATGTGTTTAAAACAGAAGCTGGCACGACATTAACAGAACTAAAGGAGAGCCTTGGAGTGTTTTATACACCTGTTGTCCTAGCTTTCAAAAAAATCTTGTGTGCCTAGCTAGCCCACTAGCTAGGCGCACCAGCTGTGGCTCTTGAGGGTTGCCTGGCTTGAGTTTCATTATGGAGCATTCATTATGAACCCTTTAATGAATAATTAAGGCTATATAATTACCATTTCAACTATTGGCTTCAAGAAAAGCTAGCATTAATAGTGAAGCAGTAAACTACCTTCAATAAAAAAAAAAAGAAAAACAGCTGACAGAAATGTTTGCACCCAGGTGCCCTTTATTTTGCACTTTTTTTTTCATAATCTTAAAAGGGAACAAGCACGACACGAAAACTTCTGCATAACAGCAATTCTACTTCAATGTCCTGAGACTGAAATGCTCCCCATTATGTTTTTCATGTCCAATGTGTGAGAGATATGCGTGAGCAGCTAGTCAAATGATAGCTCTGTTTGGAGGTTAGTAAATAAAGTTATGTAAATCATACCTTGATGCAAACATTGCACGTAACTCTAATTATAGACTACTTACAACTTCAGAATTGATGCTTTGTTCCTGAGGCCAATAAATAAAATCTGCAGACTATGCGTTTTTGCTAAGAGGATAACCACGGCAAATGAAAAGCCACTGGAGGTATGGCAGACTAAAGCCCCTCTATCCTTAATTAGGACAGACAACTGAACAGTTTTCAGTTGCTTTCACTAGCCTAGGCCACTCTGTCTTATTTAAAGGCTTGATTGCATTTAAGCTTTCCTCTAGGGGTCACCTTCAAGTGAAATGGTCATGACACAGTGGTGGTCCTATGAGGCCGATGTAACCCCCCCTTCCCTCTCTTAAGCTCTTTGTAACAAGTAAAATTTCCTACTGGTTAATTTTGAAATCGAGACAATGACTTTGGAAGCAGCACATCATCATTCAAGCTGTAATATTTTAGGATAAATATAAAAATGATTACATATATGAATATCGCTCATGTATGTTTAACAGTTGCATGAAAAAATTAAGTTAACGTAAAACATTTTTATTGTTCGCCATTTATTGTTTAAAAACAGAGCACAAGCATTTCACAGACAAAGGCAGTCTTTTCGCTCCCCCTAGAACCAAACCCTGTGGCTGCCACTGCCGTGACATGTAAGGGACTGATTACTTGCACATTTAATATGTATGCATGACATGGACTATGTCATGCTTAGCCAGGTCATAGTGACTATAGCTTGAAGGTTACTGTGCAAAGAAAAGAGACATCAGCTTTGGTCACACTGCACATTGGAAATGCATACAATAGCATGTAACAGTGCTTTGCTAAACAAACAGGCAGAAATTCTGCAACCTTTTTATCTACAAAGAAAGAGCCTTTGCTTCCAACATCTGCTTGCACTCTAGAGATGTGCCTAAAGAACTGGCCCCATGATTACTATTTAGCGTTCCACTAGTCAATATACCTTTTCATTGACATGTTGAAGAATATGTATTACATTTGTTAGTGCTGTTAGATGGATTCACGAGCTGTGCCAGTTGTAATTTTATCTCTAGAAATCAGCTGGACAAAATACATTGTCATCAATATGAAGTGAAGTATCATTCTTGATTACCAATACATTCTTTACAGGGCAGGCTATATTGAGACCTAGTACATAGACTGAGCCACTATAAATAATGTCGGTGGCATATATGCATTGCTCAAATCAGATGCATGGTATTGGGGTTTGTATGCCCTTGGGATAACGATGAGGACAGGCAGCACGGAATGCTATATCCAATGGCTGTTTACTGTTTGCTTATGAGGCGTACGAAAAACCAAGTGGTTATGTACCTTTGCTCTGGAAGGCCACAGTATAGGGTGGAACCGTTGGAGAGGCATACTCAATATTTTGGACCAAAATCAGTTGCAAATGTCAGATAACACTGTGAAGCACCCATACGAAAGTAAAACTGGTGCTTCCTGACTGTGACTTTACTAACATCTTGATATGTGTTCAGGCTTTTCTTTAGTCTAAATTAACCCAGACTGGCTTTACAATTGGCTCTATTTTCAGGTGCTCATTTGCTGAAACATAAAATTGGACGCTATGTTTCTATAAACCCTCAGGTGTTGACAGGTTGAGGCATGAGATTTTATGAAAAGTGTTTACAAGGCCCTTAATATTCAAATTTTCAGTCATATCTAGTTGCTACTGCAGGTTATCCACTTCATCAAGTGGATAACAAGTTCCGCTTTTCAGTAGCACTTTAAGCACAGATTTTAACAAATGCAAAAAAACCTCCCTTCCACTAGTATGTGCTCAATGGCCTAAAAAAATTCTTTCCATTGGTGCCCGTAAGCACAGCAAAAAGGTTGCCATTGATATTCATTTTCCAGGTACCATAGGTACAAGTTATTCTATTGCGGTCAATTGAGTTCAGTTTATTTCTTCTAGATGCACGCACAATCTTGGAATGGCAACGTGGGTGAAAACTACTACCTGAATAGGACTATGCACCGAATTTACAGTTAATTTTTTTAAGTCCTTCTAATAAACCACAAAATGAAAAGCTGGCATAAAGAAAGACTGACTCTACAGAATAGTAAGCAATGTATGCAAACTGCAATGAAAAGAGGCAAAATACAGAAGCATCCTTAAGAAACTGCATGTAGACAGTACAGTATAAAACAAAACTGTATACTGCATAGCTGCGATTGCAACTAAAAGCCCCGCTGGCATTATAAATGGCCTATGATAGGTATGAAAGCACAGATTATGCGGCAGTATTTGTTATCTAATTTTTTCCACTGCACAGGACGAAGTGAATAATGTATAATAAAAAGAAAGTTGGGGAGGTCAGCAACCTTTGCCTGCACATAGTGTTCTGAGCTAACATTGGCAGCAATCACTGCAGCCATATAGGAACGAGACACGACTAGCACAAGTTCATTTTAGCACTAAGTGTTTTGCGCTAACACTGGAAGCAATCACTGCAGCCATGGGAACGAGACACGACTAGCATAAGTTCATTTTCAGTTTGTTCAGTTCAGTCGTTAAGTCGTGTCTGACTCTTCGTGACCCTATGGACCATATCACGCCACGCTTTCCGGTCTCTCACTATCTTCCTAACATCACATCCTAACATCACATAACTTCATCTACGACGCCTCGAGCATGCCATCTAACCATTGCGTTTGCTGCCTACCCCTTCTCTGGTGACCCTCAACCTTTCCCAACATCAAATCTTTCTCCAGCGACTCATCTCTTCTCATCAGATGAGCAAAGTAGCTGAGCTTTAACTTTAGAATTTGACCCTCCAATGAGCAGTGAGGGTTTATGGTCGACAATATCGACTGATTTGATCTTCTGGCAGTCCAAGGAACTCTCAAGGGTCTCCGCCAGCACCACAATTCAAACGCGTCAATTCTTCGGCGGTAAGCCTTCTTCACAGTCCAACTCTTGCATCCATACATCACAACTGGAAAGACCATAGCACGAGTTATACGGATCTTGGTTGGCAGTGTAATATGTCTCTGCTCTTTACTAGGTGGTCAAGGCTAGCCATGGCTCTCTTTCCCCGAAGCAGGCGTCTCCTAATTTCATGGCTGCAGTCCCCTTCCGGGGCAATCTTGGAGCCCAAGAAGAGAAAATCTGTCACAGCTTCCACTTCTTGTCCCAATTGATGCTCCAGGACTTGTTAAGGCAAGACGCTATGATCTTTGTCTTTTTAATGTTCAGTTTAAGCCCAAACTTCTCACTCTCTTCTTGTACGCACATCAAAAGTCTCTTGAGCTCCACTTCACTTTCTGCCATTAAAGTGGCATCATCCGCATATTTAAGGTTGTTGATACGTTTTCCAGCAATCTTCACTCCAGCTGAAGACTCTTCCAGACCGGCCTTCCTCATGATGCACTCAGCATATAGCTTAAATCGGCAGGGCGACAGTATGCAGCCTTGTCTCACTCCTTTCTCAATCGGAAACCAATCAGTATAAGACCATGCCCAGTTCTAACTGTGGCCTCTTGCCCCTCATAAAGGTTCCAGAGGAGACAGATGAGGTGAATTGGAACTCCTATATCTTGGAGAGCTTGGCACAATCTGCTGTCATCTATGCAGTCAAACGCTTTCGCATAATCAATAAAGCAGAAGTAGATGGGTTTCTGGAACTCTCTTGCTTTTTCCATGATCCAGCGAAGGTTGGCAGTCTGGTCTCTAGCTCTTCTGCCCTTGCAAAACCCAGCTTGCACGTCCGGAAGCTCCCGATCCACACACTGCTGCAGCCTACCTTGGAGGATTTTCAACATCACCTTGCTAGCATGCGAAATAAGCGCGATCGTGTGGTAGTCGGAACAATCTTTGGCACTGCCTTTCTTTGGAATGGGGATGCAAACTGACCTCCTCCAATTCTGTGGCCACTGCAGGGTTGTCCAAATTTGCTGGCATAATGTATACAGAACATTAACAGCGTCATGGTTGAGGTTTTGAAGCAACTCAGCTGGAATGCCATCAATTCCGCTAGCTTTAATTGTTCTTAGCAAGGCTGGCTAAGGCCCATTCAACTTCACTCTTCCGGATGCCCGGCTCAAGATCAGTAATTACAACCGTCTTATGTTGGGTTTGCACATCCGGGTCCTTCTTGTACAGTTCTTCTGTGTATTCCTGCCACCTCTTCTTTATCTCTGAGGCTTCAGTGAGACGTCCCTGCCTCGTTTGTCCTTTATCACGCCCAGCTTAGCACAGAAGCTTCCTTTGATATCTTTGATTGTCTTATACAGAGCTCTTGCGTTCCTCAATTGGCTGTTGTCCTCAACTGCTTGGCACTGTATGCTCATGAAGGCATTCTTATCTCTCCTTGCTATTTTCTGAAAATCCACATTGAGAACCTTGTATCTTTCTCTTTCTCCCACAACTTTCGCCATCCTTCTTTCCTCGGCTATTTGCAAAGCCTCTTCAGATAACCAGTTTGCTTTCTTGCATTTCTTTTGCTTCGGAACTATCTTAGTAGCAACTTCTTGTATTATATCACGAACATCAGTCCACATCTCTTTAGGCTCTGTTTTCTAGATATAATTCTTGAAATCGATTCCTCACTTCCACAGCATATTCTGATGGAATTTGATCCAGATCATACCTGAAAGGCCTTCTAGTTTTCTGCGTTTTCTTAATCAAAGCTTAAATTTGGCAACAAGAAGCTGATGATCGGTGCCACATTCGGCCCCAGGCCTTGTTTTTACTGCTTGTATAGTGCTTCTCCATCTCTGCCGGCAAAGAATATAATCAATCTGATTCCTTTAGAGACCGTCCGGTGAAGTCCATTTCTACAGGTGCCTCTCGTGCTGTTGAAAATGAGTATTCGCTACGGTCAGGTTGTTTTCTTGACAAAACTCTACTAGCCTCTGCCCAGCTTCATTTGGCTCACCAAGACCGAACTTGCCTGTAATTCCGGATATTTCTTCACTCCCCATCTTAGCATTCCAGTCTCCTATGAGAAAAAGGATGTCTGATGATGAGTGCGGTCTAAAAGGCATTGCAGGTCAGCATAAAATCTCTCAACGTCAGCTTCTTCAGCAGTAGTGGTTGGTGCACAGACTTGGATAACTGTTATGTTGCAAGGGTGACATTGGATCCAAAGTGAAATCATTCGTTCGTTTTTGGGGTTGTACCCTAGCACTGCTTGCCCATTCTTCTGTTTACTATGACAGCGACCCCATTCCTTCTCCTGGATTCGTGCCCACAATAAAAGGCATAATGGTCGACGGAATTAAATTCTCCCATTCCGGTCCACTTGAGCTCGCTGATGCCCAAGATATCAATGTTCAATCTGTCTATTTCTCGCACTAAGTTCATTATAGCACTAAGAAAATATGGTATATGGGTTACAAGCGTTTAGAATATACAGTAGCCGTGCTTTATGGTTACTGCAAGCAAACCTGTAATCTTAAGCAGAATTTGCAAAACCATATTTCCAAGATGAAACCTATGATGCCACATAATAAGATGAAAAGTTAAGCCGTTTAACTGTGTGTGCAGCATGCATACGTATGTTCGCACATAGCTTTACAGTGATATTTCTGGCCTTTTCCTGACAAGTAAAAATATTAAGGGTGAATGTAGGTGATTCACTTTTCAAAACCACAAGGCGATAGATAACATTGTTAATTACTAAGTGGTGTCGTTACCTTTTATAACTAAAACTTTCAGAAGTGATTTTGGTTGCCAGCTAGTAACATTTTCAGCCTAATATAGCTTCTTTCGTTGTTTGCTTTTAGAAGAACAAAATGCAATGTATCAACAAGTATCAGAATTTTGGAAAAAACCATGTTGAAGTTAGGCAAAAGAACACCGAGGAAAAAGAAAGGGCAGCTGTGGCTTGCATCTTTCACTGGCATCCTTTGCTGTGTATTGAAGTTTGCCTCTTTTCATTTCATTTAACTCGGTATTCATTCTTGTCTGTGTTCAATTTGTCAAGCAACTGGGGGACTATTAGCAAGACACACCTTGAGGCCAAAGTATGATGATGTGGGTGATTATACAGTGTGCATTACAAGTGCACATACACACTGCTTCCTGTACTTTGTACTGTCGTCACCTTGGGCAAATTTCAAAGATTTTGATGCAAGTGCACTGTAGGGATACCTGGTGGCTAAACAAAAAAGGAAAATGTGTGAGGAGAAAGGAAAATAACAAGAATTGCTTCCCTGTACAGTGGCATTTATTATTTCCTACTGACCTTGTCCTTTAGCAGTATTTTTTTGCCAGCACCACAGGACATATGTTAATGTGTTGTGTAAAGGTATTCACGGCAGGTTGAGTCGACTTACTTTGCAATCAACAATTTCTGTTCCATCCAACACAGTGTTTTAATTGTCTTGCAGACCTTCCAGAGAGAAATGCCCTTCTTGAGTCCTACATTTTAAAAACACACAGCTTGACGGTTTGTCTCATTTCCATAACTAAAGGAAAGGTTCACATATACAGCTATGCCTCGTTAACATAGACCGTGTTAGTATGGATACGAATGACTCTTAATACGAGCAGTTTTCCTGCCGATGAAACTTTCAATGCATTTACGCTTCATTGACATGGAAGTTTGGTACTTGGACAAAAAGCAAGAGCCTATTGGAGCCCTGTCACCCATGTATTCTTCATTAATATGCACGGCAATGCTTGCAAATAAAATCGGCACTGTGTTAGCTAGGCTTATATTGTAGAGTGTGAGGTCTTTCAAGGGCGTTTCGTTTCAGTAGGAAAGTAAAACAGAATGAATCACATTGGCTGTTACTATGTAAAACTGTCATCATACCGTTCTACTGTGGACAACAATTTTGTGAACACATGAACTGTGAGGAACATTGAATCTTTCCGATCACACTGTCTGGCTCCCGAATCACTTCTCACCCAGGCACAGTTCGCTTGCCTCGAGATCACCATGGCGTGGTTTTTGTTGTGCTCATGGGGTCTCGTCAGCTGCAAAATGAGTAGCGCTTCAGTAGAGTTCTTGAGTGGCTACATGGCTACCACCGTAAATTTGAATTGGCCTTTGCTCGCACGGTTAGTAGCTGCCGCAGCATCGTCTGCCCACTTTTCTGACTTTTCTAGTATGCCTTCGCGGCTTTATCTAGATGTTTCTACGTCCAATTTAAATTGAGCACTGTCGAATGAACGTGCATATATAGTTGGACGACCGATGAGCACGATTGCTACTATTGACGAAGCCGTTTTGCTTTATTGTTTTGTGGGCGCAAGTCAGCCCAATAAAGAGCTATTAGTTGCAAAAGTAGCACGCACCCGTCCCTTTGATGCCAAGGTATATGTGTGCAGTGAGGATAAAAGACGAGAATCTGCAATGGCAACATTCACCAGGCGTTAAAATCATGAATGCTGAAAGGAACATTCAAAAAGGAATGATATGACGGTTCGGGCATGTATACAATACAGAAAAGGGCTACAAAAAAAAAATCTAGTGGAGCCTGAATTAGCGCAACCCGGGAAAGATAACAATTATGGAAGAGGATCTGCTAATGATTAGCCTCAAACAAATGCAAGCTTTCTTTTGCCTTCCACCACATTCCCCTAAAGGAAAATTAAAATGAAATATGGGACAGACGTATGAAAAGGAGAATCAAGGCGTTACCTGAAGAGAAAACCAGCTCACTCACAACTGATTGATTTCTTGGATGCAGTTCAGTGCTGTAAAATACAAGCTAAAGCACGAGGATTCCAGCATGAAACATGTATAGCTATTTGCAATTGCTATGTGGGAATAGAGCCAGGGTAATTAGTGCCCAGGACGGCAATTATTTACATTAGCTGCAGTTTGCCGTGTTGCTACTACATGCTTGTTCCACAGGGCTCTCTTTGTGCAGCTACTTTATGAAAGCATTGATGTCGGGTGAATGCAATTTATTTTCATTTGAGAAATGTTTGTGCAATAAAACACATTTTAATCCTAGAGTTCCTGAAATCCGTACTTAGCATATTGTGTGATGTACTTAAAACAGAAGGTGGCTATGACATTAAAACAACTAAAAGAAAAAAAAAAGACCATGCAGTGTGTTATATATCAGGTGTCCTAGCTTCCAGAAAATCGATGTGCCCTAGCCCAGTGAATTAATCCAGCTGCGGGCTGTTGAGAGTTGCCTGGCCTAGGCTGGTGTTTCATTATTTAACCTTATAATGATTAAGGCTATATAGTTAACATTTAAATTATTGGCTTCAAGAACAATTAGTATCAATAAGCAAGTAGTAAACTGTCTTCCAAAACAACTGACATATGTTTGCACCAAGGTGCCTTCTATTTTGCATATCTTTTTTTTTTTCTCTGTCTTGAACGGCAACAAACCCAATAAATAGTGTCTGCATGACAGCAATTCCTCTTCAATGTCCCGAAGCGTGGCCCAGACAACAAAATCAGCTTTTGTCAGAAGTGCTCTCCATGGTGTGGCTTTGCATGATGTGGGTGAGAGATATGTATGAGCAGCTAGTCATATGGTAGCTCGATTTGGAAGCCAGCCATGGAAATCATACCATGAAGTAAACATTGCGGGTAGCTGTTTTTCAGCACTATCTACAACTTTAGAACTGATGCCTTGCTCCTGGAGCCAATAAATAGGTCACTAATTAGTTTTTACTACCTGCATAAAAACCGTGGCAAATGGAAAGCCACTGGAGACTAGGGCAATCAACTCTGAATAGTTCTCGGTTGGTTTCACTAGCCTAGACCACTCTACCTAATTTAAGGTTTGATTAAATTTAGTCGGGATACTTGGTATGCATGGTTTGCTGGCATCTCTTGGGGTCAGTTTCAAGTGAAACGGTCGTGACGCAGCTGTGGTCTTAACTGATATGGTGGAAGCTGTCTTGTAGTCTTTTATCAGATGCTTTGTATTGGAAGGGGATGCATGCTTCTGGGATCATGATGAGAATAAGCAGCACTTTGAGGCCCATGGTTTGATTTGGTTTGGGGGTTTAATGACCTAAAGCCACTCGGGCTATAGAGAGACGCCGTAGAGGAGGACTACAGAAATTTAGACCACCTGGGGTTCTTTAACGTGCACTGATATCACACAGCTCACGGGTGCCTTGCTTTTCGCCTCCACCTAAAAGCGGCCGCCAAGGCTGGGATTCGATCCCGCATCCTTGGGAACAGCAGTCGAGCGCCGTAACTACTGCGCCACCCCAGCGGGGACTTTGAGGCCAATGTATACGAGATGGCTAACTATAATGTGCATTACAAGTACACATACACACTGCTTCCTGTACTTTATCCTGTCGTGACTTTGAGTAAATTCTAAAGGGCTTGATCCCAGTGCACTGTAGGGATAGCTTGTGGGAAAAGAAAAGAGAAAACTGCATGAAGAAACAAGGAGGACAAGAATTGCTACATAGTACAATTGCATTTATTTTTTCCTACTGTCCTTGTCCTTTAGCAGTGTTTTTGCCAGCTCCACAAGACCCATTTTAATGTGTTGTGTAAAAGCTTTAAGAGCAAGTTAAGCCGATATATTTTCCACTGAACAAATTTTTGTTCCATAAAACACAGTGCTGTAATTATCTTGCACACTTTCCAAAGAGAAATGTCCTTCTTGAGCCCCACATTTTAAAAACACAAAGCCTGGCTGTTTGTGTCATTACCGTAATTAAAAATAAATAAGTTCACATATACAGCTACGCCTCGTAAAAATGTATTTTTGTGACCCATGTATTTTTCATTAACAAGCACAGCAATGTTTGCAAACAAAACTGCCTGTGGAACCGAGGTTTATATTATAGTGTGTGAGGGCTTTTAAGGCTCTTTGTATTTGCGTAGGAAAGTAAAACAGACTGAATTACATGGCTGTTACTCTGTGAAACTGCCATCATACCGTTTATTGCACTGTGTAAAATATTTTTGTGAATTTATGAATTGTGAAGCACACTGAGACCTTCAGCTCACACACTCTGCTTCCCAAACCACTTTTTCTTATGTTAAAATAGTTAGCAGTAAGCCACTACTGCAAAGCTTGGCAGCTCATTTGCTAGTCATTGCACAAAATGAATTAAGCTGCCCGCTTAGATTGTAACCATTCTGTTATAATCTTATCCTGCAAAGCTAAGGTAACACTCTGAATAGGTACAAAGCAGAGTAGTGAATTTGTGAATGCAAACAGCAAATCCAATCCAAGCAGAAAAGGAATGAATTCAGATTAAGTTACATGTGACCTCAGTGTCAACAAGTCAGGTGTTACATCCATGCCTCAGATCTTTCATAGTGGGTCAACATCAGCACTATAGAACCAATACACATGTGATAATGCTTAACATATGATGAAAAGATAAGGTAATTATAATCTCCGCAAATGTGGTATGAGACCGTGCACAGTGGTGGCCATACAGCAAATGTAAACTGATATGTGAGAAAACAAAGTTGATCACTTTGCAAGGTGCAAAAAAGTTTAGGCGAGAAGCAAATGGAACAAGGAATAAAAAAATCTGTAAAGCATCCTACATTGTTGTAAGGTTCGCACACGTACATCATCAATATCACTCAGTAGGCAAGTAATCATGAGCGTCGCAGCAAAATGAAAGCAGCAAATAGGCACGGACATGAGCATTGACGGCATCTGATTTTGATGGCATAGGAAATATCTCAATTGGTACCCTTTAGCAAAGAAATGCAGCTGAACAGCTACTCAATACCAATGAAACTGAGTTGGCATGCAGTATGGCGAGAGTAGAGCTGTCAAAGCAACAAGTATGGGATGTAACGTGTGCAACTCCATATCATGTCAGTATAAAGCCTGCATACATCATTTGTCTAAGCAGTTGTCCAATGAACCTAACTCTCCCAAGTTATGCAGGAAGAAAACATATTGTAATCAAAATAATTTCTTCAATTGTTTTCTTTCTTTTTAACCAAATATGTTTTCATGCTCAACATGCCTTAGGTACACCAAAGTATCCATATCATGAGGCACAGTTGCATATGGTGTGCCTTTTTCATAAGCATAACCTCCCGCCATACTGTACTTTTTTTTTCTTGGCATCGCGTCTAATTATTGTTTTTTTTTTAAGACCTGATGTGGTGATAAAATGTTTAGCCCATCACATACAGAAGTGTTCAGTCGACCAATTCATCGCACAGATACTTATTGCAGACATAGGTGCACATAGCTAGCAGGAAATAAAAATAAACAGGAAGGTACTCTCAAAGTGACAGCTGCCGTGAAAGTACACGATATTTTCACAGTTTACACAGTGCCGTCGAGCACCCGTATCAGCACAAAGCGCAAACCGCGGAATTGTGGCATATTAGTAGCCCGAAAGCCGTGCAGCTAACGTCGTCGAAGGGCCGATGGGCTCGGCGCTCGCACGGGAAGGGCTCGGTAAGCGCAGCACATACACGGACCGCGATCAACACAAGTGATCAACACGTCGCGGAAACAACGTCGTGTGCTCGTTTCTGTTGCGGTCACTGCGACCAGCGGAAGGGGTGCCAGACTAGCTGTCACCAAGTTAATTTCAGCATTAGGAAAACACAGCCTGTGACGAACTTTGCAAACATGGACAGTCCTCTTCCTTGAGGAGGCAGTCGCTCAAGTCGTAAACACTTTCGCAACACATGCACGAGCACTTTTCGATACGCTGAGGAGCCGATTCGTGCGCATGAAAATCACCGTGAACTACTGTTGCTGGCCGCGGCCGTGAAGATCCTCGCAGCTAGCGATAATCACAAACACATCGTGACACCGGTGCGACGTACACTTCGCCGGTTGAAAGATACACGATATTTTCAATTTACACAGTGCCGTCGAGCACCCATATCAGCACGAAGCGCAAACCGCGGAATATTGGCATATTAGTAGCCCGAAAGCCGTGCAGCTAACGTCGTCGAAGGGCTCGATGCGCCCACTTAATGCCGTCGCCCAGTCTGCAAGTCTTCAGCGGCAGCTGGCGGGAACAAGGACATTTACGCTGCTTGAAAGAGATCCACTCCTTCACATTGATGCAAAACCTGCCCTTTCTTTGCAAGGCCACTTTACCTGGATATTCTTTCGATGCAGCATTTCTATCAGTAATCATCGTCACAATCGAACGCACATTACGTTATGCAGGTAAGATGGAAATGACATGCAGCAACAAAATTACGCACTCATACACATGGCAGCTACACATGGCGACGCCATCTGCACGGCCATAGGAGGCTATGGCACGGCACAAGCGATATCGTCTGCTAGAGAAAGCATCTGCTTAACGAGATCGTTTGCTGAGGGCTAAGGCGTCAAGGTCGTACCCTTTTATAGCGAGAAATCATAAATTTTGAAATTTACGGTAAGAAAAATATATAAAAATGTAATATAAAACATTTTTACGAAATGTTTGTTGATTTAAAATGATGAAGATGATCTCTCAGCACACTCATAAAACCCCTCTATCTTGGAAAGTAGCGAAATTGTAAGATCTTTGCCGCCGTTTCCCTCTCCCGGCGCTTTCCTCCTCACTCTTCTACGCTCCCCTCTCCAAAGAGAGAGTGAGGGCTGTTTTTCTTGTTTGTGGTTGGCTGCCGGGCCCTCTCACGTTTGCAACACGTCACCATACGTCATCAGCGCACGCAAAATCTTGTTTTGCTTGTTTTTTATTTTCTCACTGCCGCCATTAAACTGCCTCGTCGTGCCGTTCCTGTGGCTTGCGCTCATGCAGTTTCGTGCGCGCAATGCCGTGCTGTGGCGCGTTTCAGTGTTCAAGTAGAACAGAACATAGAACAGCAGAACAGAACATAGAACAGCAGAACAGAACGACTGCCGCGCTTCGCTGATTACGAACACGGCACCGGCAAGGTTAATTGAGTTGAAGAACTTTTCACAGTCTCACATGTCACTGACGAACTCATCACCAGCCGTCATCGAAACTGTAAAAATTGTTGAGAACTTTTTCCGCAGTAACATAGAGGCTCTCCTCAAAAATTCAATCAGCTCAGCACAACTGCAGGCCCGGATAAAATATAGCATTTCATTGGTATCTTGCTTCCCAGCCTTCCACGATGTTGTAAAAGAGAGATTGTGAGTGTTTTCGCGAAAGTACGGATCCAGATCCTTGTCCGAGATGAAGCCTCCAAAATATCTCCAGTGACTAGCAGTAAAAACGGTAGCAAAAGCGTAGGCATGCGGGTCGCTGCAGCTCAGATTCAGTAACAGTATGCATTCGTAATTTCATGTTTCATTAATTTGAAACATTTGTGAAAGTTGTGGTTTGAAAATCTGTATACAATTATTATTTTGCCTGTCGCCTAAGTGAATCTGTAAATACTTCAAAATTTCTGGTAACTGCTTGCATCTTTTGAAGATATTCTCGTGCATATCTGAAGCTTATTATCATTAAAATAAAATTGGATTGCAGCGTGTGTGAAAAATGTTTGTACGAAAATTATTTGCTTGCGTTTTGTTTTCATATCCTTTTTTTGTTAAGGGTTCTCAGCATTTTTCAATTGTCGAGCAGTGTTTTTCTGTGCACTTATTTTTATTAGGAAATGTGTGCATTGAATTAATGTGCCTGCGCCATGTCTTAGAAGCCTTTTCAAAGCGACCAGTGCTGTGTCAGTAAAATGCTACTTGGTTCCAATGTGCAACAGTGTTTATCGCTACATTTCTTCTGTATTTGGAACTGTGTATTTTGTATGCGCCACATCTTTCAACCTTTAAAGCAAACCAGTATTACGCCAATAAAATAAGACGCTATTTTGCATTAGTCACTTTGCTGATCAATTGATTTTGCAAAGAAATAAAAACCACTTTTTGCACCTACATTGCCTCTGATTAGCAGCCGTAGGAACATTGCTTCATCGTTTTCCTACAGATGCGATTTGGAAATGAAAGCATACAACAATCGACTCTTTTGCTCATAGGTTAGCCAGAAGCGATCGATGTTAGAATTCACCGGTTTGCCGCTTACGCGCAGAGCAGAATATTTCTGAAGGGGGCATTGGCCCTCTTTCAGGGTCATCTATCTGTCACCCAACACAGATGACACCATAATTGCCTGCTCAGTTTATTTCCCGTTCTTGATGCTTCAGAGTACCCGAGCGCGATGCTGAGTGCAAACATTTCTTGCCGTTTTGAGCGTGTCTTCTCCTTCCTTCTTTGTTGTTGCGAGCAATATGTGCCGCTAAAACCAAACATAACATTTTCAAATCGATTACATATTTACCTGTGCAAAGCAGATTTAAAAGAGCGCTTTAAAAGGCAGCACAAGCCCCCGCCATTCACTACCATTGACCCTTCCGCGACGCCCCTCGAGCGCAGGCAGGTTCAGCGGCCGTGCGCAGCACTCCCGCCGATGGGAGAGTGAAATCAGAGGAGAATTGAGGAGGAAAGCAGCCGAAGGGAGGAGAGTTTCGCTACTTTCCAGATAGAGGGGCTTTGCACACTCACTGTTCGCAGCGTCCTCTATTGGCTACCGGTGGCATCATTTCATACTGCGCCACCCCTTTCTAAGGGAACGGTTGCCGTGGAGTACACTACCTAGTGTATTCCACTGCAATCCTGGTCAAGTCTGAAATCACATCAGTCTGTCTGAATTGCGAGGGCAAAAAAAAAAATAAAAAAATAAAATAAAAAAAGAAAAAATAAAATAAATTAAAAAATGCAACATGTGGAAATATGTTCGCTGTAATGTTTGTAGATTCGCTGTACACAAGTAACACTGCTGTATCTTTTTTGTTTTTATTTTTAGACCTGCAAGCTGCGTACGCGATATATGTGCGTGTGTATATTTGGTAATCTGGCTTGTGCTCCCTGACCTCCTAGAAGCACTGCTTGACCAGTTCGAAGGAAGCGATCGAGTAGAGGCTGTACACGAGGCATGGCCGCTGGTGATGGACAGCCGCCGCATGGCCGGGAACTGGTGGTCACCCGCCGTGTCCTGGCATTATGTTAGAAGGAGGAGGAAGAGTAAACTTTATTATAACAGAAAGCTAAAGTTCACTGCATGATCCTGGAAGAGAGACCCTCATATCAGAAGTCATCTGGCTGTCGCCTCGCATGATGCCCAGTCCACCAGCTTTAACCGGTCATGCGGCCAAGCGGCCAGCACAACGTTTTACTAGGGCGCGCGGGAACGAAGAGACTACGATGACACCGCCATGGGACGTGGAGGTGGCTATCGGTAATGCAGTGGGCCGCAGTGGTGTGCTTGTTATGATAAAACTTGCTTGGTAAAGAGTGGAGCGAAGTTTATGTCCGGTATACAGGAATAAGAAAACCGCACATTTGCAGACGCAATGAGGCGATGGCTCGGGTTTCATCGAGTTGCCAATCAAAACGCGTTCGCAATAAGCATTTCAGCGTATACCGTGTGTCTTGGGTTGAAGAATTAAATATTTCAGATAGCCCATAGACGGCAGTGGCATACAGCTGCCAGCCGCCTTGTGCACCACAAGCAATCTTTCGTTTCGGAAAAAAATAATAAATTAGGTCAATTTTTCAAGTTTTCTTACAATTTACTTTAGCCAATAAATTTGATATGCAATCATGAAGAACATCTTCAGAAACCCCCATTTCATTTATTTGCTATAAAGAAAGCCTCAGGTGGACCTTTTTTTTTCAGAGCTCGAAAGAAAGCTCGCGAAATACGAAAAAATTACACGTGACGTGCATTCGCGCGCCACCCTTGCTGTCAACGGTGACTTGAGAGAACAAAATCATCTGCGGCCCTGGCTTGCAGTGGCAGGCCGATATGTCTGGGGTGGCTTCTCTCACGTGAGCCAGACATGTGACAGTAAAAGTTGCAGCGAGCGCAGCGAGCTGGCTGAGGGTGCTGCACCCATCGCCAAACTTATCACCCTAACGATGGAACTGGGCCATCGGGACACGACCGCAGGTGATTTTGGTTAACTTTTTATATGCACGGCTGAGAGCAGTGCAATCATAGCGCGCATTTACGCGCCACCGCATTCGCGCGCGCCATGATTGCGCCATGAATGCGCGCATCTCTTTTCATCTTTTTACTCTCCGTGCTCTTCGGAATTTGTTTCGAGCACTTTCGCGCCACGGGTATTTCCGCTACACGTTAGTCGGTTAGGCGGAAGAGCATGGTATAGGATTTGTTTTGTTTGTTTCATTGTATCAACAGCTCATATTAAAGAAAGGACACTATGCATTATACACACAAAACTTTTGGACACCTCAATATTCCGTCTTTGAAAACGTAGCGTGAACGGCCTTATTAACTCTCATTTTGAGAATATCATATTATAAAATAATGGGGTTAACACCGGGATCAGTTAGTTTCTTATACTTGATATGCACGTGCTACTTGGGATACACGAAACAATAAAATGGTGTGCAGAACGACGCAAACTCAAGCTTATTCGGTGTAGTGCGTACATTAAAAAAAATGCAGCTCAAGGTATAACGTCAGATTCCCTTTGACATTGCATTAATTAGCAAAATTGAAGTGCATTAATTAGCAAAACTGTATATTGTTGTGCCGGTGGGGTTATCACACACTAGGTTGTAATCGGGGGAATGCCGATTTGTGCCACATTCTCATTAGCCACACTTCACCGCAATAACAGGCGACACGTGATCCAGTTAGAGCCGGATATGTGGCAGGTACTGAGAGAAAGGGGGGGGGGGGGGGTGGCGCACCTTGAGCGTTATGTAGTCGAGATCGAACTATTTACAGAAGAGGTCCTCGACAGTGGGCTTCTAACGGTCCGAGTACGTGTTGAACAAGAAGCGCTTGATGATGAGTTCTTGCCCACGCCTCCGCCACTCAGCGTCACTAGCCGGATGCGGTACTTGCTTTCTTCGGTCATAGCCTGCTCGCCTTCTGGCTGCCGACGCTGCCTTTGGGCACTTCCGCTGCACATCACCTGCCTCAAAGAGAAGAACCCGCATTTGAAAATAGCCCGCCAATATTGATCGCATTTGCACACAAGCGTGATTCGCCAGCGATGCTACGCCGGGCGGCAGAAGGCTGCCTGAATTATATCGGCACTTGGCACTGGTAAGCTCTGACGGCGTCCCTTACTCAATATTTTGAACCGCAAGCGCTTAAATTACACACCACCAAACACACTGTTCAGGTGGCAAACCAAACGCTGTTGCATTGAGCGCAATTGTTGCTCCCTCTGTGGAATTCATATGGAGACTATGTCCAGGACTCGAACATTGTCAACCTATATTGTTGTCTACGGTTTTGGTCCAATGTGCTCCCATTCCTTCCTTTCTCAAATATGTTTGTTCTCTCCCCGCCCACATAATAAATTAAGCAAGCTTACATGATGATTTCGTGCTCGTTTGTATGTTCCGCAATTAACTTCATCGACCACAGGAAATTGACATTTTAGTGCTTCTTCTGGGCTCTCGTACCTTTAAAAATAAATAAAAAATGCCTATTCGAGTTGCTGTCTCGTTTACGTAAGGAAACTAAGCACAATAACGCGGGCCTGTGTCTTTTTAAAGGCGCTCACTAAAACAAGATGTGAAAAGAAGGCGTAACAACAATAGTGAGGACGGGTTTTCTGTGCTCAGAAGCTTTGTGCCACGTGCTGTTTACAGTGACAGTCGGCAGACGCAGTCCTTCGATGGTACGCCGACTGTCCCTGAACGCATAGGCGTGGGGCTGAGTACAAAAAAGGAAAGTTAGACGGACGAAGCCGTCAAGCGCAGTGTGTTGGGAAAGAACACGGAGAAGTATTGAAAACAGGCTAATCAGTGACTTGTCGTAGGGGTGCAATGCCACGTTAATGCACTCTAATGTTCATTCAACGCTGGTTAGCCGTAATATCAAACAAAAACGCTAACCACTTCAGCAGTAGGCTGATCTCATAAGAATATGCGTCCTGTGCTTGCGACATTGCCGCATTTCTGCAAGTCCGTTTGATACCCGAATGCCCGCAGACAGTAGCATGCATTTATTCACGTCAACCAGCAAAACTTGATGATGATGATGATGATGATGATGATGATGATGATGATGATGATGATGATTTGTGACTGTACCCTTTTTGTATCGGGCGGGCTCAGTAATGTGCCCTAGCCGGGTGAAATAGATAAACTAAAAAGGTACGAGAAGAGCAAAAAGTAAGAGAAATGAAAGAGGATAGGATAGAGCTGCCATGGACACTATCAGCGTCAATTATTGTCCACCACATACGAAGCCGGGCTTTCGTCGTGCGGATGGCGCCACTGGGCTGTCCTCGTTCGGCAGATTCAAAATCCAGTGCGCGCGGTAGCGTGGTGTCCTCTGTCGTCTGGGGCGATAGTTTTGCGCAACGGAGAATGATGTGCTCCGCCGTCTCGTCTGCACTCCCACATGCCCTGCACATCGCCGCCTGCGCTTCTGGGGAGGGGTCAAATCGACGGCGGTAGGTCAAAGTGCGGAGTGCCCGAGCCTCGAACAGGAGCCTGCTACCGACGTTGTTGTCGTAGAGCGGCTCCGTCGATACTGCTTCTTTGTGTTCTAGGTACAGTGCCAGCATCGTCTTCTTCTGTGCTGAGGCCTTCCACATGGTATTCTCCGCTTGGCGTACTTGCGTCGGTATGGCAGTTTTGCATTCGGCGGCGTCCGCTGTACCGTTCGACCAGAAGCCGTATTTCCGGCGCAGGGACTGTACACGGGTACACCATTGCGTGCGGATGCCCTTTAGGTGCACATAGCGAAACACCTTCCGTGCCCAGCGAATGTCCCTCATGGTGCGTAGGCGTGCCTCATATGCGATTTTGCTGTGGGCTTCACGGGCTTCAAAGGTCGACCATCCCATGTCGCCCTGAATTGCCTCAACAGCAACTCGACCGTGACAGCAAAGCGCTATCCGGCCCACTTCGCGCTGTCCGCGCTCGAGCCAATCTCTTGTGAGGGCGGAGAGGCACACGATGGCGTTGGCAAAGGTCAGGCCTGGCACATGCACCCCCTTCCACAGATCACGCACCAACACATATCAGTTGCAGCCCCACAGGCATTGTTTGCGTAGGATACTAGTTGCGCGGGTGGATTTAAGCTGTAGGTGTCGTTCATGTGCTACGTATATGCCACCTTCCGTGCACAGCTGCACTCCCAGGTACCGATATTGGGTTGCTTGCGGTATGCCGTCTCCGTTGGGCAGCAGCACTGCAGGTTTGGCGTCGGACGGGCCCGAGAACCGGAGTACAGCTGATTTGGTGGGGTTGAAGGACAGTCCCAGTGTAGCTAGATGTTCTGCACGCACTGTTACCAGCCGCTGCAGCTGTGCCTCGGTTTCAGCCAACAACACAATATCGTTCACAAATGCTAGCCCTGGCAACGTCCACAATTCCGGGAGACCTGCCAACAGGAAGGGGAGCGGGAAGCCTATGCCAGAATCGAGTAGCAATTGTTCTACTTCTGACGTGTACAGCATGTACATGAGCGGGGATAGGGGACATCCCTGCTTTAGGCTCCGTCGGACAGCGACTGGTTGCGATATGCTGCCATGAAGGCTGGCCACCACTCTGTTTCTTGCGTATAGGCGGTCCAGCAGGTTAGTCCATTCCTGTGGCATACCCAACTCCTTCATTCGACGTAGCAAGGGTTCATGGGGGACATTGTCGTATGCCCTTGCCACGTCGAGGAAGCACCCGACGAGTCCCCGTGACTCCTGCCATGCGATTTCGATGCACTGAGTCAGGGTGAATAGGTTGTCGTCCAATCGTCGGCTGTGTCGGAATCCTGACTGTAGTTCAGTGAGGTGACCATGTGTTTCAGCCCAGGCTACCATCTATTTCTTCAGGATGTGGGCTAACATGCGGTACAGCACACTTGTCACTGTGATCGGCCTGTGGTCTCGCAGAAGGCCTCGGTCGCCTCCCTTCTTTGGCACGAGTGACACTCGCCCTTGAAGCCAATTGGCGGGTATGGCGTCCCCTGTGATAAAGCCAGTATAGATTCCAGCGAGTTGGTCTCGTGCCTGTGTTTCCAGGCATGAGACCAACTCGCTGGAATCTATACTGGCTTTATCGCAGGGGACAGGTCGAGGTAGTAGCTGCACCTGTCGGTGAAAAAACAAAGCACACTAATGCAGATCCTAATTCGTCATTGTGGACTTGAGTTTCTTCAGAGCGCCGAGTCGACCTCAAAGGAAAACCTTTCCCGACCGCGCCGTTCCGAGCCAGCCCTTAAAATGCGTATTTACGAGTTGTCATGTTCTGACTCGGCATTAAGCCACACCAATTCACTCGCGTTCAGGAGAGCAATAATAGCGAATTGCTAACAGTGACATCGTAAGGAACTTTTGTAGGCTTCATAAATGCTTTAATAACAGTCTTGATTACGGTCAAGACGCGGCAGTACGCGGTGCGTGTAGAATACGACTGCAACTTCTTTATTAAATTCCTCACTGCAAAGAAATGTTACTTTTCCTTCCGTTTTGTAGATTGTCTTGACTTTTACAACCTTGATTTCTCAGCCGTACGTTCAAAATAGGTTAATGTTTGAATATTTGTTACTAGCCTAACTCCTCCTCAGGACACCTCGTTGTTCCTTCTCATGGTTTATACCAACAGCTATTGCCACTGCTATCTCCTAACTTATCCACGCTTCGCTCTCAAGGGACGAGCCCTCATGGAAAGGCACAGGGGCTAAGCCAGCTTTTTGAACCACTCTGCAGCCTGTAGGGCAACAGCTATATCAAGACCAAAGGAAAGTAGGGTGGCACAGTGACTCTCATCCAATTTTATCATAGTGTCTGCGGTGACGCTTTTCTGTTTCCAATCAGGAATTTTCTATTCCCTCCGCAAAATCAGACCTGCATATATTTTTCCTTTACGGATTTCTAGCCCCGAAAAGTACTTCTTTACATCGCACAGCACACGGACGCCACTTCGTTTCGATGGAGGCGAAACGAAGTGGCGTCCGTGTGCTGTGCGATGTCAGCGCACGTTAAAGATCCCCAGGTGGTCGAAATTACTCCGTAGCCCTCCACTACGGCCCCCCTTTCTCTCTATCCACTTTCACTCCCACCTTCATCCCTTCCTCTACGGCGCGGTTCAGGTGTCCACAGAGCAAGTGTGAGAGATACTGCGCCTTTCCCTTCCTATGAACCAACCAACCAACCAACATCCGGAAAACCCATACGGCCAAACGTTGGCTTCTTAACCGCTCTCCAGTTGCTGCCATTTTGCGGCTTCCGTGGGCCCCATCGATGAGGATAGAGGAAGGGGGGGGGGGGGGAAGAGGAGTGGCCTAAGCGGTTATCTTGGGTCTCGTTAGCAACCGAACACGTTGCAGCTCATTTCCCGGAAGAAATTGCGGCGTATGGTGTCGTATTCCCCACGGAGGAGGAGGGAGATGAGGAGGAGGAGTCGGAGGAGGAGGAGGGGGTTTTCGTCCCCCACCGCTACGACAATGACATCAGTGCATCGGCAGGCAAGGCACGCGTTACAATAAACCCTTTACGAACGGCCGCCGCTCAAAAACCAACGTCACCGAACAAAGCCCATTTGAACGCATCAGAGGCTTTTTCGCGACACGACGGCAAATTTTTTCAAAGGGATAGCGCGCTTACAACATGTACCATACTCTCGACGGTCAGGACCAGCGGCATTCGAAGAAAGCGGTCTGGTTGCCGCAGGCGCCCTATCTTTTAGGCACTGAAAGGCCATGTAGCCCAGAGAGTAGAGCCTTCTGTGTCCGCAGATTTTTCTTTTGCCTCCTTTCTTACCCTCGCAGCGAAAACACAAGTAAAAAAAATGAAACAAGAAAGAAACGGAAGGTCGGACAGTACTCGCTTCTTGTGACCTGGCGAATGTTTTTTGTGATGTGTTCCTGATTTGGACAAAGGAAAGAACACAGAATGCCGATGTTCTGCTCTTTCCTTTGCGCCACCCAAAGTGCGTGTGCAAGAATGCAACGAGTATAAACCTGTGATGGCCGGACATAAACGAAACAAGACATGCAGCGGGGCCTTTTATGAAAATCGCCTTTCGAACATATCGGGTCGAAAAAGGTACCTAGGGCGCTGATGCCTTTTTCCCTGCTTTCAGCGAAAGTTTTCTTGTGTCCTAGAAATCAGGGTCTGTGTTTTGTCCTGAAGTATAATACAGACTACAGTGTGGCGACGCGTTCACCCAATCACACAGGATATGTACCGTCTTTTCCAGAAGTAACCAGGCTTCAAGGTTTATTTCTCAGCCGTGTTTGGGACCCTTGATTTATCCCAAATGTAAAAAAATTGTCTTAACAAATAAGAGCAAATGGTATTATTCCTGTACAAGTCATTATAAATTTGAGATGTCACATAAACGCAGCGCTACAGGCCTAAAGAGCAAACCATGCAGCCTGGTTACTCTTGGCAAAGACGGTACATATCCTGTGTGATTGGCAAGGACGGTACGTCTTTGCGTACCGTTTTGCGTACCGTCTTTGCCAAAAGTAACCAGGCTGCACGGTTTGCTCTTTAGGCCTGTAGCGCAGCGTTTATGTGACATCTCAAATGTTTTTTTCAACATCCTGCGAAGCATCTTTAACACACTTGGGACCACTCATTTTTACATTGTTGGATAGGCAGTCTGTTTTTTTCAAGCGACTACGTTCTCTATCTTCCTGGGGTGCCCTCTTTGCCATCTTCCTATTAAAGGTAGCTAGTTCCGGGGGTGAAACAGAAGGCACTAGTTCAAACATAAGGCCCTTCTCTAAACGATTAAAAACATTTGAGAGAATGGAAGGATTATACTCATCATAATTAGCCCTCCGTTTCGGTGTTTATGGACCTTTGCATTCTCCAAGACATCAAGGGTTTATCGACGGTTGCAGTTCCATCATAATTCAAGTTATAAGAAGACACATTTGTCCGCAATTCATTCTGGTTACTGAGCAGAAGTGGCAATCCTCAGACAGTCGAAGCATAAACTCACGCTGCCACAGTTTCGAGTGTGTGATCTTCAATACTCTTTTTGCATGTCCTCGTGATGTCGAAACAGGACAAAACAAGGTACTTGCTTCCAGCCTTCCTCAGGCTGAATCCAAGAAACCGAGCATGGCACGTCGCTGGCACAATATTGGTCAGAAGCAGGATGAATTCGAAAAGATATTTAGAAGACACAGAGAAAGGCGAACCCAAAGTAGAAAACATATATTTCAAAAGGGTTAAATGCTGGGCTACTTTATGTTCAGACTGTCAGTTGTCAATAGCGCCTGTGTTTGCCTAATCTTAGTGTCATCCTATCTTTTTCCGCTTGTGAAGATTGGTCCCCAGCTTTCCCAAATGATGTCCATGGCGAAATAGTGGAGTGCTTCTCTACTAGGGTGCTTAACGGTTGTCGTACTTCAATTTCAGAAGGCGATGCATTAACCCGCGCCCGAATACTTCCAGCTCACCATTTATTTACAGCCCTAGTGCCGCCGAATAAATGAAGGTGCTTCGTCGATAGCGAGCCCTGTGCCATCAACAACGTCCTGCAACACCGAGACCTAGCCTTCAATCACCATTCAATGCTCTTTCATCTCTTAACGTTATAGACATCAACACCTTCCCCCAACACCTTCCCCCCCTCTTTTTCTTTCTAAATCAGTGAGGCGTTTTCGAATAAATATCCATGGTCATAGAAGCCACGTGAACTGACGGTACGGTACGCTTGTGGACGAACGTGGTTGATCATTTTTTTAATTTCATTTGTTGAACTTAAGACAATGTTCTACGAAAAGTACGACATTTTTCCCCAGAAGCAG